>NC_132797.1:32688500-32995250 GCF_048594095.1 Paramormyrops kingsleyae | reverse complement strand
AGACTGCTTACTGTGAGCAGACGTACGTATCGTGGATGGACCGCTTACCATGAACGGATACACTTACCGTGAACGAATACGCTTACGATGAAAGGACCGCTTACCGTGAACAGATACACTTACCGTGAACGGATACGCTTACGGTGAAAGGACCGCTTACCGTGAACAGATACACTTACCGTGAACGGATACGCTTGCGGTGAAAGGAGCGCTTACTATGAATGGACCCTGTACCATGCATGCACTCTGGCATTCGCAGATTGACTCCAGTCAGCCTCTCGGGAGCAGCTCTGAAGCAGCTGATGAACAGTCCTCTGTGGGCACAAAGCTCTCACGCGTGATATCAGCACATTATCATGCGAGAGTAAGCTTTAAATCAGCTTGTAGAATGTTCCAGAATGAACTTTCCCGCGAACCCAACGTCCTTTCAAAATCCCTTAAGTAACGGTTTCTTCTGATTTGATATACTTTTAAGCACATCACTCCAGAAACATACAATGGTGCCACTTTCTTTTCTTTGGCTGCTCAGGAGTAGCCAGCAGAATAACTCTAACCCTAACCCTAACGCTGACCAGCAGTATAACCCTAACCTTAACCAGCAGTATAACGCTAATCAGCAGTATAACCCTAACCTTAACCAGCAGTATAACGCTAATCAGCAGTATAACCCTAACCTTAACCAGCAGTATAACGCTAATCAGCAGTATAACCCTAACCCTAAGCAGCAGTTTAATGCTAATCAGTAGTAAAGATTAAAATACAGTATATTTTGTTTTCATAGCAGCGCAAATGCACATAAAATAAGTACACATATGCGCTTTTACAAACAATCGATTGTCGCACGTATCGTTCTTAGAGGTGAATGCGTACTTGTGTACCAGTTATGTGCACCCCTGAGTATAACGCTAACCAGCAGTATAACCCTAATATTAACCAGCAGTATAACGCTAACCAGCAGTATAACGCTAACCAGCAGTATAACCCTAATATTAACCAGCAGTATAACGCTAACCAGCAGTATAACGCTAACCAGCAGTATAACGCTAACCAGTAGTATAACCCTAATATTAACCAGCAGTATAACGCTAACCAGCAGTATAACGCTAACCAGTAGTATAACGCTAACCAGCAGTATAACGCTAACCAGCAGTATAACCCTAATATTAACCAGCAGTATAACGCTAACCAGCAGTATAACGCTAACCAGTAGTATAACGCTAACCAGCAGTATAACGCTAACTAGCAGTATAACCCTAATATTAACCAGCAGTATAACGCTAACCAGTAGACTACTGGTTAGCGTTATAGTACTGGCAGTAGTATAACGCTAACCAGCAGTATAATGCTAACCAGCAGTATCCCAGCCTGAAGACCTCAGTGTTCCCAATGAAATCCTTCACATTCTTCAGTGTAACTTTTCCAGCGCGGCCTCATTTTATTGGGCCTCTTTGGCTTCATTTATCAATATCTTGGCCATCTGGGTCCCTGATTCATTTTTTTATTTTCTTTGAGTGCGGCTGATTAGAGGAATGGGTCCTCGTAGCCTTTTGTTAATTTCTAATGGTCATTTATCATGGGAAGAGGCAGAATCGAGCTGCAGAATGGGCTAAACTCCAAAGGCCAGGGGATCGTCGATCGCACAGACAGACCTGAAGGCGGTTTTCACGTCACATTAATCCCTGCTTTCCCTTCAGGGCGACATGTAGCATAAGTGTGTGATTATTATTATGGAATATGACTTATTTACTGCAGGGTTATTGGTTCTCGTGGCTGAGCTGGAACCTCGCGATCTGAAAGTGCTGTGGGTTTGTGTCCATCATGCCTAATTACCTCCTCGTTCCCCATGTGCTGTCAGCAGTATTGCCTGATTCAAAAGAAGGATGTTTCCCAGACACTTGTTTACAGTGCTTCTCAGACCGTAGGAGGTGCTGTGACCACTGGCCACTCCCCCTGCAAACCGTCACTGCTGTGTTCCTGCTGTGTTCCTGCTGTGGATACTGATTCTGAGCAGCTTATCACTATATACAAGGGCGTAACTTTGGCTGGAACATTGGGGGGGTCAAGGTCTCCACCCATTACAGGGGAAACATGATTATTGGGGGGGTTATATTGGCTGGATCTGATTATTGGGGGGGTCATGACCCCCCTAACCCCCCTGGAAATTACGCCCATGACTATATCCACGGGCGATGGACAGCTGCTCACGAGAGGGCTTGTCCGTGTCTCTGTACCTGGGCCTGGCATATACGCCACACAGCGGGGCCACACAGCGGCGCCACACAGCGGGGCCACACAGCGGCGCCACACAGCGGCGCCACACAGAGGGGCCACACAGCAGGGCCACACAGAGGGGCCACACAGAGGTGCCACACAGCGGGGCCACACAGAGGGGCCACACAGCGGGGCCACACAATGGGGCCACACAGCGGCGCCACACAGAGGGGCCACACAGCGGCGCCACACAGAGGGGCCACACAGCAGGGCCACACAGAGGGGCCACACAGAGGTGCCACACAGCGGGGCCACACAGCGGCGCCACACAGCGGGGCCACACAATGGGGCCACACAGCGGCGCCACACAGAGGGGCCACACAGCGGCGCCACACAGAGGGGCCACACAGCAGGGCCACACAGAGGGGCCACACAGAGGTGCCACACAGCGGGGCCACACAGCGGCGCCACACAGAGGGGCCACACAGCGGGGCCACACAGAGGGGCCACACAGCGGGGCCACACAGCGGGGCCACACAGAGGGGCCACACAGCGGCGCCACACAGCGGGGCCACACAGCGGCGCCACACAGCGGGGCCACACAGAGGGGCCACACAGCGGGGCCACACAGTGGGGCCACACAGAGGTGCCACATAGCGGGGCCACACAGCGGCGCCACACAGCGGGGCCACACAGAGGTGCCTCAAAACGTGAAATATAATGAAATCTGCGAAAGCAAAGACGGGTCTGATGTCTGAAAATCAGACAAGCAGGGAAAGACACTGAAGCTGTGTTTTATTCATCAGCTGCTGTTAATATCATCCATCGTTATTGGGATAAAGAATGGCTCCGCTACCTGCCATCAGTGGTAAAATGCTTTTGTGAAACACCACTGTTAAACACTTACGTGGGCTATATCTGCAGATGATACAGGTACATTTTAGATTTTCCCCCAAAGTGCTGCTGTAGTTTGCCTGATGTAATGCAGCACATTCTGAAATCATCACAATGGGATAAAATTATCAGTACCCTCAGATTGCTCAGTTTGGTTTGGCACAGGGGCCCCTAATGATATCCCCAATGGCCCAAGCCGGGGGCCAAAACAGCACCTCACCTCTGTTGCCCCCTAACACCCCATGGCCTGTGGGCTCCAACTCAGGTCAGTGAGCATGAGGGTTAGGGTCACTCCCCTCAGGCCGGATTTCAGGGCCTATGTGATTATTCACTTTCATAACAGCAATTGAAGGGGCAGCGTATCAGACCTCTGGGGCCGAATCACGTGGGAGGGTCCAGAAAATTCTGCTGTATTTCAGCGACGGAGAATAGAGCCATGAAATCAACTTACAGCAGAGTGTTGAGAAGCTTCCAAGATCTGTCAGCCTATCTGTCTGCCTGTGTCTGTCTGTCTCTGTCTGCCTGTCTGTCTCTCTGACAACCTGTCTATCTGCCTGTGTCTGTCTGTCTGTTTGTCTCTGCCTGTCTCTGTTTGACTGTCTGTCTCTGCCCGCTGTCTGCCTGTGTCTGTCTGTCTCTGTCTGCCTGTCTGTCTCTGTCACTCTGCCTGTCTCTCTGACAACCTGTCCATCTGCCTGTGTCTGTCTGTCTCTGCCTGTCTCTGTTTGTCTGTCTGTCTTTCTCTGCCTGCTGTCTGCCTGTGTCTGTCTGTCTCTGTCTGCCTGTCTGTCTCTTTGCTTGTCTTTCTGTAATAAGGTTTATGGCGGTTTGTGCCTTTGCTGTGACTTCAGACGACCATCTAAAAATACCCCCTCTGCCAGGTGCCCCATGTTCTATCTGATTTGTCACTGTGAGAGGACTTTGAGAGATCATCGCCCTAATTTGGGTGGTGTTTTGAGCCCTTTGTAATTAACTAATCACTACTTATACCTACTAGAAATCACATTTGCTTCATGAAGAACCCTGTAATCAAATGTAATACTAAAAATCATTATTTTTTTATTCGTATAGATCTTGTAAAATCATCAGCGCAGTTTGAATTTCAGCAGCAGGGAGCATTAAGTTAACTAACCAGAACCATTCTGCAGTTGCCTGGATTTTAAATGCTAAAACCTGCTTTTCTTCTGGTTGTGGTAAATACAGCACAATTATTATACCTCTTAATATATCTGTAATAATGTATCCAGCTCTATCCATTTTATTTTTAAGAGGCTTCTGGGAAAACATGAAATTGTTATGAACATGGTTATTTTGTTGTATATACAGAGAAGTATAGGAGTATTAGCATTCACTGAAGAGATTTCACTGTGGTGGGTGTGTATTAAAGCTCATAGTTAAACGCTGATTCCAAAAGGGTGAGTGACTGTTAGCTCTCAGATCAGTATTATGTATCACTCAGCTCAGTCCTTCATGTACCAATACCTCTTAACCTCATAATGTAGTAATTCGTAGTAGCCTGATTGCAGTGAAAATTCCACTGGTCATTCTCAGATCCTATTAAAGTATATATTCTTTGTCTCCCTATTCTAGAACTTCCTTAGCATGTAACGGTAGTCATGTGACACTGTTGTTATGCGTAACAGTAGTCATGTGACATGGTTGTTTTGTTTGTTTGTTTATTTAAATGGTTGTCACGGCGCTGTTTTTTGATCACTACTTACGCCAGTGCTGGCCATGAAACTGTAGCCTTTGATGAGATTATCCATTAAATCAGCCACAACCTGCAGTGTTAAAGTTTATCTGCCAGGAGCTGAGCCTGCACAAGGTGCTAGCTAGCATGCTCTAGGGGAACGACTGAAACTAACGGTTTAAATTAGGTCCGCTGGCAGTGAAGCATTTGTCAAGGTCTGGACAAGAGGAATAGCTTTATCCCCAGCTGGTCTGAAGAAGCAAGGTGGGGGGGGGGCTTCTTTGTTCTGGACACCAGAAGAAAATGACGACAATCGAAGCTTAAGTTGCGGTTTATTTTTCACGCTATTTAGGAAATGCTGAAATGTGCTGTATGGTAGGTAAGGCAATGACATGTCATCTGACATGTCAAGATTTTCAATTTGAGACTAGTCTGTCCAAACATTCACGTGTGTGTAACAGTTTTATTACCTTGTAAAAAATCTGTAGGGTTTGCAAACTACCCGTACTCTTTTGAGGTAGCTGATTTTATGCTTGTAATGGAATAATATAGATTTGCTGTAAGATTTCTTGCATGAGTGTGAGAGTCTGAAAGCGTGAGTGTCTCAGCAGATGCATGAGAGCTGGCAGCCCTGGTCAGGCCACACACAGCTGACAGGTGGGTGATTTTCCTGTCCTCCTCAGCCCTTGATATTTGAGGAAACCTCACCAAATGTGACCCATTAATCAATACGGCCACTCTCTGTCAGGCTCCCTGGACACTCCATATCTCAGCCGTTAATCTCAATGAGTGCTCTGCAAAGTATATCTGCTGGTAATACCACAATTATGCCAGTGGAGATTTCGCCGTATGTGTTTCCGAAGCTTTGAGTCTCTGTTTATTGTTTATCTGTGGACAAATACACTTTCACTCCACCTATTGATATGCTTGTGAAGAGCTATAGTGAACACTACAACATCAGTCTGCAGGGTGGAGTTTTAAAACAATGGGGATACAGCGATATAACTTCACATCTCCTCTACTTCCCATGCCTTTGATGGATCTTCCTGGGGGCTGGGTGTCCCTGTAAGGGACAGAGGGGGGGGGGGGGGTCCAATCTGCAGTCTGGGTTACAAGGCAGAAACATCTGTCACACAAAAGGATTTGTTTGATTGGTTAGGGCCATAGATCAGGCCTGCCTGTCATTGGACAGTAAATGAATGTTCCCCAGTTACATCTTCTATCAGCGATTACGTTATCTGGGCTCCCGGACTGTCAGTTGCAAAAGCAATATCTTATTCGCCTAAACCCTTATTCCGCCGAGACCTCAGCTACAGACTGGGGGCTGGAATGGTTTGAATCCTTTCAGTACATGCTCTCTGCTCCACCAGGCATTCCTGCTTTGGTCTCTTGCTGCATTCCTCCTGTTCCATGTTGGAGAGGTTCATCTTCTCACCTGCATTGAGAAAGCAGTGATCCAGCAGGGTTTGAGGTGATTGGGCGCTGATGTCTGAGCATATGGTATAATAAGGTGAACATTACAGTGGGAAATTAAAGGCAGGTTTGTTAGGAACGAGGCCTTGAAAGCCACAGTATTTGGAATTACTGTGCATCTGCTAGATGAGCCCAACATGAAGCTGTAATATATCTAAAGGGAAGTGGGATAAATGAGGGACAGTGTGTGAGTCCAGCCCACCTTGACCTTCAAAGCATCCTTTCTCACAGCAGTAAAACCTGGAGTATCTGAGGTACTGGGTTTTTTAATATATTGTGACTCTGTATGAGTTAGTTTTCCTTTGTGGATGTGCTGATGGCTGGTAATCTGCTTTAAAAAAATAGTGTAGATTACAGGAAATCTAGCAGGATGGGAAAACTATAATAAACATAAATAAAGTGTGTGGAATTATGATCATCCTTGTTTAGTTAAAACTAAGGATTTGGCAACTTGGATCATTTGTCAAGTAGCGAAAAATCATGAATCTGAAAACTGGAAACATTTCATTAATAAATGTGGCCGCTCACAGCTGGAAGGGAGACAATTAGGGTGTGTAAAGGCGAAATCGCCTCAATTTGTCATGTGACCTTGGTGGTTATTTTGAGCACCTCTAATAGAGGAAGATGTCTAGCAGATTAGTCCAACTGACTGGTCCTAACAGGAAGACCAACGTTACGATTTTGTCTGGAGTTAGCCGACCGATGGAAATTTAATGCAACAACGCAATTCCCAACATGTGTATAAATGTCTTGAGGTGATACCCTATCTGTGCTCCTCAGATTAGCATTAACAGAAGTATCTCCTAATTACAGACCATGTCCACCATGTCAGTGATTTCAATTATTCTAATGTGTGTGAAATCATTAATCCACTAAAACGGCACTTAGCACCATGAAAGAGAACAGAACATTTCCGTTGATCCCAAGTGGCTTGCGGGAGGAACAGAGAGGATATCGATCTTTATAAGGCTCTGTTTTGTTGTTAAATGTTAACATCTAAAACTCTAATGAAAGGGACTAAATCTGCTCAATTTGTGCTGAATAATTCGGCACTGGAGTGAAGCCACTGGCCATGTCTATCTGATGTGAATGTTTTGGGGCATTTGGTGAAGGGCGCTGCTCCTGCTGATGTTTCTCTAGGCTGGCGTGGTTCTCGCCTCTTTTCTCTGTGCATTGAAATAAATCAAACCCCATTACTGACTGTCAGAGGCTCCTGCATCCACTGGCTCCCTCACCACCTTCCACCAAGGGACTTTTACCAGAGTCATGGAGAAATTCAGCAATAGATGCTTCTTTCACAGCTTGGGGGGGGGGGGGGGGCAGCATAACTAGCTGCAGAGATGGCAGTGTCTGTATTTCCTAATATGTCTTTATTTAATTTAGAAATGAAGGGGTAAGTTAGGGTGGTCATTCAGCAACGCCAGCCTGACATCATGGCTCTCCTGTGGGGGGGGGGGGGCTGTTTCACTCTGTTTTCGGGCACCCCTCAGCAGGCGGTAGAGAGAGGAGACCAGGACCTCCGAGGGGAGCATTGATGGACCCCGTAGGGCAGGAATTCAGAGGAGCGTTTTCATGTGTGTGTGTGTGTTTAAAGGGCGATATTGATGCTCTCGTTGAGACGACTGGTGGAGCCGCACTGAGCTCCGATCCAATCCGCCTGTCCTCCAAATTACATGGAGGGATAAAAGCAGCATGCCTCTCCTCCCCTCTGTCCCTCATTCCCCCTACACCTCCCGGCATCACAGCCCTCAGCACCACCTCCTTAGACACCGTCACCTCCTCCCTAATCGAGGGCTGGATTCGCTTGCCCTGAGAAATTGGGGTGGGTGGCGGCTTTTTTCTGAGCTACTCCCCTCAGCCAGAAGAGACGTGGATTGAGCCCCAGAGACCATCAGAGCAATTCGGCAGAATGTAATGACTGGTGAAGCTATGAAAATGTTTAAATAATGACATTGTGCCAGGAGGACTCACTAAAGCCTACGGTGCACCAAGGACAAAACTCCACGAAGGTCGCATCTTTCTCTTGAGAAAGTAGTAGTTTTATATTTCTCTTTGCCCCAAATGTCTATAAAAGAGAACACGGGTCAGAGCAGGGATTGGCCAGATGAGAGTTGGCCAGAGACGGACTGTCTTAAAACCGATTACTGCTGAGGAAGGTGAGGACTTAGAAGTCTTCTGGACAAGATGTCATCCATCGCGTTTTTCAGCCTGTCCTTCGGCTTCCCCTGTGCCTCTCTATGCTGTAGATTTACTGAAGGGGGCGCTGGTGAGCAACTGAAGTTAGGGAAGCATTTCCATTCGTAATGATCTGTGCTCCTTTGCTGCACTGTGGAGTGCAAAAAACTGCAGGTTAGGACAGCTGTCAAGTGTCATAATGATAAAGATAATTCTAACTTAATGAGCACATTTATAATAGCATTCATAATCCCAGCATGGTGATCAAGGTGTTTATATTCAGTCTAACATTGTCTGTCCTTTAATTCAACACCACTTCCTTTTGTTTAATAATCAGCATCCGTGTCACGGTGTTGTCATATTTTAACTTAGAGAATAGTCTGTTTTAATGTGCCGCCTCTCTGCTTTCCTTGTTTTTTCCAGGAAAACCCTTACATGTGTAATAATGAGTGTGATGCCAGCACAAAGGAGCTGGCGCACCCCCCAGAACTGATGTTTGACTTTGAAGGTCGCAACCCCACCACGTTCTGGCAGTCGACCTCTTGGAGAAAATACCCGAAGCCACTGCTGGTCAACATCACCCTCTCCTGGAACAAAACCATTGAGCTGACGGACGACATCGTCATAACGTTCGAGTCTGGCCGCCCGGAGCAAATGGTCCTGGAGAAGTCCCTCGATTACGGCCGAACTTGGCTGCCCTACCAGTTTTATGCCACAGACTGCTTGGACGCCTTCACCATGGAGCCCAGGACGGCGCAGGATCTGACCCAGCACACCCTTCTGGACGTTATCTGCACAGAGGAATACTCCAGGGGATACGTGTGGAAGTATGACAAGACGGTGCGCTTTGAGATCAAAGACAGACTCGCCCTGTTCGCCGGACCTCGTCTGCACAATATGGCATCCCTGTATGGACAGCTTGACACGACAAAAAACCTGAGGGACTTCTTTACCATCACTGACCTCCGAATCAAACTGCTGCGACCTGCCACAGGCGCTACCATGGTGGATGAGAACAACCTGTCCCGATACTTCTATGCTATTTCTGACATCAAAGTTCAGGGAAGGTAAGGTCTTATCAGGGAATTTCTCCTTTGTCATCCTGGGAAAGCGCTTTTTCAGAACCTCAGTGTTTTGACAGGAATTATAGAATAATACCTCCATAATGCATTATAATGATCAGTATAAAGGATTATGATGTTGATTATAATACAATGAAGCTCTCATCTATAATGCACTATACAGTAGATACCTTGTATACATTATAATGGTCAGTATAAGAATTAAGGATGCTTTTTGCTGCATTATGAGGGTATTTATAGTGCATTATAGAGGAGAGCTCCATAATAAATGGCTATAATGTTTTATGGCTTATTCTAAGTATCTATATGCATGTTGATAATGCTTTATCAATGCATTATAATGTGGTATGCATGTGTTCATAGATTGTTATAGACGTGGTATTCATAGAAAGAGTTACTATAATTCCATATGCATGTAATGTGTCACTCGATTGCCTAGATAATGTCACCTAAATACACTAGAACCACTTTCCAGTTCGTGAATTCAGTTTTTTTTTTTATTGTGATTCCTAGATAGATAGAAAATGGTCAAAGCCAATTTACCACAGACACAGTCATATTGTCAGTAATAGTTTCAACTGGTAATGCCAACATAAATATTTTGATTTATAACTTGAAGAGTGACACAAATGTATGTTACTTGTAGGTTCATCTTGTACTTTTACTGGTTTGATCCCTTGATTGAAAGACTCATCCAGCTCTTTCACATTAACATTAGTAAATATTAGCACGATTATAGAAGTCTAACCAACCAGCACACAGCAGGAAGTCCGTGCTAAAGTGAAATCCAGGTCCTTTTAAAAGAAATGGTTGAAATGGTAGTTTACAAACCCCATCATAGCTCATAGTGCCCCTCCTGACATGGATTAGGTGGTCACTCTACATCTTACTTGCAGTACACAAGGCCAGTAGGATCAAGTGATATCATCAATGATCTGCCGATTGCTACTGTAAGTAGAATCCTTACACTTATAATGTCTTTTAACAAAAAAATGCTGTATTGTACTCATTTTTCAATGTATTTGCTGAACATAATCTTCTGTTGCATCAAATACACTGTACCATGGAGTCCTCCTAATTAACCTCTGATGTATGAGCTCTCAGACTGCTGGCAAAATAGATGTTTTAGCCTGTGAGTGTGAAGATGCAGTTTCTTTAGCGGAGATAATTATGTTTTATGTTTTCACATGCCGCTCACTTAATAGGCCTTAAGAGAAACTATAAAATGAGCAATAATTTGCTGGCTTTTATTGTAGTTGTCAGATGTTCCGACCACAATAACCCAAATTACAGTTTATATTATAAAACTGGACCTTGTTCTGGTTTTATGCAGAAGTAGATGGTGCGTCTAATGGCAGAGATACCACTGTTCCGCAGCAATAACATGGAAATATGAGGGGAACCACCAATGTAAACTTCTTTGTAATCAAACAGAAATACATCTATGATCAAAAAGATTTGAACAGTTCTGTGTTCATTTCATGGGCATAAATACCAATAAACCACACACACCTAAAACAATTCCATTAGATTTTGGCATTGTCAGCGTGAAAGGTCAACAATAATCTACATAATTGGATTTTATTAATATTGAAAGACCAAACCTAACTGGAAATGACAGACCATCGATAATATAAATTAAGGCCAATGGAGAAGCTGTAGTATGAAGACTGTACAAGGCCGGGTCCTGTAGCATACAGATTTAGCATGAGTACTAGGAGGTCTACAGCTGTAGCATACAGATTTAGCATGAGTCCTAGGAGGTTTACAGCTGCAACATACAGATTTAGCATGAGTCCTAGGAGGTCTATAGCTGTAGCATACAGATTTAGCATGAGTGCTAGGAGGTCTACAGCTGTAGCATACAGATTTAGCATGAGTGCTAGGAGGTCTACAGCTGTAGCATACAGATTTAGCATAGAGAGCTAGGACGTCTATAGCTGTTGCTTACAGATTTAGCACGAGTGCTAGGAGGTTTACAGCCATAGCATACAGATTTAGCGTAAATGCTAGGAGGTCTACAACTGCAACATTCAGATTTAGCATGAGTGCTAGGAGGTCTACAGCTGTAGCATGCAGATTTAGCATGAGTGCGAGGTCTACAACTGCAACATTCAGATTTAGCATGAGTGCTAGGAGGTCTACAACTGTAGCATACAGATTTAGCATGAGTGCTAGGAGGTCTACAGCTGTAACATACAGTTTTAGCATAGTGTGATATGAACAAATTGTAAAAGAATATTTGGGTCTAATAATTCTCTGCAACATGAAAGATAAGATAAAGGGAATATATAATAAGTGTTCTGTCCTTTGTTTGGCCTTGGTGCATGATTGTGTGATTAAAGAATTATTTTATACGGTTCTGTCAGTGGGACACAGTGGTGTTAATGTTTATCCGTTTATTTAAAGACGGTTTAATAACTGCTTGTTATTCACTGGTTGGACATTTTCACAGTAGTTAGGAGTTTCCAGACACTTCTGTTTGATAAAGTCGCCTTTCGGTCCCCCATATGATCGTGCTAAGGAATGAAGCAGCTGTAGCTGTTTCTATCGTTAATCCTATTTTACTCGTCCGGGGGCCTTTCTGACTGTTCATGGAGCAAGTTTATGCAGCTGTTTTAGAGGTTTCTGTTGCGTTGAATCTGTGCATCTGGTCCACGTTTTTCGAGGAGGATCAAACCCCACTGGGTGGCAAGGTGGTGCACTGGTTAGCACTGTTGCCTCACACCACTGGGACCTGGGTTTGAGTCTCAGCCTGGGTTATATGTGTGTGGAATTTGCATGTTCTCCCCATAGTGGGGTTTCTGCTAGGTACTCCAGTTCCCCCCCCCCCCCCCCCCCCCACAGTCCAAAGACATGCTGAGGCTAATTGGAGTTTCTAAACTGTGAGTGAATGGTGTGTGATGGGCTGGTCCCCTGTCCTGGGTTGTTCCCTGCCTCATGCCCGTAGCTTCTGGGATAGACTCCAGACCCCCCACAACCTGGAAGGATAAGCACTTTGGAAAATGGATGAATGGATCAAACTCCACAAAGTGAATGCGCGGAAAAGGCTGGCTTTAGATGACAGTGTCATGAAAATTATGCTTATTGTGAATGGTGATAGTAGCACATATCTTAACGAATTGGAATAAAAGCAGAAGAAGGAGCAAGGTCTTCAAACTGATTTGTCCCTAAAAATCTATATGTTTGCGGGGATGCAAAAAAGAGCAGCATTAGCTTTCCACATGCTGCGTGTGGACGCGCGCGGTGACTCCACGCTTTAATTAATGAATTTATTTTCCTCTTGCGATCCGATCGATTGAGAATAATTGGAGGGAGGGGGGCTCACGATCGCAGACGCACGTTCCCTCAGACACCACCGACAGCGCAGACGTGCGCGGCACCCCTCCGCCAGGCGCTCACTCGCTCTCCACACCATCATTTCGTGCTTCGGAGCGCAGCCTCTCTGCTTCATTACTTTTTATCGCTGCGAAAACCCGAGTCTAATTTAATTTACAGCCACCGGAGAGTAATAACATAAAATCAATGCCAAGAAGATTATATTTCACCGTTAAAATTGCTTAAGACAGAATCGAGCTTCGGCTTTGTGTAATGGAAAAGAAAATATTTATTAAAGTTCAAAAACTGAGATAATAACGAGGTTAAAGATTTACATCGTATGTATACGTAAAGCTGTCACTAAAATGCCTAGGCTTTTCCCCATAGATACTGAGGGTGGTTCACAGAATTCTATTTTTGGGATTTTATGATTTGATGGGATTTACCTGAGCAGCATGCTGAACACTGGAATACAGCAGCACATGCTGATGGTGGTGTTGGTGCCCCAGAATTACAGAGTAGCCCCTCCCCATGGCACAGCAAAATGGCTCAAAAAACCCCTAAACACATTAGCATGAGCGTCAGATCCAGATGCATCAATTCATTAAAGCCGTTAATGGCAAAGTGATAAGATCAGAATGATAAAATGATTAAAATATGTTTTTATAACTTCTTAGCCGTTCTGACAGTAGTTTCTTTTTATTTTATTTTTCAGCGGATTTTCCTCCCTAGAATATGAACTTAAATAATTCAGGCCTGGCTTATTGCACTGAGCTGAGGATAAGAAATAACAAATTAAGCACCATTTCTGTTTTTGGAGATGGAGCCCAGTTAATAGTCTGACTGATCTTAGACTATGGAGTCCAGTTAATAGTCTGACTGAAGTTCGAATTGTAGAGTATCCTACCACATCTATACTTGGTAAGTATTCTTTCAATATGCTTTCATTGACCAACCAGTTATTACAAAGAGTATGGAGAATGTGAGTAGTGTGGCCATCTCTCCATCTAGATTGCTTAGATTTAAGATTTGGAGATCAGCGTCGACACACTACAGTGCCAATGATTCTAACGGGTCTGGATGCTGTTCAGCCAAATGACTATTTCAATATTAGTCTAAATACTAGAACTCGTGGCCATAAGTGGAAATTAGCGGGAGAACATTTTAAAACAAATTTGAGGAAGCACTTCTTTACACAGCGTGTAGTCAGAGTATGGAATAGTCTTCCTGCTATTGTAGTGGAAGCTAAAACCATGGGTTCCTTTAAATCAGAGCTAGATAAGATTTTAACAACTCTGAGCTATTAGCTAAGTTCTCCCCAAACGAGCTTGATGGGCCGAATGGCCTCCTCTCGTTTGTAAATTTCTTATGTTCTTATGTTTCCTCTGCATTAAACCCATATATGACATAGTAGGAGGCAGCTAATTGGGTCTGGGGAGCAGTGCTTTGGGGTGGTACATTGCTGGTCAAGGATTCAAACCAGCAATCTTGCAACTACAAGTGCACGTCCCTAACCATTAGGCCACTACTGTCCTGTTAAAACTATGTCCCCCATTAGGAACTATGGAGCTCTTGATTTGTGGTGTCTATTTCCTATTAACTGACGGTGATATGATTAATTGTTGGATCCCAGTCCTGACCGCTCTGTCAGAATGACCTGAATAGTCTCTTCCGTTACGGTGGCCTTTTGTTTTTTTGCAGTTGTACTGGGAGTGGATAATCCATTAGTGCTAATTCAGTGTGCTTTTTTTAACTCATTGAAGTCGTATGTCACCCCTCATTCTCCATCTGTAAACACTGAATGACACATCCCTTTTTATAGCCAGTTCCTTTAGGTTTGTCATGCTCTGATGCATATCAGGCCAGTATGTAAAGCAAATGTTAGGCACAATCTTGAAATGGCACCTGATCATCATTAGATTAGTGTATGTGAAAACCATTAATGCCAGCAGAAAGCAGCTACGGCGTGAGTTAGCATGATGAATCTACTTGTTTCAGAATAAATCTCTGAATGAAAATCACACTTTCTACTTTGCCATCTAGTCCATAAGGAACTGAGTCCCTGAGATTTAAGTAGCATGGCAGGGCGTAAATCACACTCCGTGAGACTTTTATTTGTTTTTTTTTTTCCTCATAACATTTCATATGATCCCTCATCCTGTATTTCTCACTGTTCAGTCTCCCTTTGCATCTGGACCAAATCAGGGCATTTGTGTCACAGTAGTTACTGGGAAATTATACCTTACTATTAAAATTCTGATTTTATGTAACTGCATACTTGGCTGATTCCGGCACCTCATTGATCACTCTGTCTCCCTGTTTTCTGAAAATAGAAAACTGTTTCCTCATGTTGTATTAGTCGCGGAAATGGTCTCATTTTAGCCAGTGGCTTAAATAATGCTTTAAGCATCATTGATATACCACAAATCCGGGAGGAGAAAGTCACACTTCCATCATGACAAGGTACTAAATTCACCCTTAAAATGGTACCTCACTCTTGGGGAAGTTGACTCAGCCACCCTGAAAGATTTACTCCCCCCCCCCCCCCAGAGCATAGTGGGAGATCACCGGTCCTGGGGATTATGGATTTGCTTCCATGATGAATGGTATTCTGCTAGTCAGTCTGGCTCAGCACCAATGTCACAAATCTCAGAAGACATATCCAGTTGTTGTCAGTTTCATCTACATTGCCATCTCAGATGCCGACCTTGACGCCGCGGTGACTCAGGAGCCCTGACTGCTTTGCCTCGAACCAAATGATCACGTCCAACATGGGGGGTCCACGCTCACTGCCTGACAGCTTTGCTCTGTGCGATTCACCATCCTAAAGACTCCTTACGACATCAGTGATGTTATCACTTTATGCTTTTTTCCCCCTGTGACTCATACTCCGATTCGCACTTTAACTTGTACTGTGACTCGCACTGTGACTCACACTTTTACTTGCACTGTGAGTCGCTCAGGGTAGCTCTTCCAAATGGATGCGGTCCCCCCCCCTTCCCATGCGCCTCTTTGTGTTTTCGTTGTTACTGTCTGCCAACACACTCCCAGCTTAAGCGGAAGTAAATACCACAAATTCCCTCCTCGGCTAGCTGGTGGCGCTAGACTATGCTGCACAATATGCGCTCATCTGTGAGCAACATCCTAGCGCTAAGCGCCCAGCCCCCGTTATCCTCCACCGGCAGTCGCGTGTCACATAACATCACATTTCCTGCCACTCACTGCTCAGCTCGCCTGTATAATTAGTCTCATTAGGCACTTTGCTTTTTGGTAAATAATACACAGGCGTCTTGAGGGTTTGTGGTAAATATAAATCATCCCCAAGGCCATTGTAGGCATGGATATCAAAGCGACCCGTTGGCAAGGTACTGTAGACTCTCTTTTTTGTAAACACACCCTTTCTGTGAGAAGCATGACGGAGACATGAGCTCCCATCCCTCGTGTGACTCTTCTGACTACACCAAGAGGAGGTTGTCAATGCCTGAGTGGCAGTTAAGCACGGTTAGATGATAAAATGGCTCATGTGGCTGATTCCCATAGAAATGCAGTGATGTCACCCACTACTTACTGCTTCAGTGATAACGCTGGATTCCATGGTCACCACCGAGAGTGTGAAGGTGTCTTCGCGGACCTGAAGTCCATGGCCTCTGAGTGTTTTGTTTTTAAGCATGGGGCTTTGACCATATATGTGACCAACCAAACCCACATCAGCACAGTAACCCGAGACAGCGACCGCTGGTGACCCGCTGTGTCAAGCATTTCATTTAGAAAGCAAATAGGAACAGGCTGAATGCCATGATGATGATGATGTATTCCTGATATTTTTTTGTATTTCCGGAAAGCCCTGCAGGGTTGGGGTTATTACTAAGTGAGATGGAAATGTTATTCCAAGATGAATTATTTTGTGTTCAAATGAATAAGAAAATTGCTTACAAGCACGGGAGTGATAAATAGGGGCAAACAAGAAGAATGCAGCCCTTACAAGCCTCTTAATGTACCTTGATAGTGGGACTGGAGCCCGCAGGATCCGTGAGACGCTGTTATGAATGAGAGCGCGAGTCGCACGGTATGTGAGATTCGCACCATTTGGTCAGTAAACAGTGGCAATAATCAGCCCGAGACATAAATAAGAAACACATACAGTATGTTTATGTGAGACGGTGGCTCTTGTGAACGCAGTATGTTTCCATGGCGATAATCAGCCTTGGAGGTAAATAAGAAACACATAGAATATGTTTATGCGAGACAGGGTCTCGTATGAATGTGGTATGTATCCATGGCGATAATCAGCCCGTGAGGTAAATAAGAAACGCATACAGTATGTTTATGTGAAACGGGGGCTTGTGTAAATGTGGCACATATCCATCGTGATAATCAGCCTGGAGGTAAATAAATAACACATACAGTATGTTTATGGGATATGTGGGTTTGTGTGAATGTAGTATGTATCCATGGTGATAAGCCGTCGCCCAGCCTTCTCCAGACTACGCGATGCTCCTTCCTGTCACATGTTAATTAGCTCACCTGTCACTGGCCCATTCCCTCCTCATGGCTGCCAACCTCATGTCAGGGTGTCAGGGATGTCTGAAATTAGGCCGGAGCACCACTCTGACCATGTGGGAGAAGTGTTTATCCAAACAGCAAATTAAAGAGGCATTTGGCTGTGCAGATGCATCAATGGGCAGTCTGCACGTTTCCTCCTTGGGCAACCGGATGCTGGATGCCCACAACTGCTCGGTGTGGCGACAGGCTCGGCACAGGAGCACCCACATGTCTTAGAGATTCTCTGGTGGATTCAGAGCTTTAATCATCACATCAGAAGTCCACTCCTCAGCCTGAACCAGCCAGCCAATCCAGTCCCTCAATATATAAACGTGACACGGGTCTCCAGAGAGCTCCGCTTTTTTAGGATGAGGGAAGGTAAACAGCCGCGTGTCGCGGTTTTCACACTGCACTCTCACTGGCAGTACAGTTCAGGGTCACAGCAGCCCATGGGCCTGTGGGTGGGAATTTAACACCCCGCACACATGAGGTGTGATGATGGCACCCTTAGATGTGAGGTATGCTCCTTTCAATTCGATCCAGACTGCACAGTCAACCTACAGAAGATGTTACGTATGGGAATCAGGCAGAAGGCTGCTGTCATGCGTGGGTATCGGGCGGAGGGCTGCTGTCATGCGTGGGTATTGGGTGGAGGGCTGCTGTCATGCGTGGGTATCGGGCGGAGGGCTGCTGTCATGCGTGGGTATCGGGTGGAGGGCTGCTGTCATGCGTGGGTATCGGGTGGAGGGCTGCTGTCATGCTTGGGAATCAGGCAGAAGGCTGCTGTCATGCGTGGGTATCGGGCGGAGGGCTGCTGTCATGCATGGGTATCGGGTGGAGGGCTGCTGTCATGCGTGGGTATTGGGTGGAGGGCTGCCGTCATGCGTGGGTATTGGGCGGAGGGCTGCTGTCATGCGTGGAGGGCTGCTGTCATGCGTGGGTATCGGGTGGAGGGCTGCTGTCATGCGTGGGTATTGGGTGGAGGGCTGCTGTCATGCTTGGGAATCAGGCAGAAGGCTGCTGTCATGCATGGGTATCGGGCGGAGGGCTGCTGTCATGCGTGGGTATCGGGTGGAGGGCTGCTGTCATGCGTGGAGGGCTGCTGTCATGCGTGGGTATTGGGTGGAGGGCTGCCGTCATGCGTGGGTATTGGGCGGAGGGCTGCTGTCATGCATGGGTATTGGGTGGAGGGCTGCTGTCATGCGTGGGTATCGGGCGGAGGGCGGCTGTCATGCGTGGGTATTGGGTGGAGGGCTGCTGTCATGCGTGGGTATTGGGTGGAGGGCTGCTGTCATGCTTGGGAATCAGGCAGAAGGCTGCTGTCATGCGTGGGTATCGGGCGGAGGGCTGCTGTCATGCGTGGGTATCGGGTGGAGGGCTGCTGTCATGCGTGGAGGGCTGCTGTCATGCGTGGGTATTGGGTGGAGGGCTGCTGTCATGCTTGGGTATCGGGCGGAGGGCTGCTGTCATGCGTGGGTATTGGGTGGAGGGCTGCTTTCATGCGTGGGTATTGGGTGGAGGGCTGCTGTCATGCGTGGGTATCGGGTGGAGGGCTGCTGTCATGCGTGGGTATCGGGTGGAGGGCTGCTGTCATGCGTGGGTATCGGGTGGAGGGCTGCTGTCATGCGTGGGTATCGGGTGGAGGGCTGCTGTCATGCGTGGAGGGCTGCTGTCATGCGTGGGTATTGGGTGGAGGGCTGCTGTCATGCTTGGGTATCGGGCGGAGGGCTGCTGTCATGCGTGGGTATTGGGTGGAGGGCTGCTTTCATGCGTGGGTATTGGGTGGAGGGCTGCTGTCATGCGTGGGTATCGGGTGGAGGGCTGCTGTCATGCGTGGGTATCGGGTGGAGGGCTGCTGTCATGCGTGGGTATCGGGTGGAGGGCTGCTGTCATGCGTGGGTATGGGGTGGAGGGCTGCTGTCATGCGTGGGTATCGGGTGGAGGGCTGCTGTCATGCGTGGGTATGGGGTGGAGGGCTGCTGTCATGCGTGGGTATCGGGTGGAGGGCTGCTGTCATGCGTGGGTAGCGGGTGGAGGTGTTGCTGTAACATCAGGTCTGTCTGACACCATCTCTGACTCACATTTATCAGGAACTTTCTCTATTTTTGCCTGTTTCTTATTTTTGCGGTTCTGTGTTTTTCTTATGGATAGGTCAGCCTGCCCCAGACTAGAGGGGAGGTTAACCATAAAGATCATTAAGTCCTAGATCTATGCGAGACTGGCGAACAGCCGTGTGTCTGTAATAACTGCGCCTCGGGTCCCTCTCCCACAGGACAGAGAGACGTCTTTGTGACACGCTTGCTTATTCCGCACCTTCCACCTTCTGGAGACCCAGAGTGGCACCTGTGACTTCCGCTCGCTCTCATCAGATTGACAGAATGCATTTATTGATGGTGTCATCAATACTTGAACTATGTGACCAAGAGCATTAATTTTTGCATCCAGTAATTCCACAGTTTACAGCTCAGAGTGTAAATTCAGTCAAATCGGAGGCTGTAAATAACTCATTGATTTGTCTAGGAAGGAGCAGATTTGCCCTGTCCCAAAACATTTCTTACTCTTCTTCTTCCATGAATGGAAAAGAGAATTTCAGATAATGGTTCCTTATTGGCTTGGTGGTCCAGCTTCCGAGAAACACTGCTCCAGACCCCAGACAGACATACTCTCTTTAAGGGTATTTTGATGTAAATTTTATATTGCAGTTCCTCCTTTTTGATTTCTAAAAGACAGTATTATATAATCAGGGTTAATTATTGCCTTTTGTTAAAACGTTGGGTATGTAGAACTGTTGTAATTGTTTTGTAATTGTTTATTAATGTAATTATTACAACCTAATTAATAAGCTGTTTATAAACCATTCATAAACCATTTATAATGGTAGTCGTATTGTAAACTATTACCAAATGTTGTAATTACAAGAAGAATAGCTGGATTTCTGTCTGTATTTCAATGGTTGCCGTCTTTTGGAGTAATATACATTAATGCATTATTCTGGCTTGCTAGACAAAAGAAACTTTTTCATTTTTTTCTGTAAACCGACATATAACTCTAACAAGGAAGCCGGTATGTATGTATTGAGGAAGCCTGTATGATAAAAATTTAGAACGGCTGCAGCACAAGTAACAGAACAAATCCTTTGACCGTCTGGTAAGGAAAACGCACTAGAGGGACATGCAGGTTTTTACTGCTCTCCCAGCTGAAGCGTCCTCACAGTAATATGAGAATAAGCGATGCTATTCAACATTAAAGATCCTTTTACTCGGAATTTAATATGAACGTTTTGCTGTGTAACATTTCTTCTGTTTTTGTGTAACTCACTTCACTGGCTTGTTATTTAACACACACATTTTATTACAATTAATTGCAAATCTCAATTTGGGTGCTTGTATGTGTTGTTACTGCGATTCACACACAGACATAAAGACACATCGATAAGAATTTAATGGGATGAAGATGTTTATTCAGGTATGAATAGTGTGTGAATGCGAGAAATGTTCTTGATAAGAAGTTGCATAAATGTTACCCATCAACGCTGTAGCATTTGTTATAAAGCACAGACATGTGTTATAGGTTAGGAAGACGCTTCTCACAGCACGAACAGCCACTGAGCAATGTGACCAGATCTTCTATACTGTGATCAGAACAAAGGCTGCCAGCTTTAATTATGATGGTAATATTTCAGTTCTGACATGGGCCATTAATGATATGGTGTGGGCATATATGTAGAATTTATAACTGTAAATATTGATTTGACAAATAATTGAAATAATAGCTAAATGAGAAATTAAGAAATTTTGTGCAGAGTTACTGAGCAGCTCAGAGATTCTCTCCTTGGATCCATCTTATATTTGGTTACGATCACAATCAGCTGAAAGCTGATTTATTTCTGTACCTGAGAAATACTTCACAGATCATGTGGGAACACTTGTCATGGACAGCTGCTCTAACAGCCCTGTAACGAGCATGGGAGTGCTACAGAAAAACGCAGGGAGCACAACTCCCAGCATGCACTGTGACCCCACATGACCAATCAGAATGCCGTTACTGAGGAGGTCACAACCTCTCACCAACTGAGGGAGGGAATGAATAAGCAGGTTTATTGCAGGCTGTGTTGGAAGAGAGGATTGGCAGGTTGAGGATAAATATTTATAGAGCACCAGGATGTTTTTCATTCATAGCTGCATGTTCAAGTTCGATCTTCAAAAATGCTGAAAGTTTCAAGCATTTCCAGCAGAAACAAAAGATTCCCTCCTAATGTTATATAGGGTCCTTAATCCTGCTCTAAAACTTTTTTCTCAGAATTCTGACTTTAATGTCAGAATTCTGATTTTTTTTCTCAGAATTCCATTTCTCAGAGTTTAGAAAAAAAGTCAGAATTCTGACATTAAAGTCAGAATTCAAATAATATTTTCATGGTGGCCCTAATCCTCTTCCGTACATTTCAGTAGATGCTATTTGTCCAGCTTCTGCGCAGAAGCAGGAACCTCACATCCCCTGTACAGTGACCCCGCATCCAGTTCCCATCTGCCGGCACCTCACTCTACTCTCTGTAACCTCACATTCCCTGTACAGTGACCCTGCATCCAGTTCCCATCTGCCGGCACCTCACTCTCCTCTCTGTAACCTCACATTCCCTGTACAGTGACCCTGCATCCAGTTCCCATCTGCCAGCACCTCACTCTACTCTCTGTAACCTCACATCCCCTGTACAGTGACCCTGCATCCAGTTCCCATCTGCCGGCACCTCGCTCTACTCTCTGTAACCTCACATCCCCTGTACAGTGACCCTGCATTCAGCTCCCATCCGTCGGCACCTCACTCTCCTCTCTGTAACCTCACATTCCCTGTACAGTGACCCTGCATCCAGTTCCCATCTGCTGGCACCTCACTCTATACTATGCAAACCTCACATCCTCTGTACAGTGACCCCACATCCAACTCCCCTCCCCCAGCACCTCGCTCTTCACTATGTAACCTCACATCCTCTGTACAGTGACCCCACATCCAGCTCCCATCCCCCCGGCACCTCGCTCTCTGCTATGTAACCTCACATCCTCTGTACAGTGACCCCACATCCAGCTCCCATCCTCCTGGCACCTCGCTCTCTGCTGTGTAACCTCACATCCTCTGTACAGTGACCCCACATCCAGCTCCCCTCCCCCGGTACCTCGCTCTCTGCTATGTAACCTCACATCCTCTGTACAGTGACCCCGCATCCAGCTCCCATCCCCCCGGCACCTCGCTCTTCACTATGTAACCTCACATCCTCTGTACAGTGACCCCACATCCAGCTCCCATCCCCCCGGCACCTCGCTCTTCACTATGTAACCTCACATCCTCTGTACAGTGACCCCGCATCCAGCTCCCATCCCCCCGGCACCTCGCTCTTCGCTATGTAACCTCACATCCTCTGTACAGTGACCCCGCATCCAGCTCCCATCCCCCCGGCACCTCGCTCTTCACTATGTAACCTCACATCCTCTGTACAGTGACCCCGCATCCAGCTCCCATCCCCCCAGCATCTCGCTCTCTGCTATGTAACCTCACATCCTCTGTACAGTGACCCCACATCCAACACCTATCCAGCAGCTCCCCACTCTCCTCTCTAACCTCCGTATTGGCTTTATCACTCTGCCGATTCACAAGCACTTTCTCTTCAAAGTTGCTAGTGTCTGTAAGTTGGAAAAATGTTTTTATTGATCCATTTTCAGTCGCACATCTACCCTCGTTATGTTTGTTAGGGTATAAGAACAATCTTTTCATGTTGTTTCTAATACTTTGATTGATTGCATTAAAATTTAAAAAATGATGTTTAGATTAATCTTGAGCAAAAATATGAAACCTAATGAAGTGTAAATGTTCAGTTTTTAGATCCAGTATGAGAGGAGGAGAGATCATTCAACTGTCAGAATGAAACCAGTGTATAAACACTAAGGCCAATCAATCCTATAGGCGACATAGGCAGTCACCCAGGGCACCAACTTCTGAGGGGGTGCCGACATGCCAGCCAGTATCACTTTGCCTCAGATGAGGGGCACCAGCAATGATGCTCGCTTAGGGCGCCACGTGGGCTAGAGCCGGTATTGAAAAACATATCAGCTGCTGCATTTTACATTCACACAGAACACAATATTAATAGCTTATGCAGTTTCCCATCAAGAGCGTTTATGTGTCCGATGAGTTCTGGTCCATGTATCTGAGTAAAAAAGGGCATGTAGGCCTAATAAACATGAACTGGTAACAATACAGAATACAGATATTTACAAAATATTGCTCATAGATGTGCGCTCTAGCTGATGAACTGCTCGTCAAATGACACTAAGTTCAAATTTGCCGCTGTACTACTGGGGGTTTAAGTATTTAAAGGTTTAATGTGACTTTTCACTGGAGTGTGCTGTGCTGGTTCAGTATAGCGGCCCCCCCCCCCAAAGTGCCGTAAGGGTAGGCTGCAAGCCACCTCACTGTCCCCTTTCAGTAGCCCCTGTAATGATGACATGCAAAATCAGCCTCTCCAGAGAATAATGATTCATGCCAGCGGTGTTAACCTGGAGGGTTGTCACAGTCATTTGTCAGCGAATGGTGTATATTTGTGCACTTATGCCCCTCTTCTGACACACATGTCCTTTGAGGCATCCCAGTAATAGGCCAGGAAATGGAGCCCTTCTCCAGCTGTGTAAATTGTACTCACACAGCAGAAATGAAATGTTTTGTGCTGTCGATTTACGGCCGCAATGACTGCCAAACACATTCTGGACGAGCCAGGCGCCGGATCAAAGGCAAATGGGTCGGTAGTGTTGCTCCTAAATGGAGACGTTTGTCAGTGATAACAGGCCATGACTGGGACAGACTCTTCTGACTGCTGCCTGTTGTTTGTCTGTGCTCCTGCTGTGTTCTCCGCCCCTGACCACTCCTTCCCAGCTCCCTCTCTGCTGTCTGTGTTTCTGCAATGGTCTCCGCCTCTGATAACTGCCTCTCGGTTCTCTGTGATCCTGCAACATTTTTGCCTCTGACCACTGCCTCTTGGTAGTCTGTGACCCTGTAGCATCTTCACCTCTGACTGCTGCCTCTTGGCTGTCTGTGACCCTGCAACGGTCTCTACCTCTGATAACTGCCTCTTGGTTCTCTGTGACCCTGCAGCGTCTCCACATCTAACCACTGCCTCTCGGCTGTCTGTGATCCTACAGCATCTCTGCCTCTGACTGATCCTGCTGCATTTTTGCCTCTGACTGCTGCCTCTCAGCAGTTTGTGATCCTCCATCATTTTTGCCTCTGACCGCTGCCTCTGAGCAGTTTGTGATCCTGCAACATTCTTGCCTCTTACTGCTGCCTCTCAGCTGTCTGTGATCCTGCAGCATTCTTGCCTCTGACCACTGCCTCTCAGCTGTCTGTGATCCTGTAACAGTCTCTGTCAGCCTTTAGGGTGCCAACACTGTTACTGTATGTAGAGAGGAAGCCAGACTTTTCTCATTGAAAACATCTACGGAACTGAAAACATCGATTTTCATTTTACCAATCGATGCTCTAGATTAGTTTTCTCTTCAAGAAAGAAAAAAATAACAGAATTATAGGGTTATAATTATTAATGCATGAACGATGCCGCAAATGGCAGACAGTTCATTAAAATGAATTTATCAGCAAGTATTTGTGTAATATGTCTGTCTCATGTTCACGGCGCCTTGTCGCGGTGGGTCCAGTGATCCGAGACCCAGTCCGGTCAGAGTGCTCTGTAAACAGCCGGCCTGGATTGATACCGTGCTGTCCGTAAATTCCCACAAGGGGAGTATGGTTACTCACCCGCCCCCCAGCCATGTAGCTAGCACATAATTGCAGCCAACGGTGGCGTTTTATATGCACAAAATCTGAGTACTGAAATGAAGGCTCCTCTGCACCGTGTTTTCCATTTCAGACACGCGGATTTGCATTTATACTCCAGAGACATTAAACATACAGAAATTCAAAAAAACATGGGCTAGGGCTTCAGAGTTATCTTACATTCATTGGAATACATTATCTAACGTAGTATTTCCATTTAAGGAATGAATTACTACTTATATGGATGGCTGATTGCCCCACTTGACATTTTTAATATTTCACTGCAGTTTCTGATGTCGTTGCTTACGCAGCATTTCGCCTTTTAAGATCTTTCTCACAAGTAAAGCAGGGTTTTCAGAATGTTTTACTGTAAATACTGTAACTGTTATAAGAGACTCTGTATCTGTCCTGAGAAGATTGTTCTTTCTTTTAAAAATCTGCTGTCTGCTTCATTTTTCCTCGTATACCAGGCGTGACGTTCCTGCATTCCCACTGAACAGTTACCAGCATTTTATCCTTCAGTAAATTCTAAATAGCCCGTCAGAATATTTCTGGACATTATTTCGTGTTTTCCAGTCATCTTTGGGGAGCAGCGATGCATCACATGCAGATTTCTGTTGCGCTGAGATGTGGATGCAGTGAAGGTCACGCCAGCCTTGATGGGCTTTCTCTTTCCAGATCTTTTTTTTCTCTCCTCCCATAACTGCAGGAATTTTCACATTGCCGCTTTTTCCCCAACAGGTGCAAGTGCAACCTTCATGCCAACAGCTGCATCTTCGACAAAGAGAAGTTAGTCTGTGAGTGTGAGCACAACACAACGGGCCCCGACTGCGGCCGCTGCAAGAGGAGCTACCAGGGGCGCGTGTGGAGCCCTGGCTCCTACCTGCCCATCCCCAAGGGCACGGCCAATATCTGTGAGTACCCACCTAACCCTAACCCTGCCTGCCCATCCCCAAGGGCACGGCCAATATCTGTGAGTACCCACCTAACCATAACCCTGCCTGCCCATCCCCAAGGGCACGGCCAATATCTGTGAGTACCAATCTATCAGCTGGCGAAAGTAGGCACTCTGGGAACAGACGTCGCCAAGTCGGGGTGCATCAGGATCAGGAACCGGTCCAGGGGGTGAGTGCTCCAACTTGAGCACTGCAGGCCCAGTAGCTGGTGCTAGGGACACATATCCCAGCATGAGGGGTGTTGTGGAGCCTGGGGATCGTCCTTGGGAGTGGTTCATTCCGTCATGGTTTCGGGCGGCTCGGGCACGCGAACGTGGCATGGTGCAGGCACAAAAAAGGGCGGACGACCCACTGGCGGCTCCAGGAACAGAAGGGGGTTTATTAAATAAAACAGAAAACAGTACAAACACAACAAAACCAAAAAGACCACGAGGGTCAAAAACTAAAAAGGGATTAACAAAAACTAAATAACAAAAACCGGATACACATCAACTATGAAACACAATCTACAACAGCGCGCACACACACAATGAACCACTGGGGAACTGAACAGAAGCAGGAACTAAAATACTAAAGGGTAATGAGACTAACACAGGACAGGTGAGGCTAATTAAGAAAGACCAGGGAAACAGAGTACAGGTGAAACTAATACTCAAAGGAACTAAACAGGGAAACTAAGAACTAACCAAGGAATCAGAACACTGGGGAATTACAGACAGGTAAATACAAGCAGGGGCACAAGGAACAAAACCAAAAACCATATACAAAATCACCAAATACAATAACTAGACAAACTCAACTGAAACACTAGGGAGCAAAATACAAAAACAGGAGGTGGGATTCAAACACAGGACAGAAGGTACAAAGACAACCGGACGCTCAAGGTGTTGAGCCATGAGGCCAACAGAACAGGGGAAACTCAAAGACAAACATGAAGGACGGGATGACCAGCAATGCCTGCTGGCCAAACGGGGAAGGGACACAGAGTGACAACAGGGGCTGACCCTGACAAACCCTACCTGCCCATCCCCAAGGGCACGGCCAATATCTGTGAGTACCCACCCAACCCTAACCCTACCTGCCCATCCCCAAGGGCACGGGCAATATCTGTGAGTACCCACCCAACCCTACCTGCCCATTGTTACGGGTATCCTCCTAATCCTAGCCACCCCTCAGCCACCAGAATTTTGTACTTTCTTTTTCATCTCTCAGAAAATAATTATAAACAAAGAACCTCCAGGGGAAATTTACTGTGTGCTCTCCGACCATGGCAGTTCATCCTCTCTCTCTCGCTCTCTCATTTTGATGTGTCTTTGTTGTTGTTTGAAAGGCTGAAAGGAAGCCCCCCCCCCCCTTTGTTTATGTCCTGAACCTGGTTAAAAGCGAAGACAAGGCTGTCCTTTCCCGCGAATCGGATGTGTGTGGCTAGTGTAGGCCCACGATGCAGAGGTCCCTGGCTTTAAGGACGAGAGGACAGAGGGAGGAAGGGTGGAGGAATGAGGGAGGGAGGTATTGAACGAGTGACCATTTCCTCATCCACAAACACATATTTATGGGTTAACGTCCTTATTATTTATGATAACAGAACAGCTGGTCCTGTGACCCATATCTACCAAACGCTGACAGCAGTTTGCCTGGGGCTGAGGTCAGGAGCTGGGGGAGGCAGGGGTGGAGTGGGGACGTGGCAGTATGAGCCCAACATGGGAGGCGGAAATCGTTTTAGGTCACGGTGAAGGCTTCGTTCTTCATTGCAGGTCCGTCAGAGGGGAGCGACGGAGAGGGATTAGTTCCGGAATTATCTCTGACAGCCCACTTTGAGGGAGTGACTGTTTGCCCGCCACCACTTTACTAAAAGGGAATGTTTTGAGTGCCATTCTGGAAGTTTCCGACATGACATGCTCAAACCTGTGTGTTTGTCACACGATGCCTGACCGTTTTCTGCTGGAATAAAAGCTTTTGGTGAGCATGGGCTCCTCTGAACCCGGGCGTGGGGAGACGTGTAGGCAGTAATTACTGTGAGGCGGCCCTCTGCTGCGCTCCCAGACGAGGGCCTTTAAATAACGGAAATGAAAGCGGTGATTGGTGCAGCCGCCCCGGCAGGCAGGCCGGACCCCCAGGGTGCTGCGGTACGCTGCCGTCAGCGAGACCCAGGCACTGCTACTGCTGCCGCAGTTAAGGGCCAGACTCTGCCTCCCACCACACTGCTGACATCTCATCCTTTTCATTCACAAAATAATATCTTCAAATGATTCCAATTCTCAGCAAATATAGCAGTAGGACTACCTTCTAGCTCCTAAGAGAAGTTTTCTGTATATAACCATGCTGAATATTTGTTTGATTTGATGTTTTCTGTTTTAACCACGTAAGTTCAGTTATCGATGATCAACCTCGTTTTTTTATTTAAGTTTATATTTCCAGGTTATCATCAAAAAGTCTAAACTGGGCAGTAGCTGTGCTAGGTTATCAGGGGTTAGATTTTCCTCCTTGGCTCTTCTCTCTTTGGGGATCTGAGCTAAATATGATATAAGCTTTTATGAGACTTATTGATTTTACAGCTTTTTGCCATTTAATTATTCTCAGTTACAGTATTATTTTCTGCATAAAACTGAGCTGAGTGGATCTCTGAAGATGATAGTTAAACATGATCCAGAACAAGCGGAACCAGCGCAGAACACAGACTGAAACCGCTTATGGGATGTTGGCCACCAGAGACGGACGCGGAGGAGCGTTAAGGCACGACGCAGATCCTCACCCCCACACTTTCCCTACTTTCTCCATCCCTGCGTGGCGTCTGTCCACATCCTGAGGAGCCTCGCAGCTTTTAGTCAGGACCAAAGGAACAACACCCTTGGATTTCTTCCCCCACAAAGCCCTTAATCAATGCAAGACGTTCGATCCGCGCTTCCTCCCCTATTCGGTTTGGTCACGGGCTGCAATTATCTGGGTGCAACGGAACATGCTGCCCTGCCGAATCAAGCTGGGTGCTTGCTGCCCTGTACTGTGAAAAAAGCAGAACTGCCTTTATAATTAATTACCATTTTAATTGAAAAGCCAGAAAGGGCCCATTATTACATACAGCGTTTTTCCTGGGAGTTCCAGCTAATCGTTTCCCTTTTACGGTCCTGGAAATTTCACATTACGATTTTTCACTTCCCCTCTAAAAAGAGCTAAAGGAACAAAGAAGCCCGCTGGAATTCAGGGCACCTGTCTGGAATATGAATCCAGGGAAATCCTGCAGTGTTTTCACAATGTCGCCTGGGAGGCTATGCAATGGCTTTCTTTGCAGTAGTTATATTTGTTGTGCTTGTCGTGTAATGGACTGCCACAGGAAAGGAATGGCCAGAGACATCATTTCTAACTTCACCCGCAGTGGAAATTCAGATGACACAAATTTCGGCACTGTTCAGGTGGACGCAGACCAAAGAAGGGGACACCGTGGAGGTCAGGGTGGGGCATTATCTGAAATTAAGTCCCCATGCGCATTTCACCCTGGAATGTCCATTGGCTGACTGAGAATGGAAGGCAGGCAGATTAGGAGAGCGAATGGCTTTGTGCTGGTCAGTGACACATCTAAACTACAGTCTACTGTTATCTAGGCTTAGAGTGAACCCGGAGTTCACTGATACTGCCCTCTGCACAAGTGCGGCTTATCAAGAATGAACATGAAGTATGCAGTATGTATGGAGACATGCACAAGTGTGTAAAGCTCCCTCTCCTCACTCCTGATGTCAGCAAGTCCTGCACCTTCAGCTCGGTGAAGGACCTCAGTGAGGTTTGCAATGAATACACAGAGCCTGAAATGATTCCATGTAATAATGAAGGACCTCAGTGAGGTTTGCAATGAATACACAGAGCCTGAAATGATTCCATGTAATAATGAAGGACCTCAGTGAGGTTTGCAATGAATACACAGAGCCTGAAATGATTCCATGTAATATTGAAGGACCTCAGTGAGGTTTGTATTAAACTTGAAGTGATCCTGTGTTATTCTGAAGGACCTTCACGAGGTTTGTGATGAGCATGCTGAGTCTGAAGTGATCCCATGTTGTTCTGCACAATTAGAGCCCCGTTATGGAGCCTAATGGAGAAACCGGCAGGTGAGGAGGATTGAGACTAATGGTGATTGAGGATTAATCTGATGAAGAGCCATCTGATACTGGGCAGCTTGCCTCCACCGTGTGAGGTCCATGAAGGCAGCCGAGGTATAAATAACCACGGCGTCACGATGAGGCTGGATAACTGAATGAAAGAAGGCATGTTATACCCATCTTGACCCAGAGCTATTTACTGTGATGTGTTTCAAAGCCAACTGGGCTGAGGACCGTACCTCAGTAAGGTTCTCCCGTCTGCTCTGCCTTAATCAAAATCATTAACACACTAATTGAATAATCTTTTATTAATGCTGATTAAAAGTTCATTTGTTTAGTGATGTCTTACAACAGAGGTACAACAATCCCCTAAATGCTCAGTTCTCTCCCTTTGATGGTCAAACCTGATGGACGGATGATCTGTGCTAAGATGCCACCCCCCTGCTCAAGTCAGGCTCCACTGTGGATGGACTGGAGGTGACAGGCAGGCCCACCGTCCCCCTCCAGGTGACGGCGTTAGTGATGGCGTCGTGTGGGGGGCACCGACACTTCTCCAGAAATAGACATGCCGCTTCGATTCTCGCTTATCCTTGCAGAAACTCCCCAAGGCTGCGTCATGTCCTCCGCACCGTCTGAGACGTCCATAGAGGGTCGTTTGTTCTGGAACCAGAGTCTAATTGTGCGGAATAAGCTAGAAACGCCCATGTGTGTTTTATGAGAGCCTCGGTGAGGCCGCAGTGCTCACTGCCTTGACATGCGGTACGAGGGGTATTAGACACAGATGCAGACACTCTCTGGGGCCCTGTTCCATCCTTTGCAGCATCCAAACTCTGCTCCTTAAGTACCGTTGGCTTCTGCTGCTGTTTCTCCTGCATAAACATCAACAGTCGCTTCCTTCTTCGTGATTCCATTTTCCTTCAGATACAGTGAAAGACAGTGAAAACCACGGATGTGTTTCTCCTGGAGGGCTTTTTAAGAAAGACGGGAGACTCTGTGTTTGGGGCGTTCCTCAGCAGATGTTTGCAGTCATCAGAAGCAGGACAGAAAATGTTCTGTTTCAGTTGTTCTGTTCATTTCATGAAATTCACAACCTCGGACATCATTTCTAATCACCTGCATCTTGATTAATTCCATATGGAATTGAATAAAGTTAAAGTTAAATCAATCTAAATAAATGAAGTTAAATATAAAGCACCCATTTCTTCAGGAAACATACAGAACTAATCATTTAGCGTATGTCTTTGAAATACTCTGAAATGTGCCAATCTTGGGATTTCTTTTGACATGGTGTGGTGACATGAAGAACATTCTCATTGTGAATGTGGAATACCTGTCAGTTTGGGTGATATTAGTCCAAATGTGATAGTAAATCCTGCACATACATAACAGATAATAGCTTTGTTCCATTTAGGAGATGACTTTCCCAAGCAATATAAATGACACTCAAATTATATTAATGCAAAATCTATTCAGTTCTTCAGGTACAGCTGGCCGCAGCCCCACTAAAATATGATATGCTGCTTTCAACCCGGAAATTCAAAAATCCTTGAAACGTTTTTGCCGTGCCCTTGGCGAGGATGCTCACATCAGCAGCTCGTCCACTTCATCCCATCCTCCTTCATTTCCTCCACCCGTATGAGTGGAAAGCGCACACCCACCCCCCAGATGGCTGTATGTTCTCCGTCTGGCTATCCCTGTCAGGTGGGGGTCATTAAGAAAGATGAGGCGATCCAGGGGTGGGCGTCACATGAAGGTAATGTGGGAGGAGAGCTTCTGGGGCTTTGGGAAGATCTGGCACCTCCCTGAGCGCCCTGGGCGGGTGTCCAGGGGTGACAACAGGTCATGTGACTGAGCGCCCTGGGTGGGTGTCCAGGGGTGACAACAGGTCATGTGACTGAGCACCCTGGGCGGGTGTCCAGGTGTGACAACAGGTCATGTGACTGAGTGCCCTGGGCGGGTGTCCTGGGGTGACAACAGGTCATGTGACTGAGCGCCCTGGGCGGGTGTCCTGGGGTGACAATAGGTCATGTGACTGAGCGCCCTGGGTGGGTGTCCAGGGGTGACAACAGGTCATGTGACTGAGCGCCCTGGGCGGGTGTCCAGGGGTGACAACAGTTCATGTGACTGAGTGCCCTGGGCGGGTGTCCAGGGGTGACAACAGGTCAGGTGACTGAGTGCCCTGGGTGGGTGTCCAGGGCAGTGTTTTGCATGGGTTGGGGTACCTGCAATACCCGATGGGTGACTCGCAAGTTTTGATATAACGGGTGAAAAATATCCTACCTTGTTATTTACAGGTATGGATGCAGTTGGAAATAAATAACATAACTGTTGAAAACATAAAAAATGTATTTATTTACACAGGTGTAGACCTAAATTTCAATTTGATATTAAATGCTTTTTAAAAATAATGCAGGCTATCCCTGCATAGACCCTTCCTAGCAAAGCAGTCTTTAAAATTCGGGTGCGGTTCAGGCCTCAGAATCTATTTGAAGCGGGTCTGACGGGGTATGGAATTAAATTACTGGCTGAGCACCCCCGAGGTGGGTGTCCTGTGGTGGCATCGGTAGGTCAGGTGACTGAGCACCCCCGAGGTGGGTGTCCTGTGGTGGCATCGGTAGGTCAGGTGACTGAGCACCCCCGAGGTGGGTGTCCTGTGGTGGCATCGGTAGGTCAGGTGACTGAGCACCCCCGAGGTGGGTGTCCTGTGGTGACATCGGTAGGTCAGGTGACTGAGCACCCCCGAGGTGGGTGTCCTGTGGTGGCATCGGTAGGTCAGGTGACTGAGCACCCCCGAGGTGGGTGTCCTGTGGTGACATCGGTAGGTCAGGTGACTGAGCACCCCCGAGGTGGGTGTCCCGTGGTGACATCGGTAGGTCAGGTGACTGAGCACCCCCGAGGTGGGTGTCCCGTGGTGACATCGGTAGGTCAGGTGACTGAGCACCCCCGAGGTGGGTGTCCCGTGGTGACATCGGTAGGTCAGGTGACTGAGCACCCCCGAGGTGGGTGTCCCGTGGTGACATCGGTAGGTCAGGTGACTGAGCACCCCAGAGGTGGGTGTCCCCTGGTGACATCGGTAGGTCAGGTGACTGAGCACCCCCGAGGTGGGTGTCCTGTGGTGGCATCGAAATATCAAGGGACTTGTTCTTGTAATGAAAAACTGGAATTCATTCAGTTCACGACTGACAAAAATCACTAAGAAAGCAAACAGTGTGATGTCACCAGGATGCATTTTTGTTCCCATTGTCACTGGCCGCCTCCAGGGAGTCAGATTATTAGCATTATTATGATGATGTCAGAGGCACACACTTCACCCCTTCCTGCTTCCTGACCATCTACAGACCCTCTGACTTTTCAAAACTACATTCCTTCCTGTAAAATGGTGTTTATCACACCTAGCCCATCTGCAGGCCGGATCCCTCTTTCCCATAGAGGCTCCATGGTGTGAAGAGGTGAAGATCATCAGTGCCTCCATCCATCTTCTCCCAGTCAGGGTCACAGGGGAAGGTGATGTGCCGTCTGTGTGTAATTAATGGTGGTGGGGGGGGGGGGGGGGGGTGGACTCCACTGCAAGGATGTGCCTTAATGAAAAACAGGGGACATGTGTTACTCTCCGTCTCCCCAAAATGCACCAGGGCCCACTATCGGGAGGTTCCTCATGCGTTCCTCTCCATGTCCCCGAGACGCACCGCAGTCCGTTACCTGGAGGTTCCTCATGTGTTCCTTTCCGTGTCCCCGAGACACACCGGGGTTCGTTACCTGGAGGTTCCTCATGCGTTCCTTTCCGTGTCCCCGAGACACACCGGGGTTCGTTACCTGGAGGTTCCTCATGCGTTCCTTTCCGTGTCCCCGAGACACACCGGGGTCCGTTACCTGGAGGTTCCTCATGCGTTCCTTTCCGTGTCCCCGAGGCACACCGGGGTCCGTTACCTGGAGGTTCCTCATGCGTTCCTTTCCGTGTCCCCGAGATGCACCGGGGTCCGTTACCTGGAGGTTCCTCATCATTCCTCTCAATATCCCCAAAACTCACCAGGACCCACTACCGGGAAGTTCCTCATGCGTTTTTCTCCGTGTCCCCAAGACCCATTAAAGCTCCTTACCGAGGGGCTCTCACATGAAGGTGCTTTTATCTGTCAGTCGCATGTCCTGTTCACTGTTCCTTCAGGGTTCTGCAGTTTCCCTCCACAGTCCAAAAGCATGTTAAGATTGGAGTTGCCTAACTGTCCATGTGTGTGAATGGTGTGTCTGCCCTACAATGGGTTGGAGCTCCATCCTGGGTTCTTCCCTGCCTTATTCCCGACACCTGCTCTCACCGTCACTGTTTCACATGCTGAAAAATGTCTCCATTTAAATTGTCTGTCTTTCTTTTCCAGGTGTTCCCAACAATATTGGCCCAGTTAGTAAGTAAAATTCCCAAATTAATGAATTGTTACACGTCCCCATGCTCTGCTTGGCTTTGCTTTGCTTTGTTTATGTCTATTCTGAAGTCCACTTTGTATTCAATATTCATTTCCAAAATGCATCCAGATTATATTTGGATGTTGTTGATTCTTAATTTATTGTTTTTGTTGCTTACAGAAATATGATTTCAGTTGCCATGTTAGTTTTATGCATTATTTATTGTAAAATAAATATGTATTACAGTAAAGTTTTCAGATGTGCTCTTTGAGGACCAAATACATGTTGACACATTGATACAAAATGTCTATGTTATAAGCACATCACAGACAGAAAAACTCAATTTTTAAAGAGTGTAACAAATCTTCAGCGTAAACTAGATTGTTTTGAGGAAAACTCTGATCAGAGGTATGGAGAGCTTGCCGGCAGGGAGATGTTTCCATCTCCAGGAAGTCTTGTTATGTTTCCTTTTCACTGATGAAGCGCAGTTCAGGACTCAGAGGAGGTCCTCCAGACTCTGGCTGGGCTTGTCAGCGCCTCCGTGGCAATATTAGGTGGATCACGGGATTTGCGCATGGAGACACAGCAGTGACATTTGATTGGAGAAGTGCATGTTGGACAAAGTGGAGCTTAAAGTCGTGTGCATGGCCTGCATGATGTGCCCTTCCCCCCCCATACCACCTGCACGCTTTGGAGCTGTGACACTCTGACACCCCCAAGATGATGCACGCCTGGGGTCTCCAGGTGAATATACAGCAGGGACACTGTCAACACACCCCCGGCATCTCAGACCTCCCCCAGAGCTAGGTGGGGTGCCCCCATCCCCACAGATTACTGCAACACGCAGCCTACACCCTCAATTGCAGCAGGAGAGAGCAGTTAACACATAAATTACCATCCGTCTGGATGTTTTTGTAGACAACATTGAAAAAATAAAATTCACATAGCAGGAAACAGCCCATTGACCTTGAAGAAAGCAAACTTACACCTCACCTTGAACAAAATACCCAAGGAAAAAAAAAACTCTGCAATTTTCATACTGTTGTTTGAAGGTAATTGAATTCTTTATTGACTTTGTGCAACCCTATTTCCAGTTTATTAAAGCGCTCAGGGTTGCCTAATGCAGCCATTAAGGTAAAATTAATATTTAAAAAACGATTCTTGCTGTGCAGGATTACGTTGCATTACTGGCATTGATTAAAATGACTTTTCATTTGACTTCACCTGCCTGCAGTGTCTTAACAAACAATTGCAGAAAAGCAGCTCTAGCATCTACTAGCAAATTACTTGTTAACATAAAATGAATGCTTTTGTTTTTAATCAGCTTCTGATTGTTTGTGTGACACATGCAGGTGTTAATAGTTTGTTTTACTAAATGAAAACTGCTCAATGCAGTCGCGGCAAATTTCTAATTTTCACACAGCAGCGATATTCCCCGTCATAGTTAATAAGTCATGACAGTGAGGTGTCCTCCCTGTTCACCCTGCATTTCTGTGTGCATTATTCCTTTTCCGAGAGATTCCCATTACTAGCACCATCCTTTAGAGGACTTGGGCAGGCTTAGGAACTGTGGCAGTCCTTATATTGATCTTCTACTCGCAAAGCTTGAATGGTGAAGCCAGATAAGCATGTTTCACTACGCTGGATGTGAAGGTAGACACATCCTGCTTACCATGGGATGGGATTAAGCCCCTTGTAACTCCCACCAAGGGGCATTAAGCCCCCAGTAACTCCCACCATGGGGCATTAACCCCACCCCATAACCCCCAAGAGGGGGCATTAAGCTGTGTATTTTTGCGTGACTCAGTGTATCACAGCTCAGTGGCAGTAGTGTGTTTCCCATCGTTTACGTTATGATTCAATTCCCCCAGGCGAGTCTTGTGCTTCATTATGATAGGATGTGCATTCAGGGGAGGAGGACGGCCTAATTATGCTATATTGCTGTGAGCAGGGTGGCTCTTGGTCTGTACGAGACAGGCCTGTATGCAGCTCACAAACTGTACGAGATTCTAGCTGTACGAGACAGGCCTGTATGCAGCTCACAAACTGTACGAGATTCTAGCTGTACGAGACAGGCCTGTGTGCAGCTCACAAACTGTACGAGACACTAGCTGTACGAGACAGGCCTGTATGCAGCTCACAAACTGTATGAGACGGGCCCGTGTTCAGCTCTCAAGCTGTACGAGACGGACCGTGTTCAGCTCTCAAGCTGTACGAGATGGGCCCATGTTCAGCTCACAAGTTGTATGAGATGGGACTGTGCGCAGCTGACAAACTGTATGAGATACAAGCTGTACGAGACAGGCCTGTGTGCAGCTCACAAGCTGTACGAGACACAAGTTGTACAAGACAGGCCTGTTTTCAGCTCACAAGCTGTATGAGATGGGCCCATGTTCAGTTCACAAGCTATACGAGACAGGCCTGTGTTCAGCTCACACGCCATACGAGACAGGCCTGTAAGCAACTCATAAGTTGTACGAGACAGGCCCGTGTTCAGCTCACAAGCCATATGAGACAGGCCCATGCACAGCTCACAAGCTGTACGAGACATCCCGTGCGTTCTTCTGCGAGTAGTGTATAGCGCATGGTGGTTTGGGTTGTTCCTGATCAGTTCAGGATTAGATACTGTGGCAGTCCTGCTTTAAGGCTCCATTTTCCTGCAGGGTGTAGCGGAGACGAGTGTGGGACAGAGGGGTGGGGGCTGCAGGGTCTTGGGGGGGTTGGATTATAACACTTTCTTGCTCCCTGCTAAATCTGCCCAAAAGAAACTGAGTCACTATTTCCAGAAACAGGGAATAGATGTTGTGTGTAATTCTGTAAATCAGCTTGGAGATGAGTTCCTCATCCATGAGTCATGCTTTGATTGTTTTTTATCCATATGTATGGTGTCTGTATGTATGTATGCACTACATACATATACATACAAGCACACAGCATCATGGAATATAGTGTGCATATTCACTTCACAGTGGAATATCATGATTTACCACCTTGATCATTATCAAAGGAACCATGAAGCCATACTATTATGTAGAATGTTAATGTATCCACCAGCGGTCCGGGGGGGGGGGCTTCTCCCACATGCCTGACAGTCATGTGATGGGCAGCTGGAGGCACACGTGTGTCCGTCACCCGTGGAGCTCAGGCCATGCTTGTAATAACTCCTGGTCTCTCCTGATTGCCCACAGTTGGACAGAATGTTTCGTCCCTAGGGGTTGCAAATCGAAATCAAGGTAGGAGACCTCAAACCAAGATGAAATATCTTTGTAGGTCAACCAACGGCTCCCAGGATAAGCGATGGTGGACTGCAGCAGCAGGAGAAGTGGCGAAGTCCTTCTGCCTGTTGTCACTTATAAATAATTTAAACTGTCTGCTTGTTTTCGTTTGCAAGGAGCCAGAAGCGCCAAGAGAGCATGAAGGTTATTGTTATAAAGTGCTGTTATTCTTCTTTGGATGCATTTCAGAATCATGCCGTGCTCAGTGCGGAGTCCCTTTGAGATCTTCCACAAAGCCTCCATCTGCAGCCGGCACCGGACGTGGTCCCTTCCCACAAATCAGACCAAATTAAACGAGCACTTCTCCTAATTTCAATAGCCTCTGGTTATGCTCTGCGTTTTAATTTGGCGTGGCCCTTCCCGGGGCCCTCAGCTCCGTCTCCAGCCGATGCATGGTGATCTTACATTAATCCACCATGCAGATATGCTGTACTGACTTGCCCACCACCCTGTGATTTCCTACTTTCTCAAAAATGGATTTTAAACCGAAGGGAGGGGGCACGGTGGCTTCACCCCCCTGGGACCAGGCTTTGAGCCTCCCTCATGGCTCCACGTGGGCGTTTATGGTCTCCCCATGTCATTGTGTGGTTTCCTCTCAGTACCCCGGCTTCCCCCCAAAATCCACAAACATACTAAGGTGAATAGGAGTTGCCAAATTGCCCGTAGATGTGAATCGTGCCTGTATCATATCTGCCGCCCCATCATGGGATATTCCCTGGCTTGCACCAGTAGCTTCCGGGATAGGCACCGGACCCCCGCAACCCTGCATGGGATAAGTGGGTATGGATGGACGGATGGATGCTAAAGGGAGCCATTCCTACGCTGCCGTCTTACTGGTGCAGTTCGGAGCTGGGAAACGCTTGCTAGTGGAATCAGTGTGTCTGTGCTGTCAAACAACTCAGGGTAAATAATCTCCCCCAGGGCTCAGGAGGGAGGCTGCAGCTAACGACGCTAAGCTGTCCCCAAATACAGTGCTGGCTGCACACAGGACACTTAGCAATTTACATACACAGTTATTCATTCTGTAAGCAGTCCTATTTCGGGTCACAGTGCAGAGATGGCAATGGGCAGCTCCACCGAAATACACACAGCGACTTCAGCATCTCACACAGGCAGTGTCAGACATTAACATTAAGACGCTGAAAGATGTTCCGAGTTCGTCTGCCGTACATTTCGGCTTTCTGCTTGTATACACAGCTTAAAAAGCAGCACCCCGGAACCCAGAACCTGCAACCTGTCAATCACACCCCTGTCATCGTCTTTAATGTTCATAACTAAACAAAACCATCCAACAGCAAATGATCTTTGCTTTTTCTACTTGAATTTAAGAATAGCAGTTATTTCCCACACATTATTGTTATTAATAGTAATGACAATAATAGTGATCTAAAATCATACCTGCGGTTGTGGGATGCCTCTCCTTCTTCTGGACATGCTTATGTTATGGTTTAATATCATTTTTTGTGTTTAATGGCCCCCGCCTTTTTGGTTTTGTTTCGCCTGCTAGTCGACGCCTCCCCATTATGAAACAGCAGGTGGCAGTGAGAATAGCATGTCTGCAGTGCCCCCCCCTTGAGCCTCTGCAGTCTGAGGCATCACGCCGTGTGAATCTGTAATGAGCTCTTCACGTTCCGGCCATCCACGCCTTGGGGGGGTACACCCCCCCTCTGAATGTCAGCTCGCCTCTCTGCCTGGATCCAAAAGGGATCTTACTCTGTTTTATCATTAATTTGATATGATTGTGTCATTTTTTTGGACAGTAAGCGGTAAAACAGGGGCGGAGCTTCCACATCTGAACAGGCCCCGGCTCTTGGACTCACTGACAGTTTCGTTCCCCAGGGTGTTAATCGCACCTTAATCAGCGATGAGAGACGGGCGAGGAAGCGTGCAGTATCACGGAATGTCCGTTAAGGGACCGGCCTCACTGCAGCAGGCCTCACTGCAGCAGGCCTCACTGCAGCATCCGTTCATAGACACAGTAGCTTTGTGGAACGGGCAGAAAACCATTCCATCAAAACAGGCTTTTTCAGAGATGTTAAGGGTCAGGCTTAATGAGGTGAATCCTGGGCTGGTTTGTAGGATGTCAGCTGGGTGCTACATATAATGCCATATAAATAAGAACTGACAGGTACCTCTCAGCCGGTAATGTAATGGTCCCATTACGCCCTCAGTACATGCCTCTGTGGGGGCACATGGCAGCGATCTCTGAGAAACTCAGTGCCCCGGAGTTTGAGCCACGCGTGTGGAATTTGCCTATTGCCGGCCTCTAGTTTCCCCTGACGATCCAGAACGTTCTGCTGAGGTGAAGTGGCGTCCCGTGTCCTGATGCTTCCTGGGATGGGATGCAGCCCTAGTAGCTGCTGGAAGTTGATAAACATCGTTGACTTTATCGCCCGTTTCAGATATTTATGTGGAATCAGTGCAGTTTAGCTAACGATGCATATTGCGATTGTGAGACTACTGTGCGTACAGTAATAGGACCAAGAATCTGTCTGGGAGAGAAATACCCAGAATTCCTCCTGCTGTGCTGCACATCTTAATGTGATTATTACACAATCATTGTGTGGTCATCAAGTGATTATCACACGATCATTACATGATCATCATGCAATCATTGTGTGATTATTACGTGATGATTATGTGATCATCACCGGATCATCGCGTGATGATCACGCAATCATTGCATGATCATTACGTGATCATCATGCAATCGTTACATGATCAATACGCAATCATGATCATTACATGATGAATTGTGTGATTTTTACATGATCATTGCACAGTCATTAGGTGATCATTAAACAATCACACAATCATAATGTAATCATTACCTGATACCATTATGTGATCATTACACAATCATTTTGCGATCATCATGTGATTGCATTGCATTGCATGATTGCTGACAGATTAGAGATGTTGAGTGTTGGTCTTCCCCTGTACCTCTTCTTCCTTGTAACCATTTGGTGTGTTCTTAGAGAAGCCGCCTACAAGATTATCTGGATGTTAATTTCAAGATGAGTGGGCCATAAATGCTTTGAGGTTGAAAATTACAGATGAATTCCAGCATCGTCCATAGCTCCACCCCACTGCCACCCCCAACGCCCCCAGCGTGATGCTCACTAACATGGCTGCCTGCTTCTGTGACATGCCTACATTACCCAGAATCCATTATGCTTCCATAACCATGCATGTGATGCTGGCGCGACACTTGTGCGCACACACATGCACTCACTTCTTTTCTTCTTTGCAAGACTGCGAATGCTTCGGTCACTCCAACCGCTGCAGCTACATCGAGCTGCTGAACACGGTCATTTGTGTGAGCTGTAAGCACAACACTAGGGGGCAGCACTGCCAGCTGTGCAAACTGGGCTACTACAGAAATACCTCAGTAGAGCTGGACGATGAAAATGTCTGCATAGGTCAGTCCCGTCGTCTGGCCCTTCCGCACCCTCTGTCTGCTTGTTCTTCACCGGTCATGTGACCATTTTTTATCCTCCCATTGCTTCAAAAAAGTAGGCCATCACTGCAGGCACACTAAAATAAATATGCGTTCTATAGCTCAAACCCTTTATTCATGCGTTTTCTATTTCCAAAATGTCTTATAAAAACTACATCATGTGCCGAGCAAACATTCCCTTCTAGTAGTGCTGCAGATAAGTAGGTAACTTAAGCCGCGTGTGACTTTACCATTAGTTTGGGCGACAAAGTTGACCATGGCCAAGAAACACAAAGACAACGGAATCGGCAAACGCAGTGAGAAAGCGCTGCAGTGACCCGGAGCTCCGCCCCCCGTCCACTCCAATTAAGATATATCTGCATGTAGTGAACTTGAAAATGAAAAGGCAAAGTAGGAAATGAAAAGTCAAACTGGAAAATGAAAAGACAAAAAGGAATTTAAATTTTATTTTTAAATTTTTCACATTTGACTCATACATGAGTGGAAAATTAAAATGCAAATGGTGCTGTTACATTTTAATTTTCATTTAATTTTGCGCACAGACTTTAGAAACTAAATGGCAAAGTGGAGACTGTATGTTCTTTTTATCATTTTCATTTTAGTTTTTGTACAAAATACCTCCCGTAACTAATGTACATGTAATGGCCCGTGTGTCGCAGTGTGATTTGGGGGGGTGGTATTTCTATCTTCACTAACGTAGCGTTAGCATTGCTAATGTCACTCGCAGACAGAGCCGTAAGAGGCTAATCTTTACCTGAAGAGGAACCCACAAGTTCCCGTTTACCCTGGTGGAGAACAGGGTATGTGCTTCACTCCACAAGCTGGAGATTTAGGTCATTATGCAGTCTGCTGATCTGTGTCAACTAGCAGGTCGCTAAGATAATTATGCAAATGGTTTCAGCAATAAAACACCTCATTAGCATACGGCTTAAGAAGCTCCTCACTTAATGGCGGCGTCTCCGAGCACCGGGCCAGCCCTCGGCAGCGTTTTTACCCAGCATTCCCTGAAATACCTGGCAGGGCGCCCAGAGTTACCATTGCGGCTTTGCTGCCTGTGCGCCACAGGTGTGCACACTGACTCTGTAGCCGCGGAGCAGACCGAACCACAGGACCAGAGTCACAGCAAATGCAGTGGAGTCATTAGTCAACGAACTTGGCGGGGCCGCAATCCACTAAAGCAATTAACACTTAGGGCTTGCTAATCACCCACTGAGTCCATTTCACCTCAGACACTGTCAGTGCTGTTTGATATTGAATTGCTTGACCGTGAAAGACTTAATTACCAAAGAACACCAAATACAGTTTAGTTAAAAATCACAAAAATGAAGTACACTGTATGGTGTGAGGAATTCAGTATGAAGGCAAAATATATATCTGAAGTTAAACATGCATCTCTGGAGACACCATATAGTTTGAGGTTGTCCCATATCCACCGTGTCCATCAAATCCTGCTATTTTCCCTTCCCACTCTCATTATCGTTTGTGTAAACCAGGAATGTTTCTGCTGAAGATGGTAACCGAATATGTTAGCACCAAGTATTTTCTCCTGTGGCTGACGTGTGCTCCTCAAGCATGAAGCCACCGTCTGGCTGAGAACCTTCCCCAGCTCACAGCTCTCTCACCGCAAGGGGACGGCGGTGCAGCGGAACACTGCCGGACAGCCATCACACCAGTGTCATTAGAGTCTTATTAATCTCAGATTGTCGTACGACTGACAGAATACAGCCACGTAAACATCTGGTCCAGGCTGGCGCCGTGGGTGAGGAAGAGGAGAAGGTCCCCGGGGGGGGTGTAAGTGTCACCCAGGTCAGCTGGGCATGGTGTGAATTGGCGGGGGGGGGGGGCTCTGTCAGCATTGATAGATTAAATTCGGAAGCTCAGGATTCCCGGGGGAGAGGAGCACCCCCCTCCTAGGCTCTGCCCCTCCCATAACCTCACAGAACAAGCAGAGCGTGGCGTGTTTGGAGGAGCTGGACGGTATTAGGCACAGTGACAGAGGACGTGTAGTGAAGTATGGGCAACGCACACACTTACACTGCTGCCATGGCAACCAGACAACACAACAATTGAATTAAAAGGACATGCTTTGGTTACCATCTTCAGCAGATGTTTAGGACAATTCATACTGTACACAAGACTGTCTGTTTGTGTATCGCATCATCATCATCTTTTTTTCATTATTATTATATCATTATTATTATTATAATTATTATTATGTATGACAGAGAATAAGCCAGTTTTGTGTCGTAAAAAGGACATTCAAATACTAGCATTTTTGTGTAAGATGAAGATCATCATTCCATCATTCAGATGTTCATAAGTAAGATGTTGGAGCTCGTTGGAATGCAGGGCCCGCCTGTAATTCGTTGGTGCTACTGAACACCGGCCCCAGACGACCCCCCCCAGCTTGTGTGTATGTGTGTCTTGTTCCCACAGCCTGTAACTGTGATCCCTTTGGCTCCGAGAGCGAACGCTGTAATGCCACAGGATTCTGTAAATGTAAATCGGGAACGACGGGCAAACACTGCAGTGAGTGCCTGCCAGGATATTTGTGGGACAGTGGTTGCAAATGTAAGTAGCTCCCTCCCCCCCCCCCACCCTCCCCAGACCCCCACCGACCCCTCATTGGTTCACTGGAAAACCCTGGGCTGGTCCATGTCTGGTCCATCTTCGCAGGCTCGTTCGTTTCTGTCTGTTTGCCTTCTCCTGTTGGCCCCCGAGCTGAGCGTGAGCTCACTGTGCAGATGGGAGGGTGGCACTCGCCCGTCTGATGTCGGCAAACTGCATCAGCTGACCAAAAACATGCCAGCCGCCGCATGGTGAGGGCCTCCCACCGCCAGCAGCTGCAGTTATTCACGCATCGCCTGGCTCTCTCCTTTATTATTCCAGGCTGCTTTTAGAGGGGCAGTTTTCAGTGTCCGCTTCTTTTATGGGAGCCCTCTGCATGGTCAAAACCAAAGGCTACCTTCAGGAAACCCCGACGCTTCAGTGCAGAATACTGTCTGTCTGTGGGTGTGAATATCGATGGATGATAGTGTGCTATAGTCAGATCTGTACTGAGGTACAGTTGCAGCCTCGACATGAAGTGTTATATCAAGAGCTGCCCACTAATGTGGCATGGTTAAGTCTATGACATAATGGCATGTAACCTGCTCCTGTCATCTTTAATCAAGGACCTGTCACTTCTAAGGTCACTGAATGTCTTGTTGGAACCACATTTCCGCTTGGTTGATGTTTCGTATAATAATCTGAGATAGGATATTAGGGACAATAAGTGATCTGGTTAAATTACATATTGCACCATATAAAGCTGGTGTAAACTTATGGATATGAGAAACATCTCATAAACATCATGAGGGACAGGCTAGAATGGGCCTGAGGCGATCGCCCTTGAAGAGGCTTCAGGGGCAGCTGCTCTCAAACGCAAAGGCAGAATCGCAAAGCAGTTGCTTAACCTCTTAATCTAATCATGTACGCTGGTAATTTCCCCGCAAACCCGCGTTCCTAAGCAATCAGACGGGAGACGGGGGATACAGCAGCAGCAGAGGTGCGCACCAAATATTCATGAGCCCCTTTGACCTCAATTATCTCGCGCTTCGACTTGTGAAAATGCTTTGAGGGGGGAATGCGACTGAGGCTGTCGGGACGGGGACACACCCAGTCCCCCACCCCTCTAGGACCGTAAGATGATAAGCCCTCTTTAATTACCTCTGCGTCCTATCAGATCCATAGACGGGAAATCTCAAAGGCAAGGCCGGACTGTTCGACGACTTCACACCAAAATGTGGCTGTGGAGCCGGGTCGCCAGTTCCAGTTTTGCCGGCATCTCCCGTTTCGCGCCTTTACTGGGCGGTCAGGCACATCGCGGGCTGCTTAACCTTTGCCGCACTGGGGTCCTCCATGGATGATGAACATGACCCCAATTAAACAGCTGGCCCCTGTATGTGAGGGTGTCTGAGTCTCCTAAGGTCCTGTACTTATAGCTAACATGTGCCTTCTGGGGTAGGATCCAAGCTCTGCACAGCGGGAAAGTTTCCAAATGATTCTGGTGTTTAAGACTCTCCATTAAGTGCAGTCATAGTGACACAATTAACAGTGCGGATTTCCCACATACAGCCAAATGTGCCACCCACCACATCAGCATCACTTGTGGATATTAGTCCCAATAGCAAAACAAACACAATAAATCTCAAAGTTTATTGTTGGCCTGGGGTCTGTTTGCATGCTGAGAAATTGTAAACAGAGTAGACTGCAGAGCACATCACCAGCTAGTCAATCTCATGGTCACAGAGAGCTCCATTATTTAATTCTTTTTTTGGACATAAAATTAAATATAAACACCGTAGTACGTGACACATCGGACTTTTAAACAATGTACTTTGGAATACTTTAAAATTCCTTTGTGGTGTAAGACGGTGGCTTGGTGTTGGAGGTATAATTTGCACACAGCGGGACAGTGACATCCTGTCCTTGATGTACGGAAGAGAAATAGAGAGATATTGAAACGTTTTCCCTCACACGTCAGACAACAGTTTGAGGTAATTGTGGTCAGAGAGCAGAGTGAAATGCGGTAAATAGCAGCCGGTCGTCTGTTTAGGGAATATGAACCCCCCCCACCCCCCCCATGCCACAGACTCAGAGTCAAACTGCACAGACACACAGCCCTGTTTGTTGAATGTACTGGCGGAATGCAAACCGAAGATATCGGGTTTTGATAGCCGTGCATCTATGGGCGTCTTCCCCACAGGACAGTGCCAGACACAGGCGAGGTGCGGGTGGGGGACACATGCCGGCTGCTGACCTCAGGGCCGGAGCAGGCCCCCGGGGGCCGCTGGGGAAGCTGGGGAGCATGCCCCAAAGGCTGACGTTGTCATAGGCAGGCAGTTTTATAAAAGTGTTAAAAACCATCTTCCGAATGACTCACATTCCCAAAAGCTGTTCTGGAACATTCTGTGGAACATAGCCCTAAGGTTGCTAACCGCCTCTGAGCATGTACACGTTTGATGCTTTAAAACAAACTTTTTCGAGACACATGGAAAACTGTACAAATTTCTGCAAAGAGCCCATTAAGCAGGCAACAGCTCTGAGCTGGAGCGTAACCCTTACCCTCCCAGGGAACCTTCTGACATGTTACTGTAATCTACAATCTGTTAAAATAATAAAGACCTATTTATGTGTGCTTTGATTTATGGTTAAATACGAAGCCGGACTGAGACAGCAGGCAGGACAGATGGGTGTGTGTGGTTAACGTGTTTAGAAACCAGATACACAATCAGACAGTGCTGGATATAAAACCCATGTGCATTTTAAACATGTCTAATTGGGCCCTCCTTAAATGATTAATTTATCTATTAGCTACTCATATGTAAAAGTTGTTGTTTTTCTTAGTAATATGACATAATCCTCCTTGAGTAAAATTCTTTTTGGAGTAAACAATGGATAAAAAAACAACGTAAATTAAACCTGATGTATTTGTGACAGAATATTATTGCCTGACAATAATGAATACAGAATCACAGTCTCCCAACAGGGATTGAAATGGGAATTAGTCCATTTATTTCCAGTTGTGTAAAATGTTTGGAAATGTACTGGTCATAAATCAAAAACAGGATTATAAATCTATTTGAGCCGTGACTCTGAGATCTGGCCATTTCTCCTTAGTCTGATAGAGAGCTTGGCTGTTTTTCCGTGACACTTAATGCCTCTACGTTTAGGATCGGCAGGATGCTCTCCGGCTGACACTGAGTATCTGGCGTAGGGAAATAAGCTCCGCCGTCTGCATTAGCGTTTGAAAGGCAGCCCCTGTGATGATCAGCCAGGAGGCTGCAGAGGAACACCAGCGTAACGGGTGCTTTCCTCAGGAGGACTCCAGTTGGGTTTGAAGACCCCAAGAGTGCTGCACTCGAAAGAAAAAAGTCTATTGTAACCTTATCAAGTGTTTCCTCACGCCTCAGCGGAGCGTTTCTCTGTCTTCCTGCCTCTAATCCCAGAGCTGTGTGCAAAATACCCACAGAAGGTCTTTGTCTCCATCCACAAAGCTGAGCGGCTTGGAGGAACGTGCAGCAGAAGTTAACTATCTCTTGTTTGATGTGATCTTTATCCTGCATGTGAAATCAGCACTCTGTCTGGGGACTCAGCTGTCCATAGTGATTATCGTTTCTATTTACTCCTGCCTGTAAGTTTGTCGTGAACTGGGCCTCTTATTCAGGCCGTTAAATTATATCCTTTTTGAATAATTGCAAAATAATCTTATTTTGGAAAATGCCATCAGCTGGATCATTCGTTCTGGCAACATAATTTGTTTGGGTCCGACGCATAAACAAAACTAATCAAAACAGTTAAACGATGGCAATGGTGCCGCATAAATGCAACAGGTCATTAGCAGCCTGTTGTGTAAAGCTCCGGCTTCAGCAGAGCTGTTTTTGGGGATGAAGGCACAGGGCAACATGGAGCTGAAATGCATTACTTGCACTTTTGTATTATTGCCGTTTCTGCCAGTCTGCAGCAGGAACCCCATGCTCCGTGTTTTTTACCCATCCAGGGCACATTTCTGGGATAGAATTCACCTGCTTGTGTCACTTGTTTTCCTCTCTTTAGGTAACATTCCTCCACTGTTGGTGACCACAAGTCACCTGTCTTTTTCCATTACAGACCCGTTTGTGCTTACAGTGTGTCTCTGCATTCAGCTCTAGCTAGTTGTGATTGCTAGATTAGCATTATCTTTAGCTAGGTGCAATTGCTAGATTAGCTTTGGCTAGGTATGATTGCTAGATTAGCTTTAGATAGGTATGTTTATGTGTATATATATATAAAAAAAAAGATAGGTATGTTTGCCAGAGTAACTTTAGTTAGATGCGCTTTGTAGACTACCTTTGCAAGCTTGCCAACTTTGGTCAGCTGGCTGGCGTGAGATTTTCAATTCAGGACGCATTTACATGTATGTAACAGTTTTATTACCTTGTAAATAGTCTGTAGGGTTTGCAAACTGCCCAAAAGCTAATAATGTAGCCAGTTTTAGGTTTACAATGAAATAATAATAATTTACCGTAAGATTTCTTGCGTGAGCCTGAGAATCTGAAAGCATGAGCATCACACAGATGCATGAGAGATGGCAACCCTGCCTTTGGCTAGGTGTGATTGCTAGATTAGCTTCAGCTAAGTGTGATTGCTAGATTAGCTTCAGCTAAGTGTGATTGCTAGATTAGCTTCAGCTAAGTGTGATTGCTAGAATAGCTTTGTGTGGTGGTTAGATTTTGGTGACTTGTGAGGTTTACTAAATGACACCTTTCTGCAAAAGATATGCTGTTCGACTCAGCATGTGCAGCATGTACACGGGCACCACCCAGTGGTGTGATGCCCCCCCCCCTGCTTGTCCCCCACCACAGCCCAGGTGTGTGACGACGAGCTGCTGCGCTGTCAGAACGGCGGCGTGTGCCTGAGCAACCTGCGCTGCCAGTGTACAGTGGGCTTCAGCGGCGTGTTGTGCGAGAAGCCGCACTGTGAGAGCGAGGCGGCCGGCTGCGGGGGCCCCGACTCGGCCCGCAACACCTCCTGCCCGTCCTCAGCCCACCTGCTGCTGCTGCTGCTGGCGCTCGCCACTGCCTCCTGCTGGCCGGCAGCACTCTAAGGTCCTGGGCACGTCCCAGCCATCCGCCACATGGGAGAAGCAGGCAGCGGAAGTGGAATGTTTTGGAACGATGGCAAACTGTAATTTTAAACATTAATGAATATGAGTCACAGTAAAAATTAAATATTGAAAATTAAATTACAAAAATGACAAGGTATATATACGGAAGTAACTGAGCATTTGACCAGACCTGCCGGCGGTGGATGAACGGAAACTGTGAATAAGCTGTAACAGGCACTGCAAACTGGGGAAGGGGGGGTCTGGGTAACAGGCTGCCTCTCCTCTGTCTCACTGCGGCGACATCGGCAGCAGCCACCCCGCGGAGATGCGTCCGGCTGGGGACACACTCAGCTGCGCCTCATCCTGGTCGCAAGGCGACAAAGAAGTGCTCAGCTTGCGTGGGCCGACCTGAAAAGGTGGCACCGTTTGCTGTGAGGACCCCCCCTGCCCCCCCGCCCCCCACCCCATCCGCCAGTTCTGCTTCCCGTCTCTACGGTGCTTGCTGTGTTTTCCCGGAACCGGAAAATCATCCGCCTGCGTTAGCGAGGAACCCGTCCCAAAGCCAGCACAGGCACCCATGGGCCACGTTACCTGACTGACGGCTTTGTCGGCAGAGATGCTTCCGGAAGGATCGATGTATTTAATTTTTATATCATTTTTATTTTATTGACATACTACAGTATGGCGTATTACACAAAGTTTGTTTTGATAATCACGCAATCTTGTTAAAATGCTACTTGTTAATATATTTAACACTAGAACAAAGTATAAAGGCATTTTATTTCCGTTTTAATTTGATCGTGCAGACTTCCCTCAGTACGGCGTCAGACTGTATGAGTTTACATGTATACTGGGATGTACAACAAGCCACCAAAGGACAATTCTGTGTTTTGTTGCTTTGACACTTTACGATCTAGGTGAATAAAAGAATGAAAAAAAGGTCTGCGTTTGGTGTTCTTCATCATTTGTGGAGATTTTTTAAATAACGTGAGCAGTCCAAGATCAAGTCACACAAAAGATTATGTGTCATGGAGCAGCTGCATGTATGAACCACTGTAACTCGACACATTGACACTAAGGCCAAGTCTCAGGAGAATATTTGGAATCATGCATCAGTTTATTACTATATTGTAATGTAAAGTAAAAAATTAAATATTATCTCTAAACATACAGGGTTTCACCACTTCTCATTTATTTATTTCCACACTTGAATTTTCTTCACATGAAACTGCATAAAAAACAGTAACAGTTTTCCAGTTAAAATTAAAAGTGTTATTTGTGTCCACCGAGGCAGTGTGGTTGAGTAGAAAGAGAGGAATGAGTGCGTGAGGATCTTCAGTGTCTGCCTGTGGATTTATAATTTATAACGTTTATGCTTCTGCACCCTGTAATTATCAAATGATTTCATAACGCAAGGAGCTCTATTGCAGTTTATGCTGAATTTGTGCTGGAAAAGAATGAATGAAATGTGTTTTACAGAGGAATGCTCTGTCAGCGGGACAGATTAAATATTAAGGAGTATTGACATCTCACTGAGAGGCCTCACAGGTTACGAGGCACGTCTGGCCAGGTGGGAAACACTTCCTCCAAAGTTTAAAAAACTAAAACCAAACATTTTTATTATCCCGTAAGATGAAGGCTGGGATGCTTTTGCAATTAAAAGGCAATTTATTTCTTTGAATTTTAAGTTTGTGTGATAATCTTCCCAATTAAATTGGCGAGTTCCTTATAAATAAAAGTTTGGTGTCAAATGCTTAACTCTCCCCTTCACAGGCATTATTTGCATTACTGAATTTAACTAACGGTAGCTAATAGGCTAACAGCGCTATATAACATCAGATAGCTGTTATGCTATCATATCCCCTCCACAAACTTTACTTACATTAGCTAAGAGACTTACAGCACGACGTAACGTCAGATAGCTATTATGTTATCATATCCCCTCCACATGCATTACTTAGGGTGACCAGATAATCCATGTCAGGGAGGACACTTTGAGCTACTTCAGGTTTTACAAACTACTTTCAAATTGAAAGGCTCCTGTGCTCGGCTAATTAGTTCAGCTCTTCTTGTGCTTTGACTGGTTTATTTCCTTGACTGAAAGACTCATCCAGCTGTTTCACATTAACATTAGTGACACATGCATGATTATAGGAGACTGACCAATCAGCACACAGCAAGAACTCAGTGCTCAAGTGAAATCCAGGTCCGTTTAATTGAAATGGTAATTTACAATTCCTGTCCTAGCTCAGAGTGTCCTCCCTGACATGGATTATCTGGTCACCCTACATTACTTACATTAGCTAAGAGGCTATCGGCACTATATGACGTCAGATAGCCGTTATGCTATCATCTCCCTTCCACATGCATTACGTGCATTAACTAAGAAGCTAACGTCGCTGTATACCATGAGCATGATGTTCTGCTTATGCTCCTGCTGGTCAGGTATCTTCCATTCCAGCTGACCTCTGACCTCCACCTACTCCGACATGACCTGCCCTCCATTGCCTCATATATCCATAGCTGGGGGGGGGCTGTACTCTGGCCCTAGGTCTTCCTTCCGTTCCTCCATCCCAGAGGGACCAGGATAGCCCCAAGTACAGCTCCTCGGCCTTATTCAGATGGGTAGTGGTAAATGCCAGCAATTCAGCACATTTGCTCTGTAATTTGCCTGAGACTCATTTTGCAAAGAAGACCTTAAGGAAGCTGGGTTGGACCGGGGGGGGGCAGAAGGAAGATAATCCTTCTTAAGGAGGCACATGAACAGAGAAGGCCAGCCGGGAGGTCAACCAGAAACATGACCTTCCTGGGAGACTCTGAGTCTGCCTAATGTGGGATCCCAGCAGCGTCTCCAACTTCAGTGCTGATATTTCTCAAAGCTGCTGTGAGATGCTGTCACACCTGCCTTGAACCCTTATACATTTCTGAAAATTTCATTTGATCTTCTTTTTCATGGTGTAAAAAATGACATTCAGCCATTGGTAGTTCAAAATTCTAGACTCAATGAATAGCTTGGATGGATGGATGGATGGATGATGGTGATTGATGTGATGGTATTTTTTTGTGATACAGAGATTATGTAAGAAGGCATGATGTCTACAGGGGATGTCCGCCCCCAGGTGGTCAAAAAGAGAACACACTGATGGGGAGATTAGAGCGCAGGGCTGCAGGCTTTTGCAAAGTCAAAGAGCCAGGAGTCCTGAGCTTTTGGGAAGCAGGGTGCAGAGGCAGAAAATGGAGCGAGAGCGGAGATGGATGCCTGAGTAGAACCTTGGTCAAAGTCCTGATTCACTGCTTAAACCCACAGCTACTGTCTTTGATTCAATGGCAAGACTGGAAAGAATAGTACACACACTGATTTTTTTCCTTTTAAACAGAAATCTTTATATTTCAAACATTAAAGATACCATGTGTGTGTTGGTATGGACGTGTAGTTCCATGGAGAATTCTGAATAATTTATCATTTATTCATATTGACATTCAGTTAACCACGGGGATATATTCATTTCTTTGGGTAAAACAGGCGCTGCAATATAACATTTCAGCATAAACCATATTTATTACAAACAATTTCCAGTCATAGTGTCTGGACTGTAAGCTCTGCCTGCCAGAATTTTTTTTTTTTTAAATATTCCTGCTGCTTTTCCACAGACTCAGTGACTAATGACTTTATCGAGGTTTCATAATTCAATGTCACAGACAGCTTTGGAGAGAAGTGCACCTGAGGATATCCTGATCTTATTCCAGCGGGGGGGGCTCCACATGCTGAGCATTTTAAGCATCTGTAATGTTTCAGGTGCCATAAACACTCTCTGAGGAGGTGCCGTGTGGTCTGGGCCTCTGCCTGAAATGTGAACAGCCTCACTGTTTATCTCCACCGTGTGGAGTTTGCACATATAAATCAGCAAACACACACCTTCGCACGATTATTTACTGTCATGGAAATGAGGAAAAAGAGCAGGGAACAACTTAAGGGTGGGTTATCCATCGCAGGAGAAAACACACATTTATTAATGCTCCCAATATCAGGCGCCAAGAGTCATTTGTTAAGATAAAACACTGGTTAATCTTAACAAGTGGGTTAATATATCACACAGGAGAAACAAATAAACATTTTATGGAACATCTCCAAGGTCTTCTTATCAAGTAGAAGAAACGCCCAGGGCAGGGCTCTTCAACTCTGACCCTCGATTCCAAATCCAAGCCTTGTTTTCAGGTCTCCCAGGTAGGAAGTTCAATAATTACTGATTCTGATTGGCCAGAGGCTTTACACCTGGGTCACAGGTAAAGGAAGGCTGGAAAATCAACCTTGACCTAGAGGATATCCCCAAATGTGTGTCACTCTGAAAACTGCAAAGCTACAGTAGTTGTGGTGTACCATTGATCAACAGAGCACATAAATAATGAGCATCTCAGAGGCTTAGTTGCAGATCTGTTGGAAAAGATCTCTGAACTCTTGGCATAAATTCATGCCTTTTTAATCTGAGTCTGTCAGACCTCATCACCTAAATTACCAAACAGCTGAGCTAAATTGCTTCTCCCCCCTTTTCTATGGTCTGAGTTGCCTTGCTGGGGCAGTAACTTTTCCATAGCTGAAGATCGTATCAGTTGCCTGATACACCAAACAAATAAGAGGATCAAACCCCCACCACAGTCAAAATTTCAGTCAGAAATGTAACAAGAAGTTGTTAAAAATCAGTGAGAGTTTAGATCAGTGGTCACCAACCAGTCGATCACAGTGCAACTTCCAATATACCCCTGACCCCACATTCCCACCCCGTGGTCAGCAAAAATATACACTGTGGTCAAGCCACCCGTAGCTCTCACTGCAAAAAAGGTTGGGGACCACTGGCTTAGATTCTCCAGTCTTGACGAAGATGGGAGTGAAGGGCATATATACTGGGCAAGCATACTGGCAATCTGGCTGTTTCAGTATTTTCACATTGGGTTTGAATGAACAAATCACTGAGACTTATTGCCCGTATAAGTTCCCTTGGCATGCTACTTGCAATAACATGACAGAGTCCAGTTTGAACAGGGAAACATCTCCCTGATGGTCAAAGAATATGACTACAGAGGTATGGGAATTACAGAAGATAAATGACATAAGTAGGGGGGCATCTGTAGGTGCATTTTAAGACTTGATGTTGTTTATAACCTCAATGTTTACTTGGTTAAACAAGAAAAGCACTGCATGCGAAAGCTTACGACCGGCTCTCGCATGCTACATTCTTATATATATAATTGAATTTGCTGCAATATGTTTGAAGCAGCCTCATGATAATTGGGGTATAGTTCTCTTTTAACAAGGCCCGCTGTCACAATGGTGTCCCTCGCCAATAAGGCACACACACGTGTCCCTGTTGCATTCTTTATCATGTCATCAAATCGACACGCCTCATACGGAGGCGTGAGCCCGCACTGCCTGGGGTCTTGATAATTACCTCCATGCCTATCTCCATGGCATCGCTGTCCGGGAGAGCCTAGTGGCCCCCTTCAGCCTCATTATCGCTGTGTGCTGATACCTCTCTTCAGAAGGGAAAAGCGTTATTCTCTAATTTAAATTACGTACCGCAGAGTATGCAGGAATCTAACATGTTTGCCCCATCCACGTGGGAACACAGCCGTTCCAGACCAGACCATGAAACATTTTCAAATTTAATGCACACAATCTCTGGAAATCTCACAGGATCATCATCTACAAATCTGCAATGCAGCAAATCATGAAGGTAAACACCACTGTCTTCACCAATAGCCTCTCAGTTTTCACGCTCCTGCTTTATTACCCAAAATATGAGATGATTGTCTCACTACACTGGGTCTGCTTTTACGGTTTGAACAAAAAGAGTTTACTGTAACTACGACTGAATGACACCACAGTGTAGTAAACGTTCAAGCAAAACTGCACAAACATATTAGCCAGATTGGTCAGCCTGTTCTGTCATTTAATGATCTGTTCACATTCATCGCTACATCCCAAAATTTAAGGGCCAGCAGAAAAGAACCAGTGCCAAAGGAGCTTTTAATTAAAATACAGACATCCTGCCTGATGTAAAAGTGGGGGACTTTCTCTGGTGCGCTGGGCAGCTCTTGGCTGCCCTGTTGTGGGAACATATTGGGATCATTTTGCTGTGTTGTCTGGCTGCAGATTCGGTCCCAACCTGGCAACCCATCCCATTGCCGCTGTGCTTTATGGACCTTACGGCCCTGGGACATAGTCCATAAAACTTTAGGGGGAACCGCACTGGCCAAAACGAACACTCTGCACTGCTGTGAATTTCTCATGTTCTTTTGTTCCGCTCCCATTTCTCAGTGGTGCAATATCAGATTTACAACCAGATTTTATATTTTTGGCAGAAACAAAAAATCAATCAGGAACAAAACCAGCTTTGGTTTTCCCTGTAGAGGAGCTGACTGGATGCTCATACACACACAGCACACATGCTCATACACACACAGCACACATGCTCATACATAAACACCCTCTGATTAACACACTAGTCTAACCTGCAACACATTCGTTAAATACACATCTGAAAAATAGCATTCGCTCACTCTGACCATCTCTGTATGATTTTTCCTCCAAATCAGAGGTGAATCCCCCTCCAGTTCCCATTTCAGGTTGCTGGGCACCCCTGCTCTCCACATCATACATATGAGGCCTTTCTGCTTTGCCTTAGCTGCTAATATGGTGCTCCGTGTCCTGATAGCACTCATCTGTTTCATAGGAACTGCAGAGTAACAGGGTGACTGCAGGGCACAGAGCATCTGGTATAAATAATCTGTCCGGCCCGGTACCCAGCAGCACCCCGTACCTCCGCTGTGACCTCTCTCGCGGTGACACCGGCCCGGTACCCAGCAGCACCCCGTACCTCCCCCTGTGACCTCTCTCGCGGTGACACCGGCCCGTTTCCAAGCAGCACCCCGTACCTCCCCCTGTGATCTCTCTCGCGGTGACACCGGCCCGGTACCCAGCACCACCCCGTACCTCCCCCTGTGACCTCTCTCGCGGTGACACCGGCCCGGTACCCAGCAGCTCCCCGTACCTCCCCCTGTGACCTCTCTCGCGATTAGACTGGCCTGTTACCCGGCAGAGGCCGGTACCTCCCCCTGTGACCTCTCTCGCGGTGACACCGGCCCGGTACCCAGCAGCTCCCCGTACCTCCCCCTGTGACCTCTCTCGCGATTAGACTGGCCTGTTACCCGGCAGAGGCCGGTACCTCCCCCTGTGACCTCTCTCGCGGTGACACCGGCCCGTTACCCAGCAGCACCCCGTACCTCCCCCTGTGACCTCTCTCGCGGTGACACCGGCCCAGTACCCAGCAGCACCCCTTACCTCCCCCTGTAACCTCTCTCGCGGTGACACCAGCCCGGTACCCAGCACCACCCCTTATCTCCCACTGTGACCTCTCTCGCGGTGACACCGGCCCGTTACCCAGTACCACCCCATATCTCCCACTGTGACCTCTCTCGCGGCGACACCGGCCCAGTACCCAGCAGCACCCTGTACCTCCCCCTGTGACCTCTCTCGTGGTGACACCGGCCCGGTACCCAGCACCACCCCTTACCTCCCCCTGTGACCTCTCTCACGGTGACACCAAGCCGTTACCCAGCAGCACCCCGTACCTCCTCTGTGACCTCTCTCGCAGTGACACCGGCCCGGTACCCAGCACCACCCCTTACCTCCCCCTGTGACCTCTCTCGCGGTGACACCGGCCCGGTACCCAGCAGCTCCCCGTACCTCCCCTGTGACCTGTCTCGCGATTAGACAGGCCTGTTACCCGGCAGAGGCCGGTACCTCCCCTGTGACCCCTCCCATGGTCAGACCACCCTGTACCTCCCTGGCTGTGACTTCATCTATTTGCTGTGGACTGAGTCACTCTCACTCCATCCCATCTGCATGTCCTAAAATGTCAGTTCAACACAGCTGAGCACATAAGGGCCGTGTGCCGTCCGTGTTGGGCCCAGATTACCAGGCTGGCACATTGCTGGCAGGGTAAACAATGGACAAACACGGTCCCTCTGTGAAATGTGGCCTGTTCCCGTTGTGGGGGCACGACCCCAAGCATTTGGCATTACGCCCTCAGCACTCACAGGCAAAGCTGAGCAAACGCCTATGGAAGTAAAAGCAGCTTGGGGGTGGCGATGCAGTGCAGGGGCCATACGTTTATCTGTACCCAACATGGCCGACTCAGAGAGAGCTCCCCAGGCATGCCGAAGTAGCCATCACAAGACTAAGGCCCCCCTGTGGGAAATAATTTAAAAGATTAACGGGAACTAAATGCTAATTACAGTCAGGAGAAGTGAAAGGATGGAGAAGCAAACTGAATGTGAGCAAATGAATGGAACACTGAGAATAGCGATTAACGTCATTCTGAAACCAACAAACTTTAGCCCCATATTAAATACACATCTGTCCCTCCCTGGCACCCCTTAAACAGACTAGGAGGGGACAGTTTGCTGGTTTAGGCCAATAATCAGGCTCTATATTTGTTTTTCTTCACTCTGGACAGTTTATAAAAGGACATTGATTTGCCCATTTGTTACTGAGGGACTCATCTGGCAGCAGGGACCCGCTTTAGAGCAGAAGGGGCCCCTGTGACCCTCGGCGATGCCGTACGATGTCTGGACACGGAAGAGGAGCTGGCTGCCAGCTGGTGGGCAGAAGGGGGGCGTGTCTCACGGTCCAACCCTGCCACGGGGCTGGCCAGTCTGTTATCCTCTTTAAAGAGCACAAGATGCTGTTCAGTTGCTTGTTATGGGGGTGACCCCCCTGTCCTCTGAGACTAGGTTTACACGGTCATGAGGGCCGTCTGTGTCCCTGCTACTTCCCTTCGGCTTTGGGCGAAGCTCCCAGGCCGATCTTTAATTTAATCTGCCACACGTTTGTCTGTCACATTCTGTTACACGAGCTCGTTTATCTGCCACAGGAAGGCTGTCACAATGAATGTTTATTTTTTAGCAGTGCATTCATTCTAGTGTATATATATATATATAAGTGTTTTAATAACTAATGCACTTCAGTGAGGGAAACAAAATTGGATTGGTTGGGGTCCAAAACCTCTAGAGGCATCCCTGCTTTAACTATTCTAAATGTTATTTTTGTTAGTCTTCATTTGCATGCGACATCTTCAGTTCCCATGACCTAACATCTCACGGGTCGGGGGCCTCATTAATTGACCTGGCGAATGATGGAGGTGTTAGCTGTTGGACCCCTGCTTGTGTGATAGGTGTCCATATCCCATCTGACGTTGGGTGCGGCCCTTACAAACGCAGTTTAAACAGCCCAGACTTGGGGCTGAACGGCACAATTAACTGGAGGAGGAATGGCTGTCGGTGCAGTAGCACAGAGCGTCAGCGACATGGTGAGCTTGCATCATGGTGCCGATGGCCTGCAGTGTCCGCCAGGGCTGATAGGATGTTTAGACTGAGATCTGGCTCCCCGGCCTGAGGTCTGGGTGATGCGCTGCTGAATCTGTAACGGCGAGAGTTTGTCGTGTGCTCTGTCACCTTGGAGCAGGACACTGCGACTGGGAACCTGTCCTGTCATCGCAGAGCATTAGACACTGAGCTACAAGCGGTAAAGCATACCCAGGAACACCCCCCCCCCCCATCTCCACGCAAGCTGTGCCCTCATTGTGGAGGGACCTCAGAAGGGATGAAGGACAGGCATACAGAGTGTGTTCAGAAAGAAGAGGCACACGGCGCACTGCTGTACGCTGACCAGCAGCAGCGCCACCCAGAGGACGTCTGCAGCGTCACCGCATGGTGCCCTGCAGTCAGATGGTGAACATGCGGCAGGGAAGCTGGAGGAGTGCAAGACAGCAGAAGGTGATGTGTAACCGGTTCGAACCTGGGGGCAGGAGACCCCCAGGTCAGCATCAATGGGGAAGGGGCTCGAGACAAAGGCCCAAGGTGGATGTACTGGGAGCATCAGCAAGTGACCTTTATGGGGGCTTTGCCGGTGATGTGGATCTGAAGCGTGCTGCAGCGCCGGTGGCAGACGCAGCCGTCCTGATGTGGTACGCCTGGCTGACCAGTGCTGGGGAGGATGGAGCCAGCAGGTCTGAGCTTCCTGGGTCATGCCCCCAACCTGTGTTTACCTGTCAGAGAGGGGCAGTGAGACCAGATCACTCCTCCCCCCTATCTCGCTCTCTCTTTATCCCCGCCCGCCGGCTAAAGACCATCGTGGCGTGAAGTGTGTTTGGCCGACGTGAGTAATGGCATTTCAGACAGCCGGGGAAGGGGGGGTGGGGGATTGTAATGAACGAAGGCCAGATGGCCCTGAGCAGGTTAATGTTCTTCCTCCCCCTGCACACTCCCAGCAGGGGGTGCTGGTCATCGCCAAGGTAAAATTCAGATGCTGGGATTTAAATGCTGGGTGGTGCAGGCTGAGCTTATGTTTAAGCGCTCTTATGGTCTGCACCCCCATATGGAGGGATATGGGTCCCAGACAGCCCAGTCTGGCTGGCAACTTGTGACCTGGTCACCCACCCGTCTCCCCATGTTAACCATAAGCTTGTTAGCTGTGACCTGGTCACCTCCCCCACCAGTCTACCTGCATAGCACCCCAGAGCAGCTGACCGTCAGCAGTATCATGGTCACAGTCCTTGTTAGACGAGCCGTGGATGTGCAGCGGAACCCACGCTGACCTGCAAGGGGTCAGGGAGAGACAAGCGGATCGGACTGGAGCGGCTGACAGCATCGCATTCCAGAATGACAAATGAAAGTCAGAAATATCCCGAGGCAGCAGGGCTCGTGGGATTGGAGGGGGGGGACTTCCTCCCCTTACTTACTTATTTATTCCACTTTTCCTCCACGACACTGAAACAAGACTTTCCACATCTCCGTGATGCAGAGTCCACATCTCCATGATGTAGACTCTATCTCCGTGATGCAGAGTCCACATCTCCATGATGCAGACTCCATCTCCGTGATGCGGAGTCCACATCTCCGTGATGCAGAGTCCACATCTCCGTGATGCAGAGTCCACATCTCTATGATGCAGGCTCCATCTCCGTGATGCGGAGTCCACATCTCCGTGATGCAGAGTCCACATCTCCATGACGCAGAGTCCACATCTCTATGATGCAGGCTCCATCTCTGTGATGCAGAGTCCACATCTCCGTGATGCAGAGTCCACATCTCCATGACGCAGACTCCATCTCCGTGATGCAGAGTCCACATCTCCATGACGCAGACTCCATCTCCGTGATGCCAGTCCACCTGAGTCCAGCCCGCCAATCCCCGCCTCGGCTGAGCGTTGACCCCAAGCTAGGGCTGGAGCTCCGTTTTGCGGGGTGAGGCTTACATGACAGCGCCCCTCCCCCAGTCTGCGAGACACTTTCACAGGATGGACAGGTGGGCATTGTCAGCTCTGTGGCTGGGGGGGGGGACACACGCTCTGTACTCGCATGCAGGGGGGAGCGAGTGGAACAGGATAACCGCGATCGAGCCACAGATGCTGATACATGCATTCATGCTTTACACCCCATCGCCGCTCTGGAGGTGAGAGAAGGAGCTGATCTGATGCCACGCCCACTCCATGCACCCCCCACCCCCAAAGCAGTTATCACTGATAGCTCTGTGTCGTCCGTAAACCCCTCCATCTTTAATACCCCTCTATATTACCGGATTACTGCAGTGGAAGCTTAGAAATCCAATTACTGCACCTGCCATGGCAGAAAGCAGCGCTAATCTCCACCATGTGGGTGCCAGTGTCAAAGGTCGAGAGCCACTTAGCATGTGGTACACGGCGGGGCGACTGCAAGGCTCTCACTGTTGGCCTAAAACAGGAGCAATAAGCCAATAACCAGAAGACAGTTACAGGATCAAACGACACCAACCCCCCCCCAACATCCTAAACGGTGCTGTTCTAGGCAGGAAACAAAATGGTCCACAGGTTCAGAGGCAGTCGGTACTCTGACCACAGATATGTAGGTATCTCAAGTAGGTGCCATAATGGAACAAGTTCACACCCCTATCCAAATTACAGGGAGGAACAGACCCTGGTTTTTTTAAAAGTCTGCCATCTAGTGGACACTGAAACACACTGCAGGTAACAATGACCTCATGATCAGATTAATTTCCCTGGACTTCAGTTTTGACACAGAAGGACAATTTTAAAAGTGCAGTGATTAGCTTAGCGAGACAGGAGTGTACATACCTCACTTTGTGGGGTCACACTTCTTTGCAAATGTACGGATTCTCGAACCCACGCTGTGTAAGTAGCCTGGGCATCGGGTCCAGTCCATCCCATGACCCCACAGCTGCCAGGCCAAGGGCCAAGAACCAGAACCCAGCAGAGGCATGATGGCAGATGACCCAGTGCTCGCAGTGCTCGCAGTGCACTGGGGGCGTTGGGGGTGTTACTTTGGCAGGGCCTCCCCCCACGCCGCAGAGCGGGGAGAGCCTGCAGCTTCGAAGCCGAACCCGTGGAGACAGCCTGCTGATCGCAGTCTGTCACGGCTGGGTGGCCATGTTGTTTTTAGAGACCTTAGGAACGGGTGTGAGGTTTGAAGAGCTGGTTTTATTTAATCAACAAGCAAACACTGATTTCTCACCAGTCAGACCACTGCTCCCATGTCAGAAATGGAAAGGCAGGCTCTGAGCTCCCCCTGCTGACCAGACCTTCCAGTGCCCCCTCTGCACACCAGCAGACCAGCTCCTTCACCACACCAATTGTTTCTTGGCTACACCCCTTTAACGTGACCACACCCCCGTCAGTACAGGTTAGCAGCAAAGGACAAAGGACTCTTCACCCGAAACAGAAACATTCATCATACATCAAATTGCTTATAGTACACGTGATCATTAAGTCTAACAACGATACAAAGCCTTTATATAACATTACATCATATACATACACATTATAAATATGACGATAAAAAAAAGAGACAACTTTCATTCCAACTCCGCTCATTACGGTCCAGGGGTCGCAGGTGTGCAGTGACTGAACACACAATTAACAGCAGGTGGGTGGCCTCGCTCCCCGGGAGTGAAGACTTCCTCTGTCATGCAGCTCACAGTGTTTCCAAACTCTGGGGTGTAGAGTCATTATTCTGTCACGTGCGTAAATCCTGCTCATTATCCGATTCAGGAGATGCTCGCTGTCTATGACGGGGGGGGAGGGGGGGTTGTCTGAGATGTGTGTTTCTTGTGGCTGAAAGGGGAAGTGGGTATAGAAGGCCTGACCTCCTCTGACCCACTGTGTTGTTTCCTCCTAGCTGCGTGATGGGGGGGGGGGGCGGTGTTCATGGCTGGGCAAGGTCAGTATGGGGGGTGTAGAATCTGGTCCTCATATTTCCCCTCCAACTTTGTCGGGAGGGGGGGGGGGGTGCTTAAATATTTCCAGGGCCACCAATACGACAAGGCCTATAATTAGAGACTTCTGCGTCCCTCCCAGGCGTCTCTGTTTTCCCACCAGGCAGCGCCCCCTGAAGGCAGGGCAGGGAGGTGCAGCAGGCAGGTGTCTGCGACGCACAGCACAGGGGAAAGGGCCGTCACTCCTCTTCCTCCACGTACGTTGAGGGGAACCAGCCCACCTGACGACGAGAAAGCAGGAGGGTAAATCACTGCGGGGGGGGGGGGTGGGGGTACATGCCTGCCCCAGTCAGATGCCCCATGATGACCGAGGCGAAGCAGCATCCCATGTGCGTCCAGCCCGTGTCAGGAAGTCTAGGACATGTAGGTGTGGAGAACCAGAACATTTAGTGCCCCTCTTGGGGGTGTAAATCCCCCAGGCACCAGGAGCCCTCCCACCCATCCAAGGATGCATTTCAAGCACCGCTGCCCAACGACTCAAATAACTGCCCATGACACACTTAGGGGGTAGACAAGCTCTGTGACATTTTATAGGGAAAAAGCGGGCACAGCCCAGCCCCCCCCCCCCCCCCCCCCCCCCCCGAGGGGCTCACCCTTCCGTTGACCTCTCCTCGCCACCAGCCATTAGCGCCTGACTTGGTGTAGATGGTGACCATGTCGCCCTCCTGCAAGGACAGCTCCCGCATGTCCCGAGAGCTGAAGTCGTAGCGGGCGATGGCCATGCCCACCACCTTGGGGCTGAACGCTGCAGGAGGGGGGGAGGGGGGGGGCAGGAGGAAAAGGTGACACCATGAGCCTCGCTACCAGCGCCCCCCAGGATTACACTTGCAACTGTCTGACTATTAATTGGATGACTGCAAAAGATCAGATGAACGTAGCGGGAGGAGGACATGGAATATACACATTGAATATGCATTAATGAGTTTAAAAAAACACTTTTCACTTCAGGCTTTTAATTGTTTAATGCTATTAAAATAATCCTCTTTGCTACCAGAGGTACTTTGTGTACATTGAACCACTGAATGCTGGTTTGATTGTCTATAGTGTAACAGAATCGATAATTCTTTTCCCCAATGAACTCGGACCCCCGTCTGGAGTGGGGTGTGGTTAGTATAGCAGTAGCATGCTCTTTTTCTCAGTGTTATGGGGGGGGGGTTTGCTGTTGAGCTGCATTTACACAACACATATATTCAGGACTCATGCATCCTCCTAACTGATCTTCTGAAGGGGTGGACTGGGGTGAGAGCCACACACACGGCACACACACCACACACACGGGGCACACACCACACACTCGCGGCACACACACCACACACTCGCGGCACACACACCACACACTCGCGGCACACACACCACACACACGCGGCACACACACCACACACACGCGACGCACACACGGCACACACACACGGCACACACACCACACACTCGCGGCACACACACGGCACACACACACGGCACACACACCACACACTCGCGGCACACACACCACACACTCGCGGCACACACACCACACACTCGCGGCACACACACGGCACACACACCACACACTCGCGTGACACACACCCCACACACGCGGCACACACACCACACACACGGCGCATACACACCACACAGACAGGGCATATAAACCACACACACAACACAAGACACACACACACAGCACAGACACACGGCACACACACACAGCAGACACATGGCACACACACACAGCAGACACATGGCACACACACACAGCAGACACATGGCACACACATAGCACAGACACACACACACCGCACAGTCACACGGCACACACACACAGTACAGACACTTGGCACACACGCAACACAGACACGTGGTACAGACACACGGTATACACAGCACAGACACATGGCACACACACGCAACACAGACACATGGCACACACACACAGCACAGACACACGGCACACACACACAGCAGACACATGGCACACACACACAGCAGACACATGGCACACACATAGCACAGACACACACACACCGCACAGTCACACGGCACACACACACAGTACAGACACTTGGCACACACGCAACACAGACACATGGCACACACACGTGGTACAGACACACGGTACACACAGCACAGACACATGGCACACACACGCAACACAGACACATGGCACACACACAGCAGACACACAGCACACACATGCAACATAGACACATGGCACACACATGCAACACAGACACATGGCACACACACAGCACAGACACATGACAGACACACAGCAGACATACGGCACACACACACAGCACAGACACACGCCACACACACGCAACACCGACACATGGTGCACACACACACAGCACAGACACATGGCACACATACAGCACAGACACATGACACACGCACGCAACACAGACATGTGGTGCACACACACACGGCACGCACAGACACATGGCACAGACACACGGCACAGACACATGATGCACACAGGCCACAGACAAAGCAATATGAGGCCTGGAGAGACGACAAGCTTGCAGTGAGGAGAATACAGACAAAAGTGGCTGGAAAGCAGGAAAAAGGAGAAAAAGGAGAGAGGGGAGAAAGGAGAAGAGAGAGTGGACAGAGGAGTGCTGTACCTGACCAGAAAGGATCAGAGGCGGGGGGAGCGGGACTGTAGCCATCAGGACTTAGAAAAGAAAGACCAAGGAGCGACGGCACTGAAAAGGGAGAAAGAGAGAGAGATAGAGGAGGGAATAGCAGTGTTTACGCCTGACTGCATGTCAAAGCAGGGGGCCGGTCACCATAAACATCCCATGGGGGGGGGGCACATTGCCCGCTACCCCCACATGTTTACCCAGGTCCCGGGTGGCCCCCTCTTACGCCATGTGGTAGACGGAGCTGCTGCTGCTAGGATGGGGGAGGATAGTGAGGGCCAGGAGATGCAGGGGTGGGAAGCAGAGGCAGGGAGGGGAGCAAGGGGTGGGAAGTGGGGGTGGAGGGGCAGGGGGTGGAGGTGGAGAGTGGAGGCAGGGAGGGGGGCAGGGGGTGGGGAGTGGGGGTGGAGGCGCAGGGGGTGGAGGTGGAGAGTGGAGGCAGGGAGGGGGGCAGGGGGTGGGGAGTGGGGGTGGAGGCGCAGGGGGTGGAGGTGGAGAGTGGAGGCAGGGGGTGGGGAGTGGAGGCAGGGAGGGGGGCAGGGGGTGGGGAGTGGAGGCACGGAGGGGGGCAGGGGGTGGGGAGTGGGGGTGGAGGGGCAGGGGGTGGAGGTGGAGAGTGGAGGCAGGGAGGGGGGCAGGGGGTGGGGAGTGGAGGCACGGAGGGGGAATGGGTGAGGAGTGGAGGCACGGAGGGGGAATGGGTGAGGAGTGGAGGTGGAGGGGCAGGGCCCAGAGGTGGGGGGCGGAGGCAGGGTCACAGAGCCTGCGGGTCCCCCCACCTGTGACCGCCCCATGCCAATGCCAGCTGGTTCTCTCTGCAGGATGGCCCCTGTGTGGGGGGCAGTAGAGGAGGCTCTGAGACCCATCAGATGCCTGAATCCCTGATTACATTTTCCGTGCGTCTTTGTGGGGGGGTGCTGGCTCTGTCTGTCTGTTTGTGAACCAGCCGCTTTATCTGCCTCCCCAGGCCGGTGTGCGGCTCCCTCTTAACCGGCACCTTTAAGCATCTTTCTGACCAGCGTTTCCTGCGTAGGTCTCCAATATTAATATCAGTCACACAGAAAATCTTATGAGAAGCTGCGATAAAGCATCAGCACAATTTGAGGTGAGGTTTTTTTTTTGGGGGGGGGGGGTATATCATTAGCATGTTTGACAAGCAAGTCTGTAAGATGTCGAGATAATGAAGGGAGGAGCGCCTGTTTGTGGACCGTTTTCACCTCTGTGAGCCGTGGCCACGTCGTCTGGGGGGGGGGGGTCTGTCCCGTTCCGCTCCGTAAACCAGGGAATTATCCGAGCAGCACAGAATCACCGCAGAAACAGAGCAGGACATCGCTGATGGATATGTGAGCACATGGGGTCATGTTTCTGCTCTTTGGGGGTTGTGAGGGGGCTCAGCATCACAGTAGAGACACGCGGACAGCAAGGGTCGGCAGGTGAGCAAATACAGCGCGCAGGAGAATACGCCAACTTAGCCTGGATGTTAATACCTAAACATCAGTGACGTTTTATCAGCCCCCCCACCGCTCCAAAGAAATGCCACTTTTCACCCTGAGTAGATATCAGCCTTGCACCTCAAGCAGACCTGTCATGTCATGCATGTGTGCACTGGGGGGGCTGTTCTCCTGCTGCAATATAAAGGCCGTCTCTGTAAAGACGCAGTGGGACGTCATCGCTCGCTGTGTGGTGTGGAGACGTCCCCTGAAGCATTGGCCGTTAATGGGAATGCAGACGGGCCAGCGCACAGGATGCAGAGGATGGCTGTCTGGGAGGCAGTGGGAATGGCCCCACAATCCGCCTCACCCCCCTTCAGCACTGACATACAGCCCTAAGATGAAATCTCATCTCAGCCCTGATTGCACCACACTGGCTCTCAATCAGCCCAGCCCCCTGTGGCTCTGAGATGTTAAGCTCCGCCCCCTGTGGCTCTGAGATGTTACGCCCTGCCCCCTGTGGCTCTGAGATGTTAAGCTCCGCCCCCTGTGGCTCTGAGATGTTAAGCTCCGCCCCCTGTGGCTCTGATATGTTACGGCCTGTCCCCTGTGGCTCTGATATGTTAAGCTCCGCCCCCTGTGGCTCTGATATGTTATGAACCGCCCCCTGTGGCTCTGAATGTTAAGCTACGCCCCCTGTGCCTCTGAGATGTTATGCCCCGCCCCCTTTGTGGGTCTTAGGAGTTAAGCACCGCCCACTGACCACTGTGAACCCAAGCATGTTATCAGAAGCCTGAATTCCACCCTAACATCAGTTGTGATTTATACATAAATAGAGTTCACGTTAATATCCGTTATCGTACATAAGCCTTTTATAGACAGATATCTATGGAATTACAGTCCTCATAAAATATTCAGGTTGTAAAAGAAAATAGCGTCAACATGAGGCTTGGTTCTTTTCTAAGGGTTATTGCTGCTGTTCGCAGGGTTGATCATGACCGGCATTCCTCCTGTACTCACCATTCATTCCGGCGCGGCCGGATCTGTGGGTGGCACCACTCTCCAGATTCTTGTAGGGATACAGCAACACCGTGTCCAGACTCCTGAAACCCTCCTTCAGGGAGTGGTGTTTGTAGTACTCGATGAGTTCCTGTCCACCACAGGGGACACAAACATTCACACCTTTGTCGGGTTTGTAGCAGTTCCCGGACATCTGAGACCCTCACGGTCTCTTACATTAGCTAGATGTTTTTGGGGCTCACCAGTATGCTCCTGAATTTCTTGTTCTCGGCGATGTGGAAGAAGCCGTCCCTGGCCAGGATCTTGATGTGCTTCACGTCGTGGTTGTACCTGTAGCAAATGACTAAATACTGACTACATATCCAACGGGATTCCCATAATCCCTGTGCTGGTCAGAAACCCACACATGGCACCAGACTGCCCTTCCCCTCCGCCTGTCCGGACTCAGGTCATGCGACCCAGACCATTTCCCGATGTGCTTGATCCATAGCACGTAGAAAAACCTGACAACACGTCCAGTGTGCACCGTAGTACACTGCTCTGGCTGTGCTTTGGGGTGTCCCCGGCTGATCCGTATGGCCGGTTATTTCTGTGAGGGTGGGGGTGCCTCGTGGGGGGGCCGCGTCAGACACACTCACTTGATGCTGATGGCGTATTCCGTGCTCTCCTTCGTCCGGTGCCTCACGAGGTAGGTGCTGTTGCCACGGTTCCCGAGCTCTGCCTCCGCCTGCGGCCTCTCCATGGGCCCGGCGAACCTGCCGACGGACAACAGCATCAGTGACACCCCCAATGTCCACCCCCCGGCCCCCTCTGACCCCCCCCCCCCCGCCCTTATCACAGCACCACAGCAGGGGCTCAGCATGGCAAGAGCATTACCACTTATCTGGGAACAGCTATTAACGTCACACGGTAAATATTAGGTCATGAAACTTCCAAAAAATTTGCGGTGCGCCATATTTTAATGCAAAATTGGCCAGAATTTGAATATTTAATGCATTAACGCCTTGATGGTCCCTTAATAACCTTTCTAAAGGGTTGCCTTAGATTTCATAAGGATTAAGGCTGCGTGTGGACATACCAGGGCTGGGAGGAGTAATCCACCGGCTTCGGGACCTATCGGGCAGAATGAAAAGGGTCATTGGGGTTCAGGAAGAAAAACCCACAATCCAACTAGGGCTGATCTAACGGGAGCTGAAGGGAGCAAGCGGGGCAGCCCACCTCACTAAGCCCTGGCATCTGGCGATGGGTTATAACAAGAGGAAATCATTAACTTTATGCTGTGAGGTCGTCCACTAACGATGGCGTGGCTATACTCCAAGTGTGGAAACCGTGACAAAAACCAACGTTGAGCAGCTGGCCAGTTGCTAATGACGGTTAGCGGCAGTTATGCCAGATCACTAACGCAGCTCTTAACCAAACAATGTTTGCTGGTGCATTAACCTCAAAGTCACAGCTTATTTGTACAAATTAATTAATGACATCATGCATGTAAGTAGGGTGATCAGAAAATCCTCTCTGTAAAATGTACCTCATTGTTGCGGCGTTAAGTATTATAATGAGGAAGTGGAGAAGTCATACTCACACACGGACACGGCTTGACAGCGTCGCTTGGAAAGAACCCAACTTCTCGTGTCGACAGGATTTTGCCCTGAGCAGTTGACAAAACAGCCTGTTTGGATTCTTGCAGTAATTAAGTCCCCCCCCTGCCCAGTGCTTCAGAGAGGATCAGCACAGACACGCCGCGGTCTGTGTTTAGCGGTCGTGTCAGCTTGTGTAACTGTACCACAGCATAATGCTATCAAGAACGTCCACACACCTGCTAAGCAACAGAAAGAAAATCCATCTGTGATCTGTAATGAAATCAGTCTGTGTGGGTCTTTGTTTGTCATGGCTGAGCATGGATGAGGCCTCAAGTGTGACACGCCTGTCACATTTCAGATGTGATGTGACCCCAATGCCGGGCAGGTGACCGCCGGGTAAAGATTTAACTCATCACCCTGCAAACAGAGAGCGGCCAAGGACCAGGAGAGCCCGAGTGTGTTTGTCTGGCACCAAGTCATGTGACAGCAGCGTCACTTGGTGACCTCATCCAGTGGGAAGCGCTCTCATTTTGGGATTAAACAAATCGAACAATTAATGTCAATCGAGACTTCACAGACGAGCGCACATAAGGAACCGTGGATCAGCGATTCCTGGTGCATGCTGGGATATTCTGTAAGTAAGATGGATAACAGGGAAACGGGTCCTTCCACCAAAGCAACTCGGTGAGGGCCATGGGGGAAATGAGGGATATTATCACGCGCCGTTAGGCACCGTCTGTGTTAAACCCCCCTCCCCCATCTTCATTGGCCCCTGGGGAGGTTAGAGCCAGCCAGACGGTACCTGGCAGCGTGTGGTCATCAGGGCTAGACTGGGATTAAAAATTGGCCCCGGACTTTAGGGTCCTCTAGGGTAAATTTTGCCCCCACAATGAAATTTGCCTTTCCATATACCTATCAGCCCACCACTGAGAAAATGCCCGGTCCAGCCCTGGTGGTCCTCCAGAGCGACACAGTTCTTGGGGGCCCTCACCTGCCACCATGCGCTGTGGGGATCCGCGCCCATCAGTTCCACGACCTCCCCAGGCTCGATGCTCAGCGGGGGCCCGCAGGATGGGCTCGGGACCCCGTGGTACGCCCGGATCACCAGCATCTTAGGCAGACCTGTAGGATGATGGGAGTCACTTTCGTGGGGGTATTTTTACCGCAGTTTAACATGCAACCATGACACAGTCTTGAAGGCAGGAGCCCGAAACAGCTGTGGGGGGGTGGGCCAACCATCCCTCCTCCCCCCACGAGGAGGACTTTAATCCTGATGAAAAGGAGCCCAGTCCTGTGAAATGGATTATGGCTGTAATGGCCCCCAGTATCAGGGGAGGAAGGGAAGCTGACCGACCCGGCAGCCAGCACAGTCCCAGTGGGTATGGTCAGCCCTGTACTGTGCAGATTATCTTAATTACACAGTAATTATTAATTACACACTGCAAGGTGATTTTTATAATCAGCGTAACTAAGCCCGGCGGCCCAAAGGTGCCGGGAGAGAAGCCGGCAGAATGTTCAAGGCATGGGGGTGCCCCAAGGGGAGCGGGACCTCCTGTGAACTCAGCAAGACAGCGTGCCAGTCCAGAGAATGTGACACAGGGCATCAGTGCCAGTGAGAAAGATGGGGGGTCTTTAATGACCCCCCCCAACCATTAAAAAAAAGGCCACGGGGCCCCCAGCCCAAGCAGTTATCACCATGCCGACGGTCAGGCAGGGGTGGCAGCGTTTAAGAGGAATTACTTGTTTTGAAAAAATGTGCGTTAGATCCTTTGTAAAAGCAGCAGTTTGTGTTTTCTCCACAGAGGGGCATGGGGGGGGGGCTCAGGTAGACAGCATGTCTGTCTATGTGTGCTCACTGAGAACTAATAACCCACGTACGTCAATATTTACGGGTGTGTAACTGTGTGTGTGTGAGCGTGAGCGTGATCCCATTAACCGGGGCATCTAGCCACCATTGGCCCTCTGGCCGTCGTACGCTCCCGCCCTCCAGAGGCGAGCCTTGTTTACAGAGGGTTGCTTCTGTTCTTCACAACTATCGAGTCAAACTAGGCGGCCCCACCTCCATACAGGAACAGCCCTCCGGATAGTGAGTCTCTCCGACAGAAAAACAGAACATCCCATTATACGCTGCTCCGCTCTGCCCGTGAGCTGTGAACTGACCGGTTCTCTGACATTCCTGGGCCTGCGTCGGGCCCGTTCCTGCTGCTCCTTCACCGCTGCTTGAACTTGTACCGTCATCTGAGAGCTCGCTTACAGCCATGACAGCAGGCCACGGGAGAAGCAGAGACACCACACTTGTGTGTAACTTCACTCAGAGCCTCAAACCCCTCAGAGGAAAAGCACCTTTCCTATAAAGCAATGTTTCCCAATTTGATCCTTAGGGACCCACAGACAGTCCACACTTTTTCTCCCTCCCAGCTCCATACCAGGAAGCAAAAATGTGGACTGTCTGACAGGGAGCAAAAACATGATCTGACTGTGTGTCCCCAAGGAACAGACTGGGAAACACTGCTATAGATGGTTTACAAAAAGTAACAGTGGGGAACCGGGGGAATCTCCCAATATCTCGAGTCCATTTTAGTGCAATTACATCCAAAGTGGACCAGGTCCTGTAGTTAAGAGTTTCCTTATTATGGAAAGAAATAGTAATCTAAGTAATCAGCTTGAGCCTGCCAGCAAGTCAGCATTAGTCTCGACAGAATGGGAACCAATTGATTTGGAACATGACAGATCCTCTTGATCTGCTTGCATAGAGAGGAGAAATAGAACTGTTGAAATAGGTACAAGCCTGAGGACAAACACTTCAGGTAATCAACCAGAAACCTTCCTCGGCGTTGCAGACTCCTCTGTTTGTAGGATTTCCCGGCCTGTTCGGATAGAGCCGGCCCATTCAGGTTCTGTGACAGCAAGGCCAATTAACCTGAGTGGTTCCACTGAAAGGCGTAAACAAATAAACAACCGCACCTCGGCAGTTGAACGTCACATGGCCTCAGATGAGCAGCGGCAGGTTGGCAAGTCTGGCAAACCTGTCACAGGGACAGCCGGCCTAAATGCAGCCTCTGTGTTCACAGCTACATGCCAGCCATCAGCCGAAGGGCAAAGTGTCTGACACACTAGTACCGTCACGGCCACTCAACACACTGGGGCTTTGTGGCTGAAGCTCACTTTGGCCATTAGCTGGAAATAAGAGGACCAGGTTCAAGGCCTCATTTTCCTACCATGAGCTGCATTTTTGATGCTAGCACTGGTCGGGTTCAAAACCCCTGATCCTGCACTAGGATGTAACCTCTTACTATGACCATAACACAGAGAAGAAGCCAGGTTACTTGGTAGCAATCCCTGTATTTATCAGGTTAGGGGTTAGAGTTTCGGGCTGGGGTCAGTGTTAGGGGTTAAGGTTAGTGTTTAGGGTTAGGGTTAGGATTATATGCTGACCTGAATCTTGCTGTCTTCGATGGTCTGTTCTTTTCTGTGCAGATAAAGAGAGAAGACAGCTGATCTGAGACCTGCAGATATGTGATTTTGTAATCTCCTGTATCTAACTGTCCTCTCCTGTCTCCAACATGCAGTAATTCCCTAACTGTCCTCTCCTTTCTCCGCCATGCAGTAATTCCATAACTGTCCTCTCCTGTCTCCGCCGTGCAGTAATTCCCTAACTGTCCTCTCCTGTCTCCGCCATGCAGTAATTCCCTAACTGTCCTCTCCTGTCCAACATGCAGTAATTCCCTAACTGTCCTCTCCTGTCTCCGCCGTGCAGTAATTCCCTAACTGTCCTCTCCTGTCCAACATGCAGTAATTCCCTAACTGTCCTCTCCTGTCTCCGCCGTGCAGTAATTCCCTAACTGTCCTCTCCTGTCTCCGCCATGCAGTAATTCCCTAACTGTCCTCTCCTGTCTCTGCCGTGCAGTAATTCCCTAGCTGTCCTCTCCTGTCTCCGCCGTGCAGTAATTCCCTAACTGTACTCTCCTGTCTCCGCCGTGCAGTAATTCCCTAACTGTCCTCTGTTGTCTCCGCCGTGCAGTAATTCCCTAACTGTCCTCTCCTGTCTCCGTCGTGCAGTAATTCCCTAACTGTCCTCTGTTTTCTCCGCCGTGCAGTAATTCCCTAACTGTCCTCTCCTGTCTCCGTCGTGCAGTAATTCCCTAACTGTCCTCTCCTGTCTCCAACATGCAGTAATTCCCTAACTGTCCTCTCCTGTCTCCGCCATGCAGTAATTCCCTAACTGTCCTCTCCTGTCTCCGCCATGCAGTAATTCCCTAACTGTCCTCTCCTGTCTCCGCCGTGCAGTAATTCCCTAACTGTCCTCTCCTGTCTCCGCCGTGCAGTAATTCCCTAACTGTCCTCTGTTTTCTCCGCCGTGCAGTAATTCCCTAACTGTCCTCTCCTGTCTCCGTCGTGCAGTAATTCCATAACTGTCCTCTCCTGTCTCCGCCGTGCAGTAATTCCCTAACTGTCCTCTCCTGTCTCCAACATGCAGTAATTCCCTAACTGTCCTCTCCTGTCTCCGCCATGCAGTAATTCCCTAACTGTCCTCTCCTGTCTCCGCCATGCAGTAATTCCCTAACTGTCCTCTCCTGTCTCCGCCGTGCAGTAATTCCCTAGCTGTCCTCTCCTGTCTCTGATATGCAGTAATTCCCTAACTGTCCTCTCCTGTCTTCGACATGCAGTAATTCCCTAACTGTCCTCTCCTGTCTTCGACATGCAGTAATTCCCTAACTGTCCCCTCCTCTCTGCAGCATTCAGTATTTCCCTAACTGTCCTCTCCTCTCTGCATCCTGAGAATGCCAGATATCTGAGGGAACTTCTTACCTGGTGTCTCTGTGTCCCGGCGTCTTGAGCTGGGGAGAAAATAGGCATGGTGAGACCAAGACCATGAGGCACACACAGCATTCGTTACGACACGTTCCGTCTGCAGCCATGAGTGAATGGCGGGGCTGCATACACAGCTCCCTGCTCACCCATTGGCTGGCTGCAATAAGGACCGCCTGCTTCTGTCTAACCACAACACACTGAACTTTGTCCCGTAAGCTTTATTGATAAAAATAACTGTTGGCAGGCTGTGTGCAGCCTGAGATTGCCTGCTATGGGGGGCGAGGGGGGGGGGGGTTACTCACCTATAATAAAGCAGTAAATACAAAGGCTGGGACCCTCCTTAAATTACTTAAAAGGCCTCATTGTTGTCTGCACTACATGCTGTTGCCGCCGTTATACATTGAGTTTATTGTGTTCAGCTGTTTTGTAATATATGTGTCATTTTGTGGGTTAGAACCTTTCAAAGGTGATGGCTGGCCAGCAATGCTGCTACAAAACCACACAACACTCGAAGCTGCAGGCAGCTGAACCTCGGGAAGGCGGGATTCGATCAGAAATGCGTCTGGGGGAATGCCCCTGCTCCATGACATTTACCCAGCTGCCTACAGGGCAATTCCGATTCAGACGGGAGCTTGGGGTGCCCATGATGCCCCCGCCCCCCCCCCAAACACGATCAGGCAGTGCACAAGATGCCCCAGTCACACGCTTGGCAGGGGTCCTTATCCTCAAGTGGCTCATCTGTCTCTCGTTTGCTGTCTCTCCGGGACATGACACTGCCCGTTCTGGAATGAGACATGTCAAAATCCGACGTTTTTCAAAACTCCCGCTGCAGGGATTTTTTTGACAGGAATTTCCTAAAAGAGTGATATTGTGTTTTTTTAACCTGCACACGATTTTCAGTCAAAGGAAATCGGACGACATGCTCCATGAATAGAGATACGCCCGCAGGCTGATGCTGCTGGTGGATTTAATGAGTAATAATCTCATAATTCATGTAACAGAACAGAACGTTTCCAAGTGTTACATCAACTGATTTACAATTAAACAACTGGCAAAATGAGCCACTAAATTGCCATGTTCGCAATCAACTTTAAGGTGGTGCTTCACCCCAGGAACTCCTATTATACACCCCCCAACACACCAGACATTTTGCTGGATCATCCCATCTTTGTTGTTACACCTCTGATACGACTTAAAACTTGGCTAATCCCGCCACCCGCCGCAGCTCTAGCACCTTATACTGACAGACTGTATTTCAGCATGTCGCGCCGCCTGCCCCCAGGGGAAATCTAGCATTACAGTTTCAACCCCCACAAGTGTTAGGGGGTTCAGGTGTTAAGGCTAGGGTGAGGTTAAGGACAGGGGCTCACCGGCATTGGTGTTAAGGTTAGAGTGGAGTTAGGGACAGGGGCTCACTGGCATTGGTGTTAAGGTTAGAGTTGGGTTAGGGACAGGGGCTCACCGGCATTGGTGTTAAGGTTAGAGTGGGGTTAGGGACAGGGGCTCACTGGCATTGGTGTTAAGGTTAGAGTTGGGTTAGGGACAGGGGCTCACCGGCATTGGTGTTAAGGTTAGAGTGAGGTTAAGGACAGGGGCTCACCGGCATTGGTGTTAAGGTTAGAGTGGAGTTAGGGACAGGGGCTCACCGGCATTGGTGTTAAGGTTAGAGTTGGGTTAGGGACAGGGGCTCACCGGCATTGGTGTTAGGGTTAGGGTGAGGTTAGGGACAGGGGCTCACCGGAATTGGTGTTAAGGTTAGAGTGAGGTTAAGGACAGGGGCTCACCGGCATTGGTGTTAGGGTTAGGGTGAGGTTAGGGACAGGGGCTCATTAACCCTCTGGAGTTGGCGATCCCGCTGGCAGGATATGACAGAAATTTCGCCAAACTATTTAAATAACTCTGTGAGTTTTTGTCATATACACATTTAAAAAACACCCTCAGAAACCTTGGACGGTCTAATTTTCATACATATATAGGTAGAAACTAAATATTGTTTTACAGCTTCGTGATACGAATAGAAAGAACAAGAGTGACTGACTTAAGCGTCTGCGTCTCGAAGCAGCTCTGATCGCCTTCCCACTTGCAAATCGCGCTATTCGCATGATAATAACATGATAATCCGACAGTTAGTATTGGGTAAAGAAATATGTGAATATGCCCATTGTGATTGAAATAAAAAAGAGCACATATCTGGGTAGTGTTTACACTGATCGGCTACAATATAGCACACGGATACGTCTCTGCCGCTGAAGCTTTGCGCCAGTGTTGCCACTTTCAGCAGCGAAGCTCATACCTGTGTTCATAGCTCAGTGGGCTAAGCCTGTGTGCCTGTAATCAGACGATTGCCGGTTCAAACGCAGCGTATTTAGAACGTGAATAGCGATCTTCAGCTGAGAGCGGTCCTACATGCTCCCGATGCAAGTAAAACAAAAAAAGGTGACACGATTTGCTTTTTTGCCTATTTAACCTAATTTTAAAAACTTTAATACTTCCGACAATGGAAGTTTTAAAAATAAGACAGATTATGGATTTAGTCAGTGTTATTTTTTTCATGGTTCTACATAATGATTTCAGCGAGATATAAACTGAAATACACAAGAAAGACACGCGGTCCACGATGCCCTCGTCCCCAGAGCGTTAATAATAGTGAATTATTTTTTTTCCGTCAATTCTGCATAGGCACTGCATCATATTTATATGGTCACAGTTTTTCATTTTTCATTCCATCTACCAATAAACTGTGAAAAGGATTTTATTGTTGTTACTTCTCTTGCGTTTCAAACTGCCTTTCCAAAGTGATGGGTGTGGGGTGCAGTGACATTCCAGACTGATGGACCATTGACAGTATGCAAACTACTACATATCTCATCAATATTCATTGTGCAGACCACTGACTTTGAGAAAAAGAGTGTCACTCCAAAGTTCTAACACTTTAGTAATCAAACCACATAAAATTTCAGAATGTCTCTTTCACCTATGTGTAGCCAACCCCTGTGTCTATAAGCTTCAGAGCTCAAAAGTCTTGGCTAGAAATGTCTATAATGTGATTTTTTACAATTTCTCAGCATGTCTGAAAATAGGTTTTTGAAAAGCATATGTTTAAAGTTGATTTTAACAAAAAATAGAATAATAACATTCTAAGTGGTCTCAGATTATTGGTGCTGAGTTTGTGCTGAATAAAAGCAAATGTATCACTTTGGGATAAATGTTTTTTAGATAGGTGAAATATTTTAAAATGTCAAGGCATGTCAGACTACCCCGAAAGTGGCTGAGAGGCCTCAGACTCCCAAGGGTTAACATTGGTGTTAGGGTTAGGGTGTGGTTAAGGATAGGGGTTCTCCGGTATTGGTGTTAGGGTTAAGGTGGGGTTAAGGGCAGGGGTTCTCTGGTATTGGTGTTAGGGTTAGGGTGGGGTTAGGGACAGGGGTGCTCTGATATTGGGGTTAGGGTTAGGGCTAGGTTTAGGGTGGGGTTAAGGACAGGGGTTCTCCGGTATTGGTGTTAGGGTTAAGGTGGGGTTAAGGGCAGGGGTTCTCCGGTATTGGTGGTAGGGTTAGGGTGGGGTGAGGGACAGGGATTCTCTGGCATTGGTGTTAGGGGTAGGGTGGGGTTAAGGGCAGGGGTTCTCCGGTATTGGTGTTAGGGTTAAGGTGGGGTTAAGGGCAGGGGTTCTCCGGTATTGGTGGTAGGGTTAGGGTGGGGTTTGAGTCAGGGGTTCTCTGGCATTGGTGTTAGGGGTAGGGTGGGGCTAGGGACAGGGGCTCACCAGTGTTAGCATTCCCGCACGTCTCCAGCCTCCCCAGGCACTCTTTGTGAGCGCCGACCCCACACTTGGCACACCGGTAGCCCTGGTTGAAGATGCCCCTGGAAACAGAGATGGTGGCATTTAAGAGATTAACTCTGCATGTTAATCAGCCGCAGAGCCGGTGTGTGTGGCTGGAAGAGGGGGGGCTCTGATAACCAGCTATGCCCCCCAGACCACCTGAACATTTACACCCTGCACAGAGTCCATCGGCCAAATGACTTTGGAGCAGTTTGCTCCAGGCTCCGCTGAGGTCTGACAGTGGCACCGCCGCCCCACACAGACACTAACCATCAAACAGTGACATCCCCACAGCACGAGCCAATCAGCAGCGGCTCACCTCAGCAGCATCCTGCAGGAGCCACAGTAGGTGATCCTGTCAAAGGTGTGCATTCTGAACTCGTGCAGGTTGCTGTTCCCATTCTCAGGATGGATGTTGGATCTGCACGGGCGGGACAGAGACAATCTCACCAACAGGTAACACAGAATGACACAGAACACAGAAAAATAACATGTGATTTACACAAGGAAGCTGATTGCATTTCACACTGGACAAATGTCCCTTCTCAGCATCAATATCCATTTTGAAATCATTTTTGAAATGATTTTGTGTTAAATTATAGCACTACGCCTGAAGATACCAAAACTGTTTTAACATCGCTTTCTCACAACCAGTCAATAAATCCAGCTAAAGCTGTTTATTTTCAATATTGCTTTCATTTGCCTCGCAGTAAAATATCACATGACTGATCTCCCCCTGTTTGAGAATGTGTACGTACCTAGTGTACCTAGCCCATCTGTGACAAAACAAGCATATATATCTGATCATTGATAAACCCTGTGTCAGTGTAAAGATGCCACATCTATGAGTCAATACAGAATTTGAAGCCAACACTGACCCCGAAGCTGAATCTACTCTGAAGCCCCTAACCCTAACACCAACACCAGTGAACCCCTGTGTCTACTCACCACCCTCCATTGTCATCTACAGCTTGTACCACACTGGTCAATCCTTCAGTCCTTTTCACGAGAAAACCTTCCACTTTGCATGAAGCTGCTTCTGAAGCAGACACTGAATCTGAATCCAACAGAGACTCTGAAGCTCACTCAGCTTCTGAAGGAGAACCTGACACTGAAGCCATCAGTCTCTAAAGCTGAAACAGACTCTGAAGCCAGCAGTCTCTGAAGGCACCACAGCCACTGAAACTGACACAGACTTTGAAGCCACGCAGACTCTGAAGTTGAAACGCCGCAGTTTCTGAAGCAGACCCTGAGTCTGAAGCTGACAGAGACTCTGAAGCTGACACAGCTTCTGAAGCAGGCCAGGATTCTGAAGCTGACACCCCTGAAGAAACAGCCTCTGAAGCTGCCACAGACTCTGTAGCCAAGAGCCAACACAGATTCAGAGGCCACCGCAGACTTGATGCCGGGAGCACAGACTCTGAAGTCAGCACAGACTCTGAAGCCACCCAACTCTGAAGCGAAACACCCTCTGAAGCTGACACAGACATCTGCAGGGCCACACCACAGTCATGTTGATTAGCTTCTCGTGGACTAATTTTTGCTAAAGTTGGAGGTGTTAATGGCTTAGCAACTGGGCAGAATCACTACTGGCTTTGTTGCAGACTGCAGACAATGTCTGTATTCTGCCCTAAGGGGCCCTAACCATGCCTTGTTCCCCCCATGCCAGACAGACAGGCACCGTCCCCACCCTGCCCTGAAACAGACACTCACATGGCCATGCTGAACTGCTCCAGCCACTTCTTCTTCATCTCTTTGGTCTTGAAGAAGAACTCGAAACCATTCTGCCCATGCAGGTGGGTGAGGTAGAATCCGTACGACCACTGTGGGTGAGGGGGGAGCATGAGACACCAGAAGAGACGGTATCAGTGAAGGGCTGCAACTATGCTGAAGTACAAGTCACATCAAATGAAAACGTGGGTGCAGGCTGTGCAGCTTCACAGGGGATCTCCCTGCAAGTAACTGAGTTAATGGGAACCCAGTGAGCCCTGTGTGTGTGTGTCTGTGTCTGTGTGTGTGCATTTGCATCTGTGTGTATGTGTGTGCATGTGTGTCTGTGTGTACGTGCATGTGTGAGCATGTGAGACAGCCCTCAGAGGACATCGGCAGAAATCACGCTAATTTAATTAAGACACAAATTCAATCTCCGCCTCATTTCCATAACTTATGTAACAGACAGGTAATAACTTTATGGCAAATTGCTGCCAAGCAGGTCATTCAGGGAAGCAGAGGATGTTTGTCTGTGATGATCTCTGTGAAATCCATGGGAAGGATTCGGGAACATGCCACCGAACGGATGCTAGTGCTCTTCCCGGGATTTGGCGGGCGCTGGGCGGGGGCGTCAGGATTAACTCACTCACACACTGGGGACACTGTGGATGGCTGCTGAAATATTTCATGGTATGATATCTGTGCCTGATTTTGCACCATGATATTTCCATCACTTGCCTAACATCCTCAGTGGGGCCTGTCAGCCGGCAGGCATTTTTATTCACTCTGTTAGCAGAAAAATGTCCTGTGTTGCTAAATACTCTTATAAGCATCTTAGAGGCATATTACACGCGTCAAAGGAGGTTGTTTATGGTGACAGAGAATCATCATCATCTTCTTCGTCATCGTCATCATTACCACCATCGTCGTCACACAGACCTTTTTGTTCTCTTTATCCATCGCTGGGTTGCTAATTTTGAAACTGTGGAGGTCGATCACCTCCTTCATCTCGTAGTTGTCCCCTCGCCGTTTGCAGACAATCACGGCCATGTCAAAGAGGAAGATGTGTCTGTAGCGGGGAGATGGGCCCGGGTGAGCCAGGCTCAGTTCTACGGTCAGGATTGAGGTCGCGGGAAGGCGGGTTCACCTGTCCTGCTTGGCCCGCTTGTCCACGGACAGCACGCGCACCTCCCCATCGCCTTTGGGTCGCCCGTAGTTCCGGAGGGACTGATTCTGTAGGACAGAGAGACATGTAACATTTAGAGTATATGCATAACACTCCACTAGTGGTACATTAACCTTAAATCAACATTCCTATGTATCCTAAAGTTTTCACTCTGCATCTGTCAGTCTAACATGGATATTAGCTATGAACAACAGTCTCTCCTTCTGAACTAGCACCTTTCTGATTTGCGGTCCTGCATGAATGTCAATGTTGCACATGATTCCAGCAGCACAAAAACCCATGAGACGATGCTCTGTTCTAGAGAGAGTTGCAATGATGACACTCACATAGACCCAGACTCACCAGGTTCTCCATGGATCTCTGATATCCATGGTGCTCGAAGAGCCACTGATAATGGTCTATCTGGGTGACTCACCAGGTTCTCCATGGATCTCTGATAGCCACCGTGCTCACAGAGCCACTGTTAATGGTCTATCTGGGTGACTCACCAGGTTCTCGATGGATCTCTGATACTGGTCAATCTCCCGCAGGGTCTCATTGTCTCTCTTCACTTCGTTGACATACTGAGCCAGGTCCTGCGTCACAAGCAGCAGAACATCAGTTACTCCAAAACCAGGTGGTCCAGTCCTAACCAGGCGGCCCAGTCCTAACCAGGCGGCCCAGTCCTAACCAGGCGACCCAGTCCTAGCCAGGCGGCCCAGTCCTAACCAGGCTGCCCTGTCCTAACCAGACAGTGCTGTCCTAACCAGGCTGCCCTGTCCTAACCAGACAGCTGTAACCTGACCAATACGATACACCATCCTAACCAGACAGCTCTACCCTGACCAATACCATACACCATTGTACACACAGCAGCATATGTAATCCGGCAGAGCCTCAGCAATTTTGTTTTCCCACAAGCTCTAACCCTACAGAGATCACCAGCTTCTGAGGAGGATTGTTCTCAAATGTCACGTGTTCTGCATCCTGCATGCATATATTACACAGATTTCCAGTAACAGGGTGATCAAACAAATCCATCAATAATAATCTAGGCCCAGAGAGTGACGTTTCAGGAAAACAGAGAAATCCTGCACAGCAGAGCGAGGAGAGAAACAACAGAGAAGAACTAACTGCATTAGCGGCAAATTCCCTGATCAGTGTTAAGTGGATCATTTAAGCAAATGAAATCATCGCAGCCTTCGGAGCCATTTGCAATTTTCTTCTTCAAGTGATTCACTTCAATTATGGCAACATCACCTGTCAAAGTATATTAACAAGTGTCTTAATCAAGGCCTGAAGTCCCACATCAGACACTACTGAATTTCCATGCCGGCTGTTTTTATGGATATAAATAATTCTAATAAACTTTATTAGAATAGCAGCACCATGGAAAGCATACTGGTACGTGCTAAAAACACACCAATGTATTCTAGAGCGGAGACACAGTCAGAGGTCAGGGACACTTTCCACATCCCTGCATTGCTAACATGTAGGTAATGTGTTCTAGATGCACCCTGAGTACTGTGCTGGTCCAGCTTCTGGAAGGATCTATAGTGAAATCCATACTAATAAACGTAGCTTCAAATAGTGTCATAAAGGAGAGGGAACTCTCATCTCTCACAGCGATGAGTCCAGCAGAGAATTTAGCTCTATGAATGACATTTATAAAAGATCCAGGCTGCTTGTAAAGGAGGATGAGGAGCGATTTGTCTCCAGATGGACAGCGTGCCTTCACACTGATGGCGTGCAGGGGCCTCAGCCAGCCCATTCACGGAGCCCACAGCCACCCACTCACCTTCATGGCATCTAGGGCGGTGCGGAGATTCCCCTTCTCCGTGGGGTCATGCGTGTGTTTAACCAGCTCCTGGAACAGAAGGATAATGAGTGTGAGTCCTAGCACACTAGCGCACAAGGGCACCCCCCCTACCGCTCATTCCCCCACAGCTCACCATGTGACGCTATTTTAACCACCCATACAGCCACACACCGCCCCCCCCAATCTTGAGGCACAAGCCGAACCCCCCACTGGGTGGCATGTTAGAATCCAGACCAGAAGGTTGTTAGTTCAAAACCCAAGGTCAGCAGAATGATGTCATCATTGGGCCCTTCAGCAAGGCCCTTAACCCCAGCTGCTCCAGGGACTGTCTGACTCTGACTCTGCTCTCTGATCCTCTAATGTATGTTATGCTAAGTAAGTAAATGTAAAAAGCAGTTAGGACTCGACCTCGGTCCCCATGAGGCCTGTGGGGTCAGAGGGGTTTTGGTCGGGGTGTCTAACCTGCTTCTCTCACAGGAGGGCACTCGTGGTTTGGGTCAGGACCTACCCATAACACCCATACGTGCTATAACACCCATACGTGCCATAACACCCATACGTGCCATAACACCCATACGTGCCATAACACCCATACGTGCTATAAAAATGCATCTCCCCCAAACACACACAGCAAGTCGTTTTGAACTGAGTACAGTCACCGCATGAAATACATTGAAATGCAAAAGGTTCTGGGCTGTTCTTTGGAAAACGAGAGGCCTGGAAAAGATGGGTAAGGGCTCCCCCTGGTGGTGACTGCATGAGTGAGCTCTTTCTACACTCAGCGGCAAAGTCACCTGATACATACACAAGCTCAGTCATTTATTTGGGTTATTGGAAAACAAACACAACTTACAAGCATACGATCATTAACAGATGCATGTGATCAATGAGTGTGCTGAAGCAGTGAACAGTTCCACACTGACATCAAAAACTGCATGTTTTCAGCTGGGAAACCCGTGACCTGTTAACAAGGGGTGTTACAGCTCTACAGCTGACCCCAGGGCTGACTTCACAGCTCACGGCTGTACGTTAGAAAGGGCTGGAAGCGTTGACCTTACCTGCAGAAGCAGGTGATATTTTAATACTCTCTGCATGGGCACCACCAGCAGATCCCTTAACGTAAACTTCCCACTGTTGGCTCTTTTCGAACACTCCTGAAACAAACCAGGTAAATATCTTATATCTCCAAACATACACCAGTAACCATTATGTATGTTATCCGTGCAGATCACATGGTATCATTGGTCAAACCTACACGTTTCAGGGAATATAAGCAGATGTCTAGTAAGCTGCAATAATTAACTTCGACCACTAGAGGGGGGCATTTGACCATCATTTAAACACTTAATGGCTTTAATACGAACAATTGTTAACCACCTTACCTCAAGTTTCAATCTGACATCCTCCCTGTCTTTGCTGATATTATCTAAAGTCGCAATGGCCGGTTCTACATGACTGCAGTACTTTCCGTATATAAGAAGCCTGGAATACAATACGAGACAGTAATTATTCACATTTACATCAAAGATGAACAATAATCAGTCCTTAAAGCCGGGAGTTCTTAACCTCTCTTTGTAGGCCACAAAGATCTGATACAAGTTTTGGGCATTCTTGTTGACAACGGAGTCCTGCACTTCAACCATTAGACATTTGTGAACTTTGACCAGGTCCTAAAAGGGAAGAAAAATCGAGGTCAGATACTAGTATCGTAAAAGAGGAAGAAGAAGCAAAGACAGCAGGAGTCAGACTAGACTGGGCCCTACAGGGTCAGAAGCCATGGCTGTCTGCTTGGCTCTTTATCCATCCATCCATCCATCCATCCATCCATCCAACAGTTTATTCTAGTCAGTGTCACAGGCTAATTCATTCACCCATTCATTATGTTCATCATTTTTACCTGAAACATGGAACTTCTCAGAATGTTTGGTGCTATTTTTGGTGAGAACTACATACAAACATGCACATGTACACGCATGTCAGAAAATGCACATGGCCCACGCTGATGCTTACTGGGATGTTGACAAACACTTTTTCTACTTCCCCCGTGGACAGGAACTTCCTGAGAGGTGTCATGAAGAACTGTGGAAGCACATGAAGATGTTTGGATTGGTTGTTTCCCCAATCGGGTGGCGAGGTGCTCCTGCCCCACTTGCTGATTCAGAGTTTCCGGAAAATATCTCTCTAACACTGAAAGCCAAATAGCTAAAAATAAACAAACCAACTTGCAGAAATGGAGAATAACAGCAGAAGCATGAAGGACAGTACCCATGGAGATCAGTGACTCAGAAATCAGCTGTGAAAAACAACGGGCACAGGGCTGAGAGGGTGACTGGGGGTGGCGGGCCATGTTTGCGGTGTTTAGAGGCTCATCTGTGGTGCTCAGAAGCCGTGTGCATTTGAGCGACGACCTTATGACCTTATGCCGCCCCCAGAGGTGCAGAGACAGGACAGACAGGGCAGGGGGCCCTGAGGGAGGCTGATTACATTGTACATTGCAAAGTCAAATCTGCTTTATTTGAGTATTCTGTTTTTCACAGAAGTGAAGATACATGTCTTGTGTTTATTAAATTCCCTTGGTTGATATTATTAATTTACAGTTCACAGTAAAATAAAGGTAATACAATTTAACCATTCCAGGGGGGTGTGTGAGTTTTTTGCATAGGGCCCCCAGAGTCCCTAGAATCTTCTCTGGCTGTCCCTCCACTGTCCTTCGGCTGTTCCCACCTTCTCTATGGACTCCAGGGTCTCTGTGTACTTCTCCTCTGTCTGTTTGATCTCGGTAAGGCAGCAGCCTCGGATGTCAGTCTCAGCCTGTTTCTGTAATCACAGGAGAATCGGGATAGGATTGGCCAAAGGCAGACAGCATGAGGAGGAAATCATCCAATCAAGGTCAGCCGGACATAGCTCCACCCTGTGGGTGGAGGAAACCTGAGGCAAAAGGACATCCAAAATCCTTCAAAGCTGTCACCCTCCATCAATGGAACAGATTACTATCCGATGAATATTTCATGCATAATTTTATTTTCCCCCAGCATCCCGATTGGTATTTCTGCCTCATCCGTGAGAATGTGAAATTCATTTGACCGATATCAGTAATCACAACTAAACAGCTGTCCAGATCCGAAGACTAGAGACGGCTACCTGGATGGGTACCATGTGTAAAGAAAGTGTGTAAAGAAAGTGTGTAAAGAAAGCGTGTCATCATACCGGTGGGGGGACTGCCTCAGCCTTCATCAGGTCCTCGTAGACTTCCCCACCTTCGTCATCGTCATACACGTAGTCATACAGGTCCTCCTCATCCTCGACTCCATTCTCACTGTGATATGTGGGGGGAGGGGCCAAAGATCACATGACAGCGCTAGCTGGCTATACCTATGAGGTCTGAGACATCACACAAGGGGAGCATATCCATCAATTAGGGTTCAAAAAGTCCCTGTAACGTAGGTAGTGCTGGTCATACTCTATCAAATCCTCCAGGTGACTGTAGATGTCGTCGTCATCCATGCTGTCCTCGGTAGGGAACGGTCTGTCGATGTAAAATGTGCAGCTTTACGGAACATCATCGTGGGTCAGGATCTTAATCAAGTCCAAGTTTACATGAGATTTATTATACAGACACGTACCTTATTCCCATTTGTTGTGCAATCGCCGTATGTGACAATCTCGACAGGGTGTCCATGACCTGTGCAAAAAAAGCATGACTATTCAAAATAAAAGGGGAAATTCACCTGAGAGATGAAGGCTTTTAAACAGTGTGTGTAACTGAAAGACGCCCCAATTATTCAGGCCTGATTGGCATGATGGTCACTTAGAGAACATTAAAAGCTCTTATCAGAATTCATGTCCACTTAGTTATCTGACTCTTAGATCAAGAGAAAACTGGATGAGCGATTAATATGATTAAATCCATATTCAATTTGACTGACAGTATGGACAGCAGTTAATGAACACTGTGCGTTCACTGTGGTGAACAATGATTCAAAAAAGGCTTCTAGAAAAGGCCAGGTGATGAGCTGCTTAGGGGGGATGTGGATGATGGCTGGGTGAGTATCCTCAGCAGTCTGACCACAGCCTGCTCATTCAGGTCACAGACAGGAGTCCCAGAAGGAGTGGCTTCTCCACCGCAACAGCCGTGACTGAGCGATGTTCAGTTTAAAGGGGCAGTTCACCCAAAACTGAAATAAGATGCGTTATAAAGGGACTATAGTGCTATCTATCCATCTAGGTTGTTCATCTGGGAGTTGCCTAGTTTTGGAGTTAGATTCAACAGCAAAAAGACAGGAGCAGAAGTACCCCTGCTCAGTGATACAATTGGTGTGTGGAGTTTGGTAGAAGAAAATGCTTCATACATTAAACCGTTCATTAAAGGTCTGTGGATTTTCTTCAATAACCGGGTCATTTTTCAAATGTATTTTTCTGCTGCTTTAATCACCACAGAAAGGATGCAATTCACTCCCATTATATTGCAGAGAAGCCCGACATTTCTACGCCAGATATCTCCAATGTCATGCCCAGATCCGTCCGATCCTCGTGTGTGCCACGCCCACCTCGTTACCTCGTGTTAATCCCTGATTGTCATCACCTGTTTCCTGTTCCTTTTGACTTGTCCCGTGTCCCAGATCGGTCATTGTGTGTTGTCATGTTTGATGGTCGATGTCTGCCCGGATCCCATAATAAACCCCGTTTGTGTGTATTACCGGCTCTATTCGCCTGCTTCCCCGCTCGCCTGCCTGCCTGCCATCCAAAATGCAGCAACTCCCAGCAGAACAACCTAGATGGATAGATAGCACTAATCTGAAGAATATCTTTTTCAGTTTTGGGGTGAACTGGCCCTTTAAGAATTTCAGCCAGCCATTTTATTTTTCCATTTTAGTTATTTAGTGGATGCTTTTTATCGAAAATGACATAAATTTGCAATTGGGGGTTAAGGGCCTTGCTCAGGGGCGCTACAGTAAAACCACTCCAGTGTTTTTACCGGGATTACTGGGATAGCAACCTTCCAATCACAGACCTGGCAACCTAACCTGCTGAGCCATGCATTAAAAGCAGAGATCCAGTCACAGTCGCTGGATATCAGGGTGTGGGAGCTTCACCAGACCAGGAGACCTGCATGTGCTGAGTAGCAATAGCGTGAGCCTATGGGCCCACGATCCACACCCACCACAATAGCGTGAGCCTATGGCCCCATGGTCCACACCCAACACAATAGCGTGAGCCTATGGGCCGACGATCCACACCCACCACAATAGCGTGAGCCTATGGGCCGACGATCCACACCCACCACAATAGCGTGAGCCTATGGGCCCACGATCCACACCCACCACAATAGCGTGAGCCTATGGCCCCATGGTCCACACCCAACACAATAGCGTGAGCCTATGGGCCGACGATCCACACCCACCACAATAGAGTGAGCCTATGGGCCCACGATCCACACCCACCACAATAGCGTGAGCCTATGGGCCCACGATCCACACCCACCACAATAGCGTGAGCCTATGGCCCCATGGTCCACACCCAACACAATAGCGTGAGCCTATGGGCCGACGATCCACACCCACCACAATAGCGTGAGCCTATGGGCCCACAATCCACACCTACCAGAATAGTGTGAGCCTATGGCCCCACGATCCACACCTACCAGAATAGTGTGAGCCTATGGGCCCACGGTCCACACCCACCACAATAGCGTGAGCCTATGGCCCCACGATCCACACCTACCAGAATAGTGTGAGCCTATGGCCCCACGATCCACACCTACCAGAATAGTGTGAGCCTATGGGCCCACGGTCCACACCCACCACAATAGCGTGAGCCTATGGGCCCACGATCCACACCTACCAGAATAGTGTGAGCCTAAGGCCCCACGATCCACACCTACCAGAATAGTGTGAGCCTATGGGCCCACGGTCCACACCCACCACAATAGCGTGAGCCTATGGCCCCACGATCCACACCCACCAGAATAGTGTGAGCCTATGGGCCCACGATCCACACCCACCACAATAGCGTGAGCCTATGGCCCCATGGTCCACACCCAACACAATAGCGTGAGCCTATGGGCCGACGATCCACACCCACCACAATAGCGTGAGCCTATGGGCCCACAATCCACACCTACCAGAATAGTGTGAGCCTATGGCCCCACGATCCACACCTACCAGAATAGTGTGAGCCTATGGGCCCACGGTCCACACCCAGCACAATAGCGTGAGCCTATGGCCCCACGATCCACACCTACCAGAATAGTGTGAGCCTATGGGCCCACGATCCACACCCACCACAATAGCGTGAGCCTATGGCCCCATGGTCCACACCCAACACAATAGCGTGAGCCTATGGGCCGACGATCCACACCCACCACAATAGCGTGAGCCTATGGGCCCACAATCCACACCTACCAGAATAGTGTGAGCCTATGGCCCCACGATCCACACCTACCAGAATAGTGTGAGCCTATGGGCCCACGGTCCACACCCACCACAATAGCGTGAGCCTATGGCCCCACGATCCACACCTACCAGAATAGTGTGAGCCTATGGCCCCACGATCCACACCTACCAGGATAGTGTGAGCCTATGGCCCCACGATCCACACCTACCAGAATAGTGTGAGCCTATGGGCCCACGGTCCACATCCACCACAATAGCGTGAGCCTATGGCCCCACGATTCACACCTACCAGAATAGTGTGAGCCTATGGCCCCACGATCCACACCTACCAGAATAGTGTGAGCCTATGGGCCCACGGTCCACACCCACCACAATAGCGTGAGCCTATGGGCCCACGATTCACACCTACCAGAATAGTGTGAGCCTATGGGCCCACGATCCACACCCACCACAATAGCGTGAGCCTATGGGCCCATGATCCACACCCACCACAATAGCGTGAGCCTATGGCCCCACGATCCACACCTACCAGAATAGTGTGAGCCTATGGGCCCACGATCCACACCTACCAGAATAGCGTGAGCCTATGGGCCCATGGTCCACACCCACCACAATAGCGTGAGCCTATGGCCCCACGATCCACACCTACCAGAATAGTGTGAGCCTATGGCCCCACGATCCACACCTACCAGAATAGTGTGAGCCTATGGGCCCACGGTCCACACCCACCACAATAGCGTGAGCCTATGGGCCGACGATCCACACCTACCAGAATAGTGTGAGCCTATGGGCCCACGGTCCACACCCACCACAATAGCGTGAGCCTATGGCCCCACGATCCACACCTACCAGAATAGTGTGAGCCTATGGGCCCACGATCCACACCCACCACAATAGCGTGAGCCTATGGGCCCATGATCCACACCCACCACAATAGCGTGAGCCTATGGCCCCACGATCCACACCCAACACAATAGCGTGAGCCTATGGGCCCACAATCCACACCTACCAGAATAGTGTGAGCCTATGGCCCCACGATCCACACCTACCAGAATAGTGTGAGCCTATGGGCCCACGGTCCACACCCACCACAATAGCGTGAGCCTATGGCCCCACGATCCACACCTACCAGAATAGTGTGAGCCTATGGCCCCACGATCCACACCTACCAGAATAGTGTGAGCCTATGGGCCCACGGTCCACACCCACCACAATAGCGTGAGCCTATGGCCCCATGGTCCACACCCAACACAATAGCGTGAGCCTATGGGCCGACGATCCACACCCACCACAATAGCGTGAGCCTATGGGCCCACAATCCACACCTACCAGAATAGTGTGAGCCTATGGCCCCACGATCCACACCTACCAGAATAGCGTGAGCCTATGGGCCCACGGTCCACACCCACCACAATAGCGTGAGCCTATGGCCCCACGATCCACACCTACCAGAATAGTGTGAGCCTATGGCCCCACGATCCACACCTACCAGAATAGTGTGAGCCTATGGCCCCACGATCCACACCTACCAGAATAGTGTGAGCCTATGGGCCCACGGTCCACACCCACCACAATAGCGTGAGCCTATGGCCCCACGATTCACACCTACCAGAATAGTGTGAGCCTATGGCCCCACGATCCACACCTACCAGAATAGTGTGAGCCTATGGGCCCACGGTCCACACCCACCACAATAGCGTGAGCCAATGGGCCCACGATTCACACCTACCAGAATAGTGTGAGCCTATGGGCCCACGATCCACACCCACCACAATAGCGTGAGCCTATGGGCCCATGATCCACACCCACCACAATAGCGTGAGCCTATGGCCCCACGATCCACACCTACCAGAATAGTGTGAGCCTATGGGCCCACGATCCACACCTACCAGAATAGCGTGAGCCTATGGGCCCATGGTCCACACCCACCACAATAGCGTGAGCCTATGGCCCCACGATCCACACCTACCAGAATAGTGTGAGCCTATGGCCCCACGATCCACACCTACCAGAATAGTGTGAGCCTATGGGCCCACGGTCCACACCCACCACAATAGCGTGAGCCTATGGGCCGACGATCCACACCTACCAGAATAGTGTGAGCCTATGGGCCCACGGTCCACACCCACCACAATAGCGTGAGCCTATGGCCCCACGATCCACACCTACCAGAATAGTGTGAGCCTATGGGCCCACGATCCACACCCACCACAATAGCGTGAGCCTATGGGCCCATGATCCACACCCACCACAATAGCGTGAGCCTATGGCCCCACGATCCACACCCAACACAATAGCGTGAGCCTATGGGCCCACAATCCACACCTACCAGAATAGTGTGAGCCTATGGCCCCACGATCCACACCTACCAGAATAGTGTGAGCCTATGGGCCCACGGTCCACACCCACCACAATAGCGTGAGCCTATGGCCCCACGATCCACACCTACCAGAATAGTGTGAGCCTATGGCCCCACGATCCACACCTACCAGAATAGTGTGAGCCTATGGGCCCACGGTCCACACCCACCACAATAGCGTGAGCCTATGGCCCCATGGTCCACACCCAACACAATAGCGTGAGCCTATGGGCCGACGATCCACACCCACCACAATAGCGTGAGCCTATGGGCCCACAATCCACACCTACCAGAATAGTGTGAGCCTATGGCCCCACGATCCACACCTACCAGAATAGCGTGAGCCTATGGGCCCACGGTCCACACCCACCACAATAGCGTGAGCCTATGGCCCCACGATCCACACCTACCAGAATAGTGTGAGCCTATGGCCCCACGATCCACACCTACCAGAATAGTGTGAGCCTATGGCCCCACGATCCACACCTACCAGAATAGTGTGAGCCTATGGGCCCACGGTCCACACCCACCACAATAGCGTGAGCCTATGGCCCCACGATTCACACCTACCAGAATAGTGTGAGCCTATGGCCCCACGATCCACACCTACCAGAATAGTGTGAGCCTATGGGCCCACGGTCCACACCCACCACAATAGCGTGAGCCAATGGGCCCACGATTCACACCTACCAGAATAGTGTGAGCCTATGGGCCCACGATCCACACCCACCACAATAGCGTGAGCCTATGGGCCCATGATCCACACCCACCACAATAGCGTGAGCCTATGGCCCCACGATCCACACCTACCAGAATAGTGTGAGCCTATGGGCCCACGATCCACACCTACCAGAATAGCGTGAGCCTATGGGCCCATGGTCCACACCCACCACAATAGCGTGAGCCTATGGCCCCACGATCCACACCTACCAGAATAGTGTGAGCCTATGGCCCCACGATCCACACCTACCAGAATAGTGTGAGCCTATGGGCCCACGGTCCACACCCACCACAATAGCGTGAGCCTATGGGCCGACGATCCACACCTACCAGAATAGTGTGAGCCTATGGGCCCACGGTCCACACCCACCACAATAGCGTGAGCCTATGGCCCCACGATCCACACCTACCAGAATAGTGTGAGCCTATGGGCCCACGATCCACACCCACCACAATAGCGTGAGCCTATGGGCCCATGATCCACACCCACCACAATAGCGTGAGCCTATGGCCCCACGATCCACACTCAACACAATAGCGTGAGCCTATGGGCCCACAATCCACACCTACCAGAATAGTGTGAGCCTATGGCCCCACGATCCACACCTACCAGAATAGTGTGAGCCTATGGGCCCACGGTCCACACCCACCACAATAGCGTGAGCCTATGGCCCCACGATCCACACCTACCAGAATAGTGTGAGCCTATGGCCCCACGATCCACACCTACCAGAATAGTGTGAGCCTATGGGCCCACGGTCCACACCCACCACAATAGCGTGAGCCTATGGGCCCACGATCCACACCTACCAGAATAGTGTGAGCCTAAGGCCCCACGGTCCACACCCACCACAATAGCGTGAGCCTATGGCCCCACGATCCACACCTACCAGAATAGTGTGAGCCTATGGGCCCACGATCCACACCCACCACAATAGCGTGAGCCTATGGCCCCATGGTCCACACCCAACACAATAGCGTGAGCCTATGGGCCGACGATCCACACCCACCACAATAGCGTGAGCCTATGGCCCCACGATTCACACCTACCAGAATAGTGTGAGCCTATGGCCCCACGATCCACACCTACCAGAATAGTGTGAGCCTATGGGCCCACGGTCCACACCCACCACAATAGCGTGAGCCTATGGGCCGACGATCCACACCCACCACAATAGCGTGAGCCTATGGGCCCACAATCCACACCTACCAGAATAGTGTGAGCCTATGGCCCCACGATCCACACCTACCAGAATAGTGTGAGCCTATGGCCCCACGATCCACACCTACCAGAATAGTGTGAGCCTATGGGCCCACGGTCCACACCCACCACAATAGCGTGAGCCTATGGCCCCACGATTCACACCTACCAGAATAGTGTGAGCCTATGGCCCCACGATCCACACCTACCAGAATAGTGTGAGCCTATGGGCCCACGGTCCACACCCACCACAATAGCGTGAGCCTATGGGCCCACGATTCACACCTACCAGAATAGTGTGAGCCTATGGGCCCACGATCCACACCCACCAGAATAGTGTGAGCCTATGGGCCCATGATCCACACCCACCACAATAGCGTGAGCCTATGGCCCCACGATCCACACCTACCAGAATAGTGTGAGCCTATGGGCCCACGATCCACACCTACCAGAATAGCGTGAGCCTATGGGCCCATGGTCCACACCCACCACAATAGCGTGAGCCTATGGCCCCACGATCCACACCTACCAGAATAGTGTGAGCCTATGGCCCCACGATCCACACCTACCAGAATAGTGTGAGCCTATGGGCCCATGGTCCACACCCACCACAATAGCGTGAGCCTATGGCCCCACGATCCACACCTACCAGAATAGTGTGAGCCTATGGCCCCACGATCCACACCTACCAGAATAGTGTGAGCCTATGGGCCCACGGTCCACACCCACCACAATAGCGTGAGCCTATGGGCCGACGATCCACACCTACCAGAATAGTGTGAGCCTATGGGCCCACGGTCCACACCCACCACAATAGCGTGAGCCTATGGCCCCACGATCCACACCTACCAGAATAGTGTGAGCCTATGGGCCCACGATCCACACCCACCACAATAGCGTGAGCCTATGGGCCCATGATCCACACCCACCACAATAGCGTGAGCCTATGGCCCCACGATCCACACCCAACACAATAGCATGAGCCTATGGCCCCACGATCCACACCTACCAGAATAGTGTGAGCCTATGGGCCCACGATCCACACCTACCAGAAATGAAGGCCCCTGAGGCAGACATCTAAAAGGGGAACTATAACACTATGACCTCAAAGACACTGACAAGAACTGACGCCAACAACCAATTCCAGCACACTGGTCCTGCACAGCTCCACAGAAAGAAATACTTTAAAAATGCAAATAATATTTTCATTATAATGAGCAGCACTCATCTGGGAGCAGCAGAAAGCAAAAGTCTAATTAATACTGGGATAGTGTGTGTATATTAAAATGCATTTTTATCCTTCATTCCATCGCTCCCTTGGGTGCTGGTAGATACTGAACTCACTCACTGTCACTAGGGGGCAGTATCACAGAGTATCAGCCCCTGAATGAAATCCCTTCAGAGGAGAAACAGGAAATCCCTTTTCATCATGAGTCAAGCTTCCTAATATCTCTATCTACATCTGGTTGATTTTTTGGCCTTTTTCTCCCACTGTCCTCGATGACCTCATGTTCCCAGCTTCAACAAGAAAGGCACTATAAACGTTCACTCTGGAGCATGCAGGGATGTTACAGGTTAGAGGTTTTTGTCCCTGCATGGGATCTGCAGGAGCTGAAGGTAACACCTGGTGTCTGGAACCGTCTGACCTTCTGAGGGGACTCCTCGGACGCAGAAAGCCTACCACAGAGAGACCCCAGAACCCAGATTCAGGGACAGGGGCAGATTTTTACCATCGTGAGCTGGATGGTTTTCATCAGAACCCTCATCTAGTCGCTCACGTCATCTTTTAGAAACTGACACATAATTCTGCGAAGCATAGAGCTGTGGCCACAAAGGTTTAAACAGTGAACATCTGCATATAGGCACACGATGCTCACGCTATATACACATCGATATGCATATGCAATGCAGGCGTTCTGCTCTGCTGGTTGGCAGCCTTAATTAGCTTAGCACAGAGAAAGGAGCACACTTAAATCCAATAGAGCACGACAGAGAGAGAGAGAGAGAGAGAGATGGTTGACCAGATCACCGGCAAAGTGCAGCCAGCTTATTCGATTTCAAAGACTGATGCAGGGAAAGCAGATCATGTCAGTGAAAGGGATATGCCATAAAACGGTTATGAAGATACGGCAGATTCAATGTTCTGCTCAGATATGCCGAAGCCAGCAAAAGCAGTACAGACACCGTGATACCAGGAGAAGTAATACAGACACAGTGATGCCAGACACAACAACACAGATGCTGTGATGTCAGAAGCGGGGCAACAGACACCCTGATTCCATTAGTGACAGTACAGACATTGTGATTCACAATGACACCCCAAGCGGAAGTATAAAGTATAGACACCGTAATGCCAGGAATAAAAGCAAATACACCCTTGTACCAGGCGACATATTGATGCCAAAAGCAGCAGCACAGTCCCTGTGATAAGAAAGGAGGCAGTACAGACAACAATGAGTGAGAGGTTGCAACACAAGCACCATTATGTCAGGTGCAGCAGAACATAGGCTATGCTACCGGGACCCACAGTACAGACACCACGAATGTCTGAATGTCCAGGCTGAATGCTACCTTTATAAGCTTTAATTGTATATTATCTTTTTATCTAAATATTATCTAAGTGTTAGCATGACACATCAAAGACTAAAAGAAAGGAGGGCTTTCCTCGCTAAAAATGCCAGACTCTAAAATGCTACGGGACAATATTCCACTCAACAGCATCCATACACTGTCCTGATTTGTCATGCTAATGTGTGCATTTATGGCTAGTTTATGACAGAGTTATGAGGGCTTTCTGACAATATAAATTGTTATCAGTAAAGGTCACGACCACGCAGAGACAATGACGCTTATATTTACACTTCGATCTTAGTCAGCAAACCTCCTGTCGTACTGAGAGACATTTACGGTAATATTAAAGCCAGCAAGCCAATGTAACATCAGTGTGGTGAAAGAAATCAACCTTTTATTTTTTAGTTTATTAATGAGAAACGGGGATCAGATAGAGGCTGGGGATTACTGTCAGGCGTCTGCACCAATGACGTAGGGCTTTGTCTTTGAAAAACATTCACCAAAGCACCATATCACAATATCTAGACTTTGAATCTAACTGATTGGTGACAATATCCGGTTTGTGGATTCTGATGTCAGTAGCATCCCTAAGATTACATCAAAGTAACACACACTAGTGTCATATCAACCGTTTATAAAGGAAATACAAACGCCTGTTAGCTGCATGTGGGCTTTCCTGACATGAACAGTCACACATACGAGTTGATCTCGAGTTACTCTCTAAGCTACAGATGAAAACACCTTTGTCCTTTTGAACTGATAAGCTCACCATATTATTTGAAGTATTTCTGCAGAAAAAGGAAGCAAAGTGGATATTTAAACTTCACTGTTTGCTCTTAAGCAGTAAACTGAAAACACACAAAACTGAAATTCTACAATTCACAAAGTTTTTAATGTTTCAAGGTCTATAAAAACCTGTCATAGAGCTCGTTGGGGAGTTTTAACAGGCAATTAATTTTCTTTGATAAACACTGGCTGACTTGTATTATGGGTCCACCTGTCCACAAGAGGGCAGTCTGATCTGCACATACTCCAGGTAGCTGGGAGACAAGACCATAAAGAAGAATACTTTCTGTGAAAAATCAGGGCACGCCCACTAATTAAGCCCTAATGGGATCCTATTTAAACAGCTTACTGGGTGTGGATTTCTTTAAGGCAAAACCTATTTGCTTTTCTGAGCTCCAGTTGTGTCCAGCCTGCCTGATTTGCCACCAGCTCTGCCCTTAATTTTGAGCTTTGGTAGGGTTCGAGTTCTGTAGAGTCATGCCTTGGCGGTTTGCTGGGCCTCTGTTCACTTGCCATGTACCCAGATCTACTGCTTCTTAGTCTATCTATTTAGATGCATTTATTTTCATCATGCTACTGTCTGCTGGTTCCAGTCTTGGTCTGGAGGTGTGTCTGTGCTGAAGCCACAGCTGAAAGTGACCTTGAGCATAGAGCCCAGCCGAGTTTTGTTCCTCCAAAGCCTTTGCTGGCTCTTCACTGCTGTGAGCAGCTCCGTCCTCAATCACGCCTGCTCTCCATCTGTCAGCGACTTTAAGCATGACTCACTCACCATGGTAAAGTCCTGCCAGGCTCTGGACTCCAGAGTCTTCATTATTTGCCTGAAACTATCATTTATGGTGGCTTTTGTTGGGTGTTAAAGTAATCTGAAGCCTAAACCTAAGTTATGACATCGAGGCAGGCAGTGATTACTTTCTGTTCTGCCTTCTTAAGTCACTATGTTGATGTCTTAGGGCAAAACTTAATGGGCAGCAAAATTGAAGATCTTAGAAGTGGGGCTATCATTCGATTAAAGAAAATGAATTAATTGCAATGAATTAATCGCAAATTAATAATGATTAAAAACTTGTTTTTCTTAAGACTGAAACTTGGTATAATGCATTTTCAAATGTAAAATCAATCACCAAATTAATGTAGAATAATCATAATGGATGTATATTTCAGATATAACAATGCAGAATGAATGAATGAGAATAGTACAATCATTAACATGGTTGCCCCAAAATGCATTGCGGAATGATGTCATTAAATGTGTTTATCGCATTAATTGTGTTAATTTATTTGAAATTGCATTAAATATTCACAACGATTATCATCTTAATCTTGACAGCCCTACTTAGGAGACATAAAAGGAGCCAAACAAAAACTCCTAATATTTGTATGAAGTGGAGAAGTGGGCGTGGGGTCATTCACACATCGACTTGCTGTAGACACAGATCTTAGGCCCCAGTTCACCTGGATTGAAGAACCTTGTGTGACTGCAGGTAGCCAGAAAACCTACAGGAAAGCAGTACAAGAAGTGCTCTCATACCACCGAAGCCACTCTGACTCTGCCCAGGCTGGGGAAGAACAGAAGCCCCGAGGGGAGAGGTGGAAGCACGCTGCCCTCAGAGCAAGATCAGCGTTAAATATGGTGCCGCAGCTCCAGAGCAGAGCGACCTTCACATCGACAGCCTTCCAGCTCTGCGGTTCTTACATATTTATGATAGAAACACTCTTATGATCTGTTTCTTCATTTATTTTCTGCTTCTTGTGTATCCATGACAACTGTTTTATATATTAAGTGAACCTCTCTCCTGGTTTTTTAGTAGTAAGTGGATATATTCCCTTACTCCCAGTCAGAAATCTGATACACAATGCTGAGGCGGGCTAAATGGAGATGCTGTCTAGTCAGATGTTTATCGCTGTAAGCGGAGAGCCCCATTGCTCTCAGTCTGTGTTTATATGGTCATTAATGTTCATTAAGCGTTTCTTTGCCTTCAGCTCTGCAAAGGCTTGGATTCAATGCCTGGTGCCAGGGATGCATCGCATGCACCGGGTTTAACCAGCCAATAAAGTTCATTTACACATGTCTTCAGAGACTTAACATTCTATTTAGGTGATGAAATTATCAGTTGAAATGGCTTCCAAACATCTGGAATGTTTGCAGTTGAAGCAGATTGCTAAGCGGCAATGTGCTAGTCAGATCTGGTCAGTCGTTCATGTTTCTTGTGAATTTAATAAACACATTTGCAGTGTGACGTCAAACTGCCTCCGTCCTCGGTGTGAGAAAGACAGGGCAGTGACACTGTTCAGGATGGTGTGGCAGGATGTCATGCAGGAACTGGGGAAATTTAGGATGTCAGCAAAGTGAAACCACGTTCTACTTGTCTCATGCAGCGAGCACAGGAAAGTCCACACATGGATGTAGACATTATGGGCTTAGTTACACATTCTGATGGGGATTTTTCTGTCACTGAATGCTGCTATGGAGACCACACAGGCCCTAATTACATTTTACACAATGGTAGCTTTTAATGAGGCTAATTCTAATATTTATGACTTGGGCTAAATGAAGGTGACTCGAGGCTGACTAGGAGGAGCAGATAGAGGTTGGATGCGTGGATGATAAAGGTTCACCATCATTCCGGAAGGAACCGCATTAACGTGTCACCTGACGAAGCTCTGGCTCCTCCCCCAGGGCTTTCATGTGACCAGGAAATGGCCTATCACAGGAAACATGAGTAACCATGCATATGGTGTGGCTGTTGGCTTCCAGCAGATGCCCTGAGGCCAAGGTCAGGAAGAGGAAGGACAGCTGCTTCACAGCTGCTGCCCGAGTGCAACCTCCCGAGGATGCAGGTATGAGAACACCAGGGGGCGTGCTAGAGGCAGAAATGAGGTCACCACTCTGTGCTTTCGGCCCAGGCACAGCTGGCGTGGCTGAAACATGGTCGCGGTGACCTCCTGCAGAGGGGAGGTGGGGGTGACTCTCCTGGTCTCTGCTGCGGGCCCCTCCTTCCTGTTTCACCCCCCAGGGCATGCTCACTTCCTGCCCGTCGGTTCTTCAGCAAGACGTTTCACACTGGAAGCTGCATTACGCTTCAGTGGTCACACTGCACGTCCCGAGCGCGACAGGCGCGATCGTCAAGCGGTGGCTGCTGCTTCCTCCTGCCCTGAAGCTTCTCCAGATCACTGAGTTTCTCTTTAGCCTGAGAGAGAGAACAGTTCCTGCCCTGGTGGGTTTGACATGGTGAGACTCAAAGGGAACTTCCCCTTTAATCCAAGCTACACTTGCCAAGAAGAAGCAGCAGTTTTCCACTTAGCAAAGCCGTCAGACAGACACCGGCTCAGAGTAAATAAGGAGGCCCACCCCCCCCTTCCAGAGGAAGCCCCTGCTGTAACTGCACAGCCTTCATTCCCCCCCCCCCCCCGCCACCCCACCATGTTTCCAGGCACACTCACGCCCGCCGACTACCCATCATGCCTTACTGGTTATGTGATATCCCAACAGGAGTGTCTGTCAAGTGAGACCTGAAAGCCACTGGGATTTCAAATCAAGACAGAGCGCCCCCCCCCCCCCCCCCCCAATGCTGGCTGAAGTATATTTAAGGAGTTATAGCTGATGATTAAATACGCATCTGCTTTTAAGTGGCTGCAGGCATCAATGCATACCACGCCACCCCCACCGACCTGACTATAACCAGGTTAACGCTTAATAACCGTAACTCGTGTTCTGAAAAGGTCTATCAACCCGAGCCAGGCTGGACATAAAGTTAGCGACCTCAGGAACACAATCCAGAGCAGAGGGTGGTCACGCTTACATGCCCCTCAACACCAACAGGGGGCAGAATTATGATGCCCTGCAGCTGTACTTCACTGCTCTGGGCCCCTTAATCCGAGACCTGGCCCGACCCCTGACCTGTAAGCCCTTCCTGCAGCAGAACACGAGGCCAAACAGCTATAACGGAAGGGACTCTAAAGGCCTCTATAGGTCACAGGAAACTAGTGGTGCAATGATTTTTCATTTGTCTTTAAACTGAGTGAAAGCAGCCGGCTGTAGACGTCCGTCATCGTGAGCTGACAGGAAGCGCAAACGGCTGACAGCCGCCATGCTCAACAAACCAGATCCCCTATGAGTCCTGATGCTGCATCACACCTTTAATGGGATCCATTCCCCTCCCACCATCATCTGTCAAGATCTCTGGCCATGTGTCTTGGGTCACAGCGATCTATACACTAGGAAGAGTAACCCAAACGGCCGTCAGGAGGGTTTGTTGGATCCAGACCTTATAAATGAAACCTGTGATGATAAAGGTAGGGGGTCACAAGTCTGGGCTCAGACTGACGGTGCTGGACACAGTACTGGGCCCCACGAGGATGTTCATGTTCCATCCCGTCCGGGCAAAGCCTCCCGTCAATCGGTGCGGCCATCGTCATCGTCACACGGCAAGATCAGAAGAGCAGTGGATGCGTACATCAGGAAAGCAAAGCTATCGAGTTACTCCAGCACTCAGCGGACACTCCCCACACTGCAATCGGTGGAGGGGGGACAGAGGGACCGGATATCGATTACAGACGACCTTGAGAGGGCGGGACTGACAGGACTGGGGGAGGGGAGGAGGAATTGATTTGGGATGAATAACTTAGTAAAAACGGCAGAGACTGTGCCTCTGTGACTGTCTTACGGGGTAGTGAGGAGTTCGTCCCAGGCCTCACAAATGACATCACAGCGTATGTTCAGGAACACGCCGACACACACATGACGTGTCACCACGCCCAGATGGGGGGGCAACCTGAGAGTGACGTCAAAGCGTATGTTCAGGAACACACTGAGATAACGGTGTTTAATTAAAAGCCACTACAGGCTTCATTAAACAGCCAGCAGGTCAGCTCAGGCTGGGGGGGGGGGGGGGGGTTTCACACTCCACGGGGGAATGAGCTGAGAAGGGATGCTTGGGTGTCTAGGGGGGTTTGCTTTACCAGGAGGAGCCTAATTTGCCTTTGTTTCTTAGTGTGTGTAATTAGATTTATATTACATTGTGATAAAATCCTATTTTGGCTTTGTGGAGACCATTTTTGAGGTCCCCAAAATGATCTATAAATGCCATCAAAAAACTAAAAATGCCAAAAGTCTTGTATTTAGTTTGGTTACTTATGGTTATGGTTAGGGCAGGGTGGGGGTTAAGGTTGTCATAGTTAGCGTTAGCATTTTTCCCATTGAAATGAATGAGCGGTCCCCATAAGGATATGTTTACCCTACATGTGCGCACGTGTGTGTGTGTGTGGCCCATGAGGCCCTTCTCATCAGCAGCCTGGCTGCGGCTGCCACCTCACAGATGGCAGACCGGTCGGCACTCGCCTTGCCGAAATCGCGCACGTCGAACAGGTCAAAGGCCTCGAACAGCTCGCTCTTCTTCATGCCGAAGACATCTGTACAGGCGGCCAGGAACGTCCTGATGTTCTTCAAGCAGAGGAACTGTGGCGTAGGGAACAGGGACAACAAGCCACATAAATATACAGCGGCATTTCGCACATTGCATGGAAATAACATCAGAAACAGGAAGTGTGTTCACTCCCATGCAACATGCACATGAACCACATCCTACAGCGATGACCAGAACCTCTGCCCTAAAATAAAAATTCACAATTCGTGATGTCATCCCGATGCAATTCATTTAGAATCAGGCATCATAGTTACTTCTTGCTTCCATGTTTATACCAGAATACATAAGCCACACTATTTAAATATTGGCCAGTTAACTGCTACATTCCAGTTTAAGGACCTACACTGTTACAGGAGCTGGTGGTTGACGTGTTGCGGAAGCTCCAAACTAAGTAAGTCAGATATCGATCTCCGAGACACCCGTTCAGGGCCAGCAGTAACGGCCATGTTCAGCGGAACTGGCGGTTGACACCAGGGTGGTTTCCCTCTTAACGCTGCTGGTTTGGTGCTTTGGTGTCACGCTCTCATGCAATAAGCAGGGCTCCGGCATAAATAAAGACCCCCCCCCCCCGAAACTGCTTAATGTCAGACGCAGAGAAATTTACAGTTCCACCACAATTCACCATAATGTAAATATGATAAAAAAGAGCATATTTAAAGTGCCACACCTCTGCACGAAATGCAGAACAAGAGGCGGAAAATATGACAGTTAAAACTTTGATTTTTGATTTGATGCACAATACTGTGTAACAGTAACAGGGATGAAAAGCTCTCTTTGCTGTTTCAGGCCTGCAGAAACATGCCCCTGTACGCAGGGAGGCAGCGTATTAGATGTCACAGGATTTCCTCTTGTATCTGTGAACGTTCGACGTGCTTCCCCCTATTTGCATGTAACATTTCTGCATGCTTTTGGGCTGCATTAACTTAGATGCAGAGGAAACCCTGATTTTGCCCTATCTGCAGAACCTAACATGAAACCTCAGATGCTAAAAATAACCAGAGAACGAGAGAGAGCCACACACGTCGCGGAGGGAGGTATTTAAGCGAGCGGGTAACCAGTTTATCGAAACGGCACATCTCGCAGACGGCCAGGAGCCTCGCCGGGTCCCCAGAGGCCCCCGTATCTACAGGAAGCACATTTCCACTCCTGTGAATGTTGCTGGCACTCTGGGGGCTCTCCGTACAGCGATACACCTAAGGGCCGCCCACGGGGCTGAGGGTCAGAGGTCACGTTGGCTGGCCGGGCGGCACGAGGTGGCCCGCTTTCATCCCCCAAGACGACGGCCTCAGCTCCACAGGAATGCCCCACAGCTCTGAACATCCCGCCCCCTGATATGTGGAGGAATTTCCAGAATTTCTACTCACTGTGCTTTTTGTTAAAACAAAAATAGTTAAAATAGTTTAATTTATCAATACAATACAAAGGAATACAACAGCATGAAGCTAAACTCATTCTCATTCTATGAATCTCATCTCTACTTCTCTCATCTCCCTATATATACAGCACTTGCCTAATATTGTGTAGATTCCCCTCGTGCTGATAAAACAGCTCTAACCCATCAAGGCATGGACTCCACAAGACCTCTGAAGGTGTCCTGTGGTATCTGGCACCAAGACGTTAGCAGCAGATCCTTTAAATCCTGTAAGCTGTGAGGTGGGCCCCCCATGGATCGGACTTGTTTGGCTCTTTAGAGCTCTTTTTCATGTTCCTCAAACCATTCCTGAACTATTTTTGCAGAGTGGCAGGGTGCATTATCCTGCTGAAAGAGACCACTGTCATCAGCCAGAAGTCGTACAAGGCGGAACTGGCGCTCAGAAAAAAAAATTGATGTTGTGGACAGGAAACGGGAGCCCAATGAACACAATTTCTTACAGTCCTCTTCGTTCGTATGTCTGAAAGTTCGTAAGTTGAAAGTTCGTAAGTAGAGGAGCATCTGTACTTCTTAATAGGAAAAAATTCAGGTCTCTACTGCCATTAGTTTTCTCCTTTTATTTATTTTTTTAGGGATGGGGGTGAGGTATTTTGGGGCCTTTTTCTAGCGTCATGTATTATTTTAAACCTGCAATATCTAAAAAAATACCTGACCTAAGTCAAATTTTATACAGTCAATATCTGGTACTATGATGTGAATATGGACTCACGGTAATGTAGCTCAAGTTTAACATAGAACGCTGGGCGCTTGAATTTCCAAAAAAAAATACTGACTGTGTGAGCTCCAGCAGCAGATCCCCTACCAATATTAGAGGGAGCGGTCTGACACATACATATGGTCTGAAATATTCCACATCAGATACAGATATTAAAACTCGAAAATGGAAAAAAAAACATCTTCGTCCATCTTCAGCGTGTACCAAATGCAAATTGACTTTTGTGGGAAAAGCAAGTTTCTGTTAATATTATATCCAAAATTTGTGATGCTGTTCTGTGTCATTTTCCCAAAATGAATTTCTGAAATTCTAGTTTAGGTCTACATCAAAACATTCAGTTAGTGTCTCACGGGGAAGATGAGGTTACCTGGGATAATTTGTTCAAAAAATTGCCAGTAGGCAGCATAGATAGGATAAAAATATTGTTATAATTAAGGATAATTCATGATAATGACTCAGATACTCCCCTTTGTGTTAATTCTGCGTTAATTTTTAGATTCATATGTATAAGTACTTATAACTATGAGTTTTCAAATTAGGTATAATTAATCGTGATTAATCACAGAAAATTATAGATATTTAATTAATTAATGCATTAATTGATTCACGGCCTTAATAATATGTATTTATATAATAATATAAAATTAAGTATGTTACCAGGACCATTATTAATGCATATTTACAGGAATACCTTATTTTCTGGAACCAGATGTATATATTTACTGTCCTTTATGCAGTACTGAAACACATCAACAATTTACAAATCATACAGTCAGTGCTGCAGCATTAGTGATCCGTCAAATAATGTCTTGATGAATACTGACAGTACAGAATCACTCAAAATCTGAACCACACCAGCGCCCTGAACTGGAACCAAGAATCAGCTCAATTATTCAACTCCAGCAATGCTGAGACCTCATATTTATTGTACACAGATCATGGAATTTGGCCGGAGTAGATTTCCAGCTGCACTGTCAGGAAACAGAGGCTGGGATTGTAGGCGGAAACATGTGAACAGGAGAGAACTGGTGCCCCAATCCCAGGACCATCACGAGAAAACACACTGACACATTTCCAGAAGAAGGGGTTTCAAGCTATGAGAGCAAAGACGGAGCCCCTGGACCAGGAGATGGAGAGAACGATGGTATACATCAAGACACACCAGAGGACATGTGAGATACTGGTCTGAGATGGAACAGAAATCAAACATGGCCACCCTAACAAACCATGATCTGTTATTGGAATGTTGAATGAAGATCTGCATAAACTGGCGGCGTTAATCCGTAGCAGTCGTGTTGTGGGCATGCTGACTATTTATAAATAATTCCTTGGTCTTCAAACCTCTCTATTCTTCAGTGAGGAACAGGAACCAGGCACCGGTCCATCAACACTGTCAGCAAGCTGAACCAGCATTAATGCCTGGGGCTGCTCATCTGTTATTGATGTGAATGACAGAACTAAACTGTCACGTGAGGTTTATTCTGCAGAAGGTCATGTTGCATCTCTGTCCCTGATGGGACAGCTGGACTCCCACCTGATTGTCATTTTGTTGTGTCATGCAGCATCTTAGCACCTGAATTATTTCCATGGTTATTAGAATAAGTCCGTTTCCCTGGTTAATCGACAGGAATCAGTTTGTGGTAACCAGACAAACTTAATAAATATCTAGTTAGTTTTTATCACAGATATAGGGATTGTGGTTTGGGTTCTCCAGCTGAGCAAGGATGGACGGGTTCTGTTAGGGCCCGAGGGAGAGGCTCCTGGTCGGGCTCGTTCTGGATTCTTTCCTCCATCTCTCCTTGGACTTCTTATTTTTAGGAGTTGTAAAGTGACACAACTCTCTCCAAGGCTTAATACAATAAGCTGAGCTTCCTAAAAGCCTGATGTTGTTTTCATAATTGTTTTTGCTCTACTGCAGTTTGTATAACAATACTGTAACAATAATTAATGTCTTCAGACAAAACGGTGAAATTATAAAGTAATCTAGTTAAATGCTGAAAACGTTTTAAGCTTTCTATTGTTCTATAAACAGTGGGGACCCGATTACTTCATCATCCAGTTGCGTTGCTTCAGTAAGAACCCATGGTGTGACATCCACATCTTTTGTGATGTAAACTGAAACATTCCAGTTTCTTCATGGCCATTTCACACAGGAAAGTGTTTCTCTTAATAAGCTGCAAGATAAAGACGTTGAGAATGCAGCCCCTGGACCGTTACTTCCAGGCAAACAACCTTATCAAATAACGTTTATTAAATGAAACTGACACAGTCGCTACATGGAACACAGATGGGATATTAGCCCTGACAGACCTGTGTTCAGCGCTCGCCTGCCAGCTGCATGTTATCCGTACAGCATACGTGCAGTTCCAAGCGTGAACTCATCCCACACCATGTCAAAAACTCCAGGACCAAACACGGCCTGTTATTTAGGGCTGTCACAATCAATTATATCAATAATCGAGCGATCTGTAAATCTGAAAATTCGTCGAGTGATCGTTTATATATAATTAGCGTGAGGCAGGAATCAACCAACCATTACAGAGTGCGCACACAGTCACGCATACGGTCGGTTTAGGCGCTCCAACTCACTTAAGATGCATGATTTTGGACAGCAGAAGGAAAGCAGACGATCTGCCGAACACGTGAACCTCACACACACAACATGGCGGTGTGTCCATAGCGCAACTCGCCACCAACTTATTTGACGGACTCTATTGGTAGATAAGTTCTATTTGGCGATGTGGCTCATTTTCAGCTCCTAAATATCGCAAAAACTCCTAAAATATCACAGCGTGAACCTTTCAGAAATATCTTTCAGCCCCAAAGCACACAATATGTCAACAAAATAATAATAGTAAAAAGAAGAAAATGAAGGAGATCTTAGACGAAGTAGAAATGTTATATGGTTATTACGCACCAAACAATGTAAGATGATGAAGCTAAGTGATGGACTAACCATTTTAGCATTGATAATTTTAACATACCGGAATCGTAGAAAGTAAATTAAACAAAACGATTTAAAGTCAAAGTGACGACAAAGACAGGCTAGGCTACTCCGAGAGGCCAAATGGGACACATCTACAGTATGGCTAACCTGGCATTATTGGGTGAGTCTGTCAAACCTGAATGTTTTCTTTTAAGATGTAGGCTATTTGTTTTGCATTCATTTTGTGGTGATTTTTAAGTTATCCTTTGCAAAACTGATAGACAACGGCATTTTCCTTCACTTTTAATGTCAAGTGCTTCCACACAACTAAAGCTCTCATACTATATTTTGACCATCATCTCGTCTGCCTTCCACCATATTGCCGAGTAATCGAGATGGAAAAATTTTATCGATGCTTATTAATAACATGATTGCAAAAACCTGCAAGTGAGAAAGACGATCCTTGAGTACTTGACTTATAAAACATCCATGTTTCTGGGAATCTGCCCATATAGAACAGTTTTTTAAAAATAACATATGACTGTTAAGCATCTCATCGAAATCATATAAGCTCTTTATATGACACTAACAATAAATACACAATCCATATTAACTTTATGTGTCATTAGAGGTATATGTAATTTACCGATGTAAAATACATATGAAATGAATGTACCGTCAAACATATATATGCCTCATTCATGGACAAACCATATTAAACGTGTCAATAGTCATATACAGACGTGTTATTGGTACCCTTTCAGCTCACTGAAAAATGCTTAATTTCTCATGAAAAGTGATTCAATTAAAAGCAATTGTCTAATGTATACCTGCATGCCATTAGTATGTGATAGAGTAAACCAATAAAATTGTGAATAGAAATGGTTTGTTGTTTATTTTGCAAAGATATGCTAAAATAGTATGGACAGATTTGTTGGTAGCCCTAAAGAGACTATTTTCCTTGCATTATAGTCATGTTTCAAACAAAGTGTTTAACCTTAATTAGTATCACAGGTGCCGTCAAGCTTTTCATCAGCCATTCAGCCTATTTATAGGGAAAGAACATGCTACTGTGTTGTTTGGTATCACTGTGTGCACCACACTGAACATGGACCAGAGAAAGCAAAGGAGAGAGCTGTCTGAGGAGCTCAGAAAGGAGATTATAGATAATCAGGTCAAAGGTAAAGGCTATAAGACCATCTCCAAGCAGCTTCATGTTCCTGTGACCACAGTTGCCAATATTATTAAAAAGTATAAGGTTCATGGGACTGTGGCCAACCTCCCAGGACGTGGATGCAAGAGGAAATGCAGCTCCAGGTTGATCAGAAGGATAGTGTGGATGTAGAAAAAGAGCCAAGGAAACCATCCAAAACCATTCAAGCTAAGCTCCAAGGTCAAGGTACGTCATTTTCTGATTGCACCATCCATCGCATTTTGAACAATAATGGGCTCCATGGATGACGACCCAGGAGGCTCCACTATTAACAGAAAAACATAAAGCCAGAGTGGAATTTGCCAAAATGCATGTTGACAACCCAAAGTTTGAGCTTTTGGCCAGTCACATGAGCTCTATGTGTACTGAAGGTAAATGAAGCTTTAAAAGAAGAGAACACCATACCTACTGAGAACCATGGAGGGGGGGCAGTTTTGTTTAGGGGCTGCTTTGCTGTATCTGACACGGGGAACCTTGAATCTATGCAGAGCACAATGAAGTCTCAAGACTAACAAGGCATCCCGGAATGAAACATACTGTCCAGTGTCAGAAAGCTCAGCCTCAGTCACAGGTCATGGGTCCTCCAACAGGATAATGACACAAAACATACAGCTAAAAGCATTCAAGAAGAGAAAACATTGGACTATTCTTAAATTGCCCTCCATGAGCCACAACATCCTTGGAAAGATCTGAAAATTGCAGTGTGGAGACACCACCCTTCGAACCCGAGACCGCTTGAGCAGTTTCCTCAGGAAGAGTAGGCCAAACTACCTGTTGGCAAATGCAGACGTCTCATTGTGAAGTACATAGTTCGTTATTTGGCATTGATTGCTGCAAAAGGTGGTGCCACAAAATATTGAATTAAGGGTACCATCTTTTTTGTCCATGCTATTTTCATTTGTTTATATAAAATATTCAACTGAATCAAAAGCAAAGTCTGCATTGGGTTAAATATGGAATAAACAATAAGGGATGTCATTAAACTTTTGTCAATTTCAAGTTATTTCAGAGATAGCTGTGGTTTTTTTTTTTTTGTGGAAAGGTACCAACAAATTTGTCCATGTCTGTATGTCCTTTATTCATGCTAAAAACACATAAGTAATGCACTGATGTACAATGCATATTAAATGAATGTTTTGTCATTATTAGTTTTTATACATAATCCTTTGAATGAGCTTGAATTGAATCATGAACAGTACTTCCACATTAGTGGAGTATTTTGAAAAGGAAACCATCCTTTTCCGTTGATGCATTCACTTTGAGTTCTGAGACCATAACATGAATTTCCTGATGGATTTCCAAATGAAGGTGGAAAACATGTTTTTCCATATATTATCATGTATGGTAAAATGTAAAGTAAATGTAAAAGTTTTATATTCTTCCTGTAGGCTTTTCCCTTGAGTCCCTTACGTGGTATGAATGTGGCCATAATCATACAAGAAAAAACACTGACTTTGAGTTTGATTAAATAACCCAATAACAGCAGTGGGGGGGGGGGGGGCACAGCCCAGAAGCCTCCTGCTTCCTTCCCATCTCACCCCCTGATGCCAGTCACCATGACCTTCTTCCCAAGCCCAAGGGCACAGCTGGCGTAATGTAGGCCTGAAGCTGTGGTCCTGAGCAGGGGCGGGGGCGATTGCGTGCTGACGAGCATTTCAGCTCCACGGGGGGCCCTGTGAGTGAAGTGTATCCACAGTCTACAGGGGGATGATGAAATTATTTTGATACATTATCTGTAGGGGGCAGCATGGTGGGGCAGTGGTTAGCACTGTCGCCTCACACCTCTAGGACAAGGGTCTGAGCCTCTGCCGTGGCTCCATGTTTGTGGGGTTTGCATGTCCTCCCCGTGATGTTGTGGGGTTTCCTGCAGGTACTCTGGTTTCCCCCCCAAATCTAAAAACATGGTGAGGTTTCCAAACTGGCTATAGGTGTGCATGTGTATGCGAATGGTGTGTGAGTGAATGGTGTGTGAGTGCGATGGGTTTGGTGCCTCATCCTGGGTTGGTCCCTGCCTTATGCCTGTAGCCTCCAGAATAGGCTCTGGACCCCCGTGACCCTGAAGAGGAGAAGTGCTTTCAGAAAATGGATGGATGGATGGATGGACATTATCTGTAGGCATTAATGCCACATAACAGCTACAGCAATGCTGATTACCGCAAAACATGGGCGTCGCTACCGATAATAGCATTTCACGCACAAACAACATAAGAATAATATGCTTCATGATACCAAAACATGGCTTTATTTCAGGCCTGCTGGGTTTTATCTAATCGCTATGGCCCTTACCCAGACCTGCAGCCTTCTGGGAAAATGCCGAAACAAACTGATTCAGTTTCTCAGGGTTTTCAAACGTCGGGTGTCAGAGTTGGACCTGCCCTGGGGGTTATATTTTTCCCAGCCTCCGTCTCAGAAAGGCAACTTTGCGGGGGGCACCATCGCCAAGCTGTTTCTCACCATCGAGCTGCGGTTTCACGCACTGGCACACAAAGTGTCTTAAAAGGGAAACTGAACCTCACCTTTTCGGCACCTGTTACAGCTTCCTGTAGGCACACATGCTCCAACACATTCCAGGGAACCGCCAGATGCGCGCCGCAAATAAAAGAGCAAACTCCTAAAAGGCTGCAGGGTTCGAGAACCGCCTTAGGCTGCCGGGGTCACGGTGCCCGACAGCTTTTCTGTGACCATGAGCTCAAGCCCCGTGATCATCTGGAAACTTTCATGTTACCTGAGTGGCTACTCTGCCCGTCATGCTCGTGCCTTAATCACAGATCCCACCGACATGTTCCCAAGGGTTGCTCATTAAATCATGATCGACAGTAATGTATCGCGTATTAATTACAGCGCCAGCGCTGGCCAGGAGGTCCGGTGCTTTTAGGAGCACATTAAGCACCTAGAAGCTAAGTGGCCTGCTTCAGACTGCACGTTTGTGAGGGGGTCCCATGCAGTAATTTGCAGATGATAAAATGGCTGGCTGCTCCCATGAATAATTCAGGGCTCTCATTAATGTGAATTTCATCTTAATGTTCAATATGTTGGATCGTTTTCCTTCACCCCTCTGACGGTACCCAGAGGAAACGTGGTCCAGGCAGCCAGCCAATCGTTTTAGCAGTCTGATGTCATGTGACGCACTGCTGCAGATGATGCGCTGTTGCCCTCTACAGTGCACCGGCTGTTCCTCGGGCTTCCCAGCCTGACTGGTATGGCCGACAATTTGCTGAGAGATCTGACCGGTGCAAATGAGGAATCCCAAAGTCAGATTCCCAGCGTGGGAATGACACCCCCCCTACCCCCCTGTGTAACTCCTTCACGCTCCTGCTCTCCCCCATTCAGCCCACTCTCACAAACACGGGTTCGATTTTCTCAATAATCCACCAGACAGTCCAAATGGTGATTCTGATTAATCCATTTCCCAGTGTCAGACTCAAACCACCAGTGCTCCACCCCCTCACACAGTGAATGAGGTAGCCCAGTTCGCGTCTGAGGGCCGTGTCTGATCCAGGTAATCACACCTAAAGGGTGAGTTGGGCCTTCAGGGGTAAAATTCAATTTTCATCCGGAAAAAAAAAAATCAATGGGGAAATCGCTTTGCGAGTCCTCACAGCTAACTGTGAGACCCTGCCTTGTGAATCATTCAGGAATGGAGTCTGTCAAAGGACTGAGATGCTTCTTAGCTGGCCAGTGTAAAAACAGTGTAAAAGTGAGTGACTGACTGGCCTTCGCATGATGATGATAGCTACAGATTTATACCTCTTCTTCTTTTATAATTTGAATATTATGTCTTATTAAAACACATATAAACTATTGTTAAAATTCATAATGTGAGGCGTACGTTAGCAATAGGCTGGATTAAAACCTACAGCAGGTTTCATGATGTCACCTCCAAAATCTATTATTAAAAAACGCAAAGTTAAATGAGACATCACCTACAGAGGGCAGGAGCGTCTGTTTTGAGGTGTTAGCCGATTTAACTTCTGCTAGAGTGAAAGGGGCTTCAAAAAGCCAAAGATAACTATCTCCGCCAAACCATATATTTCATTTTTTTCTACTTTTAAGAAAAACACCCCTAGATAACGTGTGTATTTATAATTGTCTTGACTCCTTTCCCCCGGGTTCCGTTATCCGGGCGCAGTGTCGGTGCGCGCCCCCGCCGTCCGCGTACCTGTGACATCTGCGGCCGCAGGTTGATCTCCTTCAGGTTGATGCTCTGTGCCCGCAGGTTGTTGAGCAGCTGGCACAGCAGCACTCCGTCCCGCAGGGTCTGCGCCAGGTCAAAGACCTGCGCCGACTCCCATGTCACCCGGTGGTTGGGTGGCAGCACGTTGCAGCCGATCAGCCAGTGCGCACACTGTCGCCAGTGCTCCATGGTTCCGGAGCCCATTAAAGTCACTCGCGGTGCTGCAGAAAAAGCGCCAATCCCTCTGGTGGGCAGCCGGTCACTTCATAAAACCATGAGAGCTGCCGAGTGTGAAGCGCCCCGACTGAAAATGAAACTGAAAAGCATGCACATCCACTTCCCACTTCGCCGGAGACGCGCACAAACGAACCGCTGCATCCAGCGCGCTGCTGCCGTTCTGCGCACTGAGTAGGTGGCTCGGCTCAGCTCGGATAGGCTCGGCACAGTTCGGTTAAGTTCGACGCGGCTCGACTCAGCTCGCCCTTCAATCGCTCACCCCCGCTCCCCACACCCCCCTGGCCTCTGCGGTCTCTGTCTTCCGCCAAGCTTCTCATGTGTTCCGTTTAAATAGGCGCAGCTTCTTCCGAAATACCCTGTTTATACCCCTGAGCACCGGCCGATTTGCGCGACCGGAGAAGGGCGACAGAAAAAGCCCCCCCGGGATTCTTGCTCCTCGTAATTTTTATTTAATATATATATATATATATATATATATATATATATATATATATATATATATATATATATATATATATATATATATATGTGTGTGTGTGTGTGTGTGTGTGTGTGTGTGTGTGTGTGTTTGTGTGTGGGTTTGCATAGATAACATTTGAGGACCAAATTGTGGGACATCTTTTGAGGTCCCCATTTGGATAACCTCAGTTTTATATATAAAAAAAAAATCTGTGAATGCAATCAAAAGAGTAAAAATGCCAAAAGTTTTGTATTTGGGTTGGTTACTTATGGTTATAAGATTAGTGATTGGTAGGGGTTAAGGGTGCCGTCAGGGGCGGATTAAGGTGTACGGAGGCCCCTAGGCTACAGTAGTCTGTGGGCCCCCCAACCCAGCCCCGCTCCGCGCCAATGGGGGCCCCCTTGCAGGCTGGCACACGTGGGGCCCCTAGGCTTAAGCCATATCTAGCCTGTGCGTTAATCCGCCCCTGGGTGCCGTGATTGGGATTGGGGTTTTTCCCATAGAAATTAATGGACGGTCCCCATTTAGATAGGAAGACCAACTGTGTGTGTGTGTGTGTGTGTGTGTGTGTGTGTTCTGCAAAATCACTTTATATAAGTTGTATAAAGAGAACAACTGTGAACTGTAAAAGCCGAAACAAAACCGTATCGTTCATATACAAACCCATTATGTTTTTCTGGTTACTGTAGGTAAATTTAATATTAGGCCTATAACAGAAAAAAGTAAAATCAGCATGGCAAATGTAATAAATGGCTAGACAATCTGTAGAAATGAGAATGAGAAGTTTTATGTACTGTGAACAAACTGCAAGCTCATGCGTGTTTATGTGTAATGCAACACTTGTACACGGGCTACGGAACACTACTGGCAATGAGGGAATAAAGAGTGTTTTGATTACTCTGTGTTGGTAAAATGCAGACGTGATCCCTGGTGTTTTTATGTATTTAAAGTGAATGTTTCGCCGTGTGCAGTGAAAATTGGGGAAAACAGGTGTTGGGACTCCTCTTGTTATTCAGTACCAGCAGATCTTGAGGGGTGCCGGTGTTCTGACAAAACATCCTACCTATCGAGACATACGTGCTATCGAGCCTTTCTGCGCATATGCAGTTTCACCGTCTTGGGATTAGGGTTAGGTTTTAGGGGTTAGAGTTAGGGTTAAGGTAGGGGTTTTAGGGGTTTTTGGGGGGTTAGGGTAAGAGTTAGGGTTAGGGCTATCGATTAGCACTGCGGTAGGATGTTTTGATAAAGGAGGACGTTTTGTCAGAACATCGCCGCCAGGTTTCCAGCAGGCATGTTTCTGCTGCTTGTAGACGTCGCCTAGCCCTTGGATAGTTCAGGAAAGGCTTGCCGCTATAATGTAACTACAATCACTGTTTAAATCAATCCAACAATGCACGTTTCCCTGGAAATGCAGCCTTCAAATGGCCACTTCCTGATTTTGCCGAAAAAAAACTTGAAATATCATTTATCAAAATCAAAATACTAAGAACATCATTAAGTCAGGGCGAAGATTATAGATAAATCCTGGGATGCACATACCCACCAATACTGAATTAAACACCCTTGACATAATTCGGTAGGCTATTAGTTAAAAAGGAATAAAAGTAGGCTAGTATATTAGTATGCCTTTCTGGTCTTGATGACTTTCGGTCCCGGGACACTGCGGTGCAGCAGATCCGCTCCAGCCTCTCTGATACGGCGGACCGACAGGCAGGAAGTCCGAAGCGCAGTGTGCTGGAAGTGCACGTCCACCTCCACTTCCCCCGGCGCTATTTCAGAGCCTTGGCACGCGGTGCCATCTCCCTGCTGGGCTAGCAGATGATCAGAGGCTCCGGGCGGAGCACCGGCGGACCAGCCTAGGGCCGGTATCGGTATTGATGCCCGCTCTCCATCGGCCTTTTTGCGCTACGCCGTGTGCTCAGTGCGGTGCGACGGGCGGATAATTGATGCTGCCTCAAATCAGCGCCATTATTATAAAATAGGTAATTATAATATTGTAAGATCTAAGTGTTTGGAAATGGCAGCCCTATCGCAGTATTCTTAATTGATATCTACTTTATGCAAAGCATGCTTTTGAGACTATAGACTCGTGTTGTCACATTATTCCTGAATTTTGCCAGACTTACTAATAAAAACATATTTCGGCCTAAAAATGATCTCAATGTTCCTTTAATGCAGGACAGTTGATATCCGAAAACAATATAACAGACTTGTAAACATATAAAGTGCTTGAAAAATATTTTCTAATACATTCTTGTATAAGCCACCGTTCATAAATGCCTAAGAGCTTTTACTGTACGTGTGATTCACCTTTATTTTTCATAAAGCCGATTGTTTTGTGAAATAGAGACAGAAGTAAACGTGTTTTCTTCGCCCGTTCTCGGAAATGGCAACGACGTGGTGATGGGTTTGAAATGTCAGTACATACGATACGCGATAAATGTTATACGTGCAAAGAGTTATATAGTGTTAAGTGAAACAGAGATATAGGCTATATAATCGTAGAAATAGTCCTACTAGCCGAGTTTCTGAATCGGTTTCTGAGTAATGAGCAGCCTGCTTTGTACTGTAGCAGTTATACTTATTTGCTTAATAAAATTAGTTTTCCCTGGTCTTCTGCAGTCTCGGGCTTGCAGGCTTCTTCACATCGGTTGATTAACACAATCTGGAAACTGAAAAACAACAAACTAGTTACATTTGGTGATTTGGGCTATAGAGGCTATCCGGAACGAAATGAGTATTGCCCGGCAGCCTATATTTTGGTCCCCTCTAATTGTTATGGTTATCCATTTGGCGAAACGCACATGCATGTTCTTTAAGCAGCAATTTCATTGCATGTTCTTAAAATTAATACAATTCGTGATATAGCGAGTAGCTCTGCATTTTCACTAAAAGTCGGCGCAAGAAGGGTTTTGTCTGATTTATTTTGCTATAGCTGAGTATACATGAAATGGATTACGGATGTTTCAGTGGTCGAATGGGGATCATTTGCTCATTCGTCAAAGCAACGGGAGCTCCGACATACAAAAGATATTTTACAACTTCGCTACATCTTTACTACCTCAAGCCTATAATTCATTTCAATAATAACAGGACACGAATTTTATTGTAATAACATTCGTAATGTGCACAGCATTGTATTACACATTTTAGACGGGATTATGGCAGATTGTCTTTGTAGGTACGTAGTAACTGACATGGAAATGTCACAGATGGCCTTCCTGGGGGAGGGGCCGGGTTTTCATTTTTTGTGTTTTTTATTCATGAGCTCACATGATAACGAACCCTTTCGGTAAGTAAATTATTTGAGAAACCGTGCGGATGGGCACACTGGATCTGAGGTTTAAACCTGCCAAGGGCGTAGGTTTTGTTTCAACACTGGTAGGGACCAAATCAGCCCCCCTAAACACACACAGTCCACCTACAATACTGTTAGTGACATATCACTAACATCCATGCCTAAATCTGCACCCAGTTTGTGAGTTAATATAATCTAATTGTATGAATGATTTACAAACCCGTCACTCTGTCGAGGGCAAACAGTTGAAAGATGGACCTAAAGAGAATTTAAGTGTCAAACTATTACCTTAATTTGGGAAATTACTTCCTGTCGTGTGTTGGCACAATGGTCTTACAGTGACAACGTTGGTCAATTCCAGCAATACAAAGCTAATCTTTGCGGTACATTCAAAACTGAAAGTATACTTAACAGTATTTAGCGTCATGCAATTTGAACCCAATTATTACTTATATAATGCTTGATTCTCCTATGCTATTATTTCAAGCTTCATTTTGAATAACTGGTATAACCCAAATAAGCAGATGGAGCTACATCTGTGGCACAGGCAAGCAGTCAGAAAAACAAGGGTGCAGGTATAGTTTAAACATTGCTTCCGTCTATACCTAAATCTACGCCCTTGTTCCGTCTATACCTAAATCTATGCCCCTGTTCCGTCTATACCTAAATCTACGCCCTTGTTCCGTATATACCTAAATCTACGCCCTTGTTCCGTCTATACCTAAATCTACGCCCTTGTTCCGTCTATACCTAAATCTATGCAGGTATAGTTTAAACATTGCTTCCGTCTATACCTAAATCTACGCCCTTGTTCCGTCTATACCTAAATCTATGCCCCTGTTCCGTCTATACCTAAATCTACACCCCCGTTCCGTCTATACCTAAATCTACGCCCCCGTTCCGTCTATACCTAAATCTACGCCCTTGTTCCGTCTATACCTAAATATACGCCCTTGTTCCGTCTATACCTAAATCTACGCCCCTGTTCCGTCTATACCTAAATCTACGCCCTTGTTCCGTCTATACCTAAATCTACGCCCTTGTTCCGTCTATACCTAAATCTACAACCTTACAAGAAAGCATATATTGGCAAGGCATCCGTTTAACCAAGAGATACTTGACAAAGAAGTGACACTTTTTGGAGAAGTCCAGTAGCAGGAGGTGTCAAAACACCCTCTGCCTTAACGATTTTCAAAGCCTTTCTCTTTTTCTTCCTTCCTTTATGTAAAATCCATCCCTTTGCACAACTGCTTGTCCAGTGCAGCGTTGCTTTGAGCCTAGGGCTATCCCAGGGGACACCCTGCACTGGATGTCAGTCCATCACAGGGCATGAGGCAGGGGACACCCTGAGTGACGTTATCATTGACCCTTAAAGCCACGGCCAGATAAATCTTCAGGAGAACATCTCCACTTACACTCTGACATTTTTCTATATGCACTTTGGCTGTGAGAAGGACCATCTTCTCCAGGAGGTCCCCCTCCTAGTTGGAGTGACATGAGCCCCCAGGTCCCGCCATCTGAGCAGCTGAAAAGGCTTCCCAGATTATGCAGTGCTCTACAGCCCACAGTAGGTGTTTGCATCTAACAGATATTGTAGTGAAAGGCAAATAAATGAGTAAGCAGGTGATGTCTGCTATGCAAGATCACAGGGAATCCCTCCAGAACTCAGTCATTTTGTATGATCGCCACATTTCTTGTAACTGGACTCCAAACTTATTTTTAAGCAATAAATAAATATATATTTTTTGTTTTCCATTTTCCTTCAAGGTGTGCAAATCGAGGATGCTATTCTGGAATTTCCCACAACTCCCAGTGAGGGTGTCACCATTATCGAAAAGACTTGTCACCTTTGGTCATACAGGGGATTGAGGGGGAGCTGAGAATCATAAAGTATGAAAGGGCTGAGAGATGATGTCCTTTAATGGTACAGGAGTGTTATAGAAAAGCATGGTGGTACGTGTACACCAGCCAGACGGAGCAGGCACCAACACCGAGATGAGACACATCAGCCAGACGGAGCGAGCAGCAACACCGAGATGAGATACACCAGCCAGACGGAGCACCAACACCGAGATGAGACACACCAGCCAGACGGAGCAGGCACCAACACCGAGATGAGACACACCAGCCAGACGGAGCAGGCACCAACACCGAGATGAGACACACCAGCCAGACGGAGCAGGCACCAACACCGAGATGAGACACATCAGCCAGACGGAGCGAGCAGCAACACAGAGATGAGATACACCAGCCAGACGGAGCACCAACACCGAGATGAGACACACCAGCCAGACGGAGCAGCAACACCGAGATGAGAGAAATACTGACATGTACAGTTGTTCCACTCTGTAGGTTTCCAATGAAAATTCACAGAAATCTGCCCATGCTGTTAGATGGTGAATATTTAGGGAGTAAAGGGTAGGTCCTCTGGTAATAGGGTTCATAGTACTTTGTGTATGCAAAACGTGGACCTTCATCATTCAACACCGATCTGTAGAAAAGCACTTTCTCTTTTATTATCTCGGTGCAGTTAAAAATATAATGTGACAGGACCTGGTCCCCTAGCACTACTTCCTATGTTTTTATTGCAAATGAGCATTTACTCTAGGGACACTGGACTCTACCTAAATCTACGCCCTTGTTCTGTCTATACCTAAATCTACGCCCTTGTTCCGTCTATACCTATATCTACACCCTTACAAGAAAGCATATATTGGCAAGGCATCCGTTTAACCAAGAGATACTTGACAAAGAAGTGACACTTTTTAGAGAAGTCCAGTAGCAGGAGGTGTCAAAACACCCTCTGCCTTAACGATTTTCAAAGCCTTTCTCTTTTTCTTCCTTCCTTTATGTAAAATCCATCCCTTTGCACACCGAGATGAGACACACCAGCTAGACGGAGCAGGCACCAACACAGAGATGAGACACACCAGCCAGACGGAGCAGCAACACCGAGATGAGATACACCAAACAGACGGAGCAGCAACACCGAGATGAGATAAACCAGCCAGACGGAGCAGCAACACCGAGATGAGAGAAATACTGACATGTACAGTTGTTCCACTCTGTAGGTTTCCAATGAAAAGTCACAGAAATATGCCCATGCTGTTAGATGGTGAATATTTAGGGAGTAAAGGGTAGGTCCTCTGGTAATAGGGTTCATAGTACTTTGTGTATGCAAAATGTGGACCTTCATCATTCAACACCGATCTGTAGAAAAGCACTTTCTCTTTCATTATGTGTTTTGGAGTCAATCCCCTTTAAGTAGCTATTTTTCACTTGCAGATGTACAACATAAACAGTTTGGATACAAACACCACGTTCTGCAGCAGGATAATTGCTGTGTCTGACAGACCTTGCATATGTAGACAGAACCGTTTTGACTAGTCATTACATGGCTATGGAGGACTCTGTCTCTCCTGGGCAGGTTGCCAGATCCAGGTTGTATTCTGGTCTGACTGCATTAAAACCACAAGTGCATAACAGTAAAAATGTTAAAAAGGTCTAAAAAAAAAAAAAAGCAGTATTTGAATAGTATTATGTACATCTGGCTAAATATGTTTTGTGGATTCTCAGTGTTACAGAGAGTGAAATAACTCACAGGCACGGTTCATTGTAGATACTGTGTCCCGCTTTGGTAAGAGAAGCGTTAATAGTGCACTGATCTACGGTTCAACTTTACATCATAACCCTGGAGTTTGCCTTTACCGAGTTCAGGTGGATTGGTTCATTGCAAAATAGACTCCTGTTCATTTTAAAAAACACTATCTAAAAGAGTTTATTTCAGCATGCTTCCATGCGCTGGTTCTGTGACTCATGCCAAAATCAAACAGATTTATAGTATTACGGGAACTATGTGGTGCAATCGTTCCTCTTCAATGAATTAATCTGGAGTTACTTTGGTATTCTGAAACATATTTCACATGATCATTCATGGTACTCTGCATGCATCGTTACACACTAATGCAGTTAAAAATATAATGTGACAGGACCTGGTCCCCTAGCACTACTTCCTATGTTTTTATTGCAAATGAACATTTACTCTAGGGACACTGGACTCCAATCCAAAGTCATGCTGTGAATGTGACATTGTGGATGCCCAGATTTGAACTCTATAGAGGACTTACAGTTAACAGTTTAAGGCTGATATCGAGAGGCAGTAGAAACTCGGGGCATGAATGTCCCTTGAATATAATGGTGACACCCCTGGATCACCCACTACCCATAATGCAGCATTTTTGTATCTTTGTACAAGTTGTTACTCACATCCAATTTACTAAGATGAACAACTGTAATACCTTCGACCTGGTTATAAAACGTAAACAATATACACAAATGATGATATCAGTGCTGTCAGAGGGCAGGGTCCGTGGAACGCACAGGACACGCACAACAGGACAGGATGCTACACGGTGACCCCATAGAGGTCTAATGTGGCTGGCTAGCTCAGCATTCAGTAGGTAGACTTGGCTGGTTCATTGACTTATCTAGGTGGTGAATTCTGCTCATTCTGACTCATTAGTGCGGATGAAAGCAATCTGTCATTCTGTAATCGTGTTTCGAGGATTCATGTCCTGACAACATGCCCCCTCTCGTTCTTTTACAACCACAAAACTCTGTCCCAAAGCCCAAACAATGCTCAGAAAATGTAGCCACCACCACCCCCCTTCTCCCTAACCCCCCCACCCCCCAGGGCCTCCTCTCCATGACACCAGTTGGTGTCAGTTAGCGGGATCATTCATTCATTAAAATGGCTGCTGCGCACCAGGAAGCATTCCCGATGAATGAAGGCATCTGGAGCTGCAGTCCGTCACTAATGATGTCATTCATCAATTCTACTGCACGGCAGAACCTCTCCTGACAGGGGAAGGCAGGATGTCTCCTCCAAAGGGCTGATACCACTCTGACCAAGCTTCCGTCTGAGGTTTGGGACCCAGTGTCCTTCAGCTTACGACAGACGGCTGGGGACACAGACGAGGGACCGTCGGCAGAAATTATGCCAGAATACAACGGCTTCTGGTCCAAAATAAGCCAGCATTCCTGCCAGGTCATATACCTATTAATTAAACATGTATACATCCAAGTCTTAGAATTTGAGTTTACCAAAATCCATAGTGTGGTCTCAGAAATAACCAGCCTGATAATATTATGGCAAATGACAAATACCATTGTAAATCAGCCAAGGACGCAACGAGAAGGACCTCACGGACAGATAATACCAGCGCAAGGAACGGCTTGTGCTAGAGATGCGGTTTAAAGACAGAACAGGTTAGTTGGCTAATACACTGAGTTTTACTTGTGCACATAAAATAGTTTATATTTACACAGAGCAGCGAACGAAGTGTCCTTTCAACGTGTTACATCTAAAAACATCCCCCAGCTGCGCTGTTCTGTAGAGCGATTTTGCAGAAGTGTTTTGGGACTGTCAAAAACTTTACGAGCTGTACTGTGGAGCAGCTGCGCTGACTCAGCAAGTGACTCCTGGGTCCACACCAAGCGCAAAGTCCGGGTATGGCGGTGGGCATCAGCGGGGGTTCCTGCGGCACCGGGCGTAAGCAAGCCGCCAGCTTTGGCGTTGACAAGGCTGCTGATCCCTCTCTTTTTTCATTCATGTAAAAAAGAAACGCAGCGTCTGACCTGGCACAAGAAGGCAGCACTCACTTCCTGTAACATCTGGAGAAATGTGCCGCAGATCACATTTAATTCTTTCACTCTCTTGAGGGGGAGGGGGTGTTTTCTTACTGGTTTTCTTGTGCATGTGCCGTAATGTTACAAAAGTAATCCCAAGCCTGACTGCAGAAATTACATTTAGTAAAATAAACGCTTGGACTTTTATTAAACATAATACACACACCCTTTTATCCAGTTTAATTGCATTTGATATCAATATCATTCGCGCCTTGTGAAATGTTTAATTATGCATCAGGCAAAGCTGTGATTAATATATGATGTTAGTGAAACGCCGTTTATACTGGTGGTGGGACTAATCAGATACATCAGCATCGCAATAAGCATTATTTCGCTTTATAATTCCACTTAAATATTTTCAGTATTTGCATGTTATTTATTTCTGCTCGGAAACGTGTTACCGCCGTCGCTACATTTGCTCAGTAATAAAGAAATCTAACGACGGGTATATCCTGCCACCTAGTGTACATCAGTGAATTTACGGGATAGCAATGCGCCTGTCTTGTACGATAAATATTAGGTAATCCCACTGAGCATTCAAAAATGTCTTTTGTGAGCTTAAAGTAGGCTATAATTATTTATAATGTCCCAAAGTAGGCTACGTAGTGCGTTGAACCACTTTTATTATTATTATTATTATTATTATTATCTTTTATTAACAGTTTTACTGTTCCCCTTTTGTGTGCTGAATTATTCTGATATTTAACACATTATGTCGAATTAATATACATTCAACCAGAGTAAATTCAGCATGGTGATGATGCTGGATATCACTCTTGAATACAGGGTTAAACAAATAGAGAAAAAGGGTGCCTAGTACTTTCATCATATTAATATCTTTCCATAATAGAGTATCCTGTAAGGGGCGGACCCCAGCGAGGGGCGTTTGTAGCCGTTTCCAGCCGCAGTGCCGAGCGCTGCCTTGCCGCGGTGGGAGGGACACCGTCCGGGTCCAAACCAGGAAGCACGGTCAGGGCGCAGGAAGCCGCGTTTCGGCCCCCTCCGACGGTGCCGGATAAGCAGGGAGTCAGTCCCCAGCTGAGTTTGTAGGAGCCGACATGGACTTCAACGTCAAAAGGCTGGCGGCGGACGCCGGCACTTTCTTCAGTCGGGCTGTGCAGGTAATAAATCGAGCCTCCCTGTTTTTATTAGAGTACAATGGACCGGGACTGCAGAAGATTCAATTTTTTTCGGTTTGGACCTCGCATGTAATCCAGACTTTGTCGCCAGCCGGTTACACTTCTTACCTGGGTTTCGTTTGAAATATGAGCTAGGCTAACAGCAGCTGGATTAACAGTAAGGCTAACGTTAGCGGATATGTTAACGGCTTCTGTGCTACCGCTAGCAGGTAGGCTAGTTGCAGCTGGATTGACATGCTAACGTTATCGGCGGCTGGGTAAACGATAGCAGCTAGCCTGGCGTTAGCAGGCGAGTTAGCGTTAGCCCGCTAGCGTCACGGGATTCGCTGAGGAAGCGGGGCCTTTTTGGGCGTTGGTTTAACACTTTTTATTTTAAAGCTGACAACTGACTGTGCGAAAATAGCACGGATACGTTAGTTCTTTAAGCAGGAATGGGATTTTATAAACGAAACGTGGTGTTTAACTGAAGCTAACTGTGACCGATAAGGAGCCGTAAAAGGTATACGAGATGCGTTAGCGGCTAACACCGCTAACGGAAAGTGAACTGGACACCAGGGGCCTGCCCGGATTTCTTGCTTAGTCGGATAACTTGTTCGATTTGTGGTACCCCAGTTTAAAGGGACATGATCTTCGGTCACTCATATTAAGTTCAGTCTACCTTAAATCCAACAAGTTGCTCGGCTTCCTGATACAGGCCCCAGTTCGTTGTTATTGATGGTGTTATTTTACTGGTGTAACGTAAAATGAAGAACTCACGCTTTGTGATAACTTGAAGACGCGACCTGTCCTTAGTTTTTAGTAAACTTTTCTTGCTACTGATGAGCAGTGTCCCCTCGGGCCCTTGTCTGTAGAGTAGTTCCACCATTCAGGCCAACATTACCTTGGTAAAACGCTATGCACGCTGTCACTGACTGGCCAGCTACACATTCGTGTTTGACACCTTATTGAAGACCAGCTGGGGCTCTTGGTCACAGAAGGGGGAGGGGACAGGTTGGACGTTTCATTCAGACTCTGACATGGCTTTTGTCCTCTTTGCATTAGTACACTGAGGAAAAGCTTGGACAGGCTGAGAAAACAGAATTAGACGCCCATCTGGAGAACCTCCTCACCCGAGCAGAATGCACCAAGCATTGGACAGAGAAGATCATGAAGCAGACAGAGGTCCTGCTGCAGCCAAACCCAAGTAAGGTGGGCCAGGGGCCCTGGTCAGGAACCCCCTGGCTTACAGTCAACCCTCCTTGTGTCATCTTTGTATGACAGCTAAAAACTTTTAAACTAGGAGTTCGTTTCTGCTTGTTTGTTTACACATTATCCACTATAAATATCAGTGTGATTCGCTCTTGAAGTAGAATGACAGAAGCTGCTTGCCTGATGAATTTATACACCCAGAACCCTCCTACCTGGACTTGTCTATAGTTCTGCCATCCTGCACTTGTCCAAAATGGCACAAGAAGTAGGAAAGATTTACTTTACCGCTCTGCCCAAAACATTGACTGTGTTATCTTCAGTTCTGAACTTCGGAAAAACTTGAGGAGCATTGTGATTTTCTCACAGTTGAGTCTTCTCTATAATAGAGTGCTTCTACCTACACAGTAAACATGTTTCCCGAGTTACTGTCTTGTCACAGCACTCTTCTTAGGAGGAAATCTAATTAATGCTCAAAGTTACCAACCATACTTTTATCTTTCATCTAGTGAGTCACGTAATAAACAACAGATAGGGTGTCTCAGGGCTCAAATTCTGCACTAATCAAATTTTCTTGGCTTGATTTGCAGATGTAAGAATAGAGGAATTTCTGTACGAGAAGCTGGAAAAGAAAGCTCCGTCCCGAATGAACAACCATGAGCAGCTGGGCCAGACTATGGAAGACTCCGGTAGCGAGTTTGGGCCAGGCACTGCTTATGGTAAGCCTGCCTTGGAGTGCAGTGGAGACACAAAGATATAATTAATGTCTCTTTCCTGGCTGAATGTTACGCTGTTAGTCTGTGGGTGGAAAATGGCAGCATTAGGATTGGGTATCACTTCTCTAAACATGCAACCATACATGCATATCGGGCATGAAGTTGCCCACTGTGTTTTACAAGTTGTTTCAAACTGACAAACTCGTTTGGAACAACCTTCAGTAAACAATTGTAGTTTTTTTTTGCAATGTAAGGTTGGCAGGTCACAAATAAAAACAAGATTAGCATTTAAATAAAACAGCTGACTGACATGGATGCCTCCGATTGCTCATGTTTATACGTGGGCTTCCCAGGTGTGGATGCTGGAGCGCTCGTGAGACAGTGATTTGATGTTTGCCTTAGAACCACCAAATTAGTGGGAAACGGGGAACCGGGTACGGTTTAGTGTTTGCATTAGAACCGCCGTTATTAAGGTATGCGGAAGGCGTGTTGGTTTGGCTGAGGACAAACGCTGCACAAGCTCATCACTGATGCTGGCCTCAGGCAGAGGGCTGGGGTGTGGCAGCTGACAGCGGGTTTCTCGCTCAGAAAGGCTCCCAGCTCTTGCTATATGAAATGGTGGCAGGTACAGGGAACAAAAGTATCTTAATTACGTGTCTGATTGAAGTCTGCGTGACACCTCCTTGTTCCTTTTTACAGTACAGGACTGATCACTTTGTTGTACTCGGTCTGTGATTCAGCGTGCGTTCTGATTGTTTGGGTGTTCCCACCAGTGATGTGGAACTTACTGGCTCTTGCTCAACTCCTATCCACAAGTAAAGTCTCTGTTCCTCCATCCCGTTTGGGTGTCACATGCTTCAGTTCACAAGCAGTCCTTACGCCACTCTGGTGTCCGCAAGTAATTCAGCCAGTGAAGCTCCTAACCCTGTTTAGCACGAGGTTCCTCCTGGTCACCAGCACTCAGAGGAACAGGCAGATGCTGCTCGCTAAGCCCGGTCGTCTTTTGTGCAGGAAATGCGCTTATTAAATGCGGAGAGACCCAGAAGCACATCGGCAGTGCAGAGCGCGAGTTCATCCAGAGCTCAGCCATCAACTTCCTCACGCCGTTCAAGAACTTCTTGGAAGGAGATTTCAAGACCATTTTAGTAAGTTAAAGACCAACTGTCCCACCCAAGTGACATTGCGTTGACATTAAGAAGGGTTTAATTAAGTATGAGGAAGTTGTTCCGTATACACTCTTAAACTGTAAAAATTAAAGCACAATTTCAAAATTCATTTGAAAGAAATAACTGAAGACGTTACTGCTATTTACATTGGGATTTTCACAGTACAGTTCTGAGATTATTGCAGGGTGCCCTTGGCATCTGCTCTGAATGAACATAATAAGGCAGTGCTTGTACTCCCACAGGGAGCTGCCCTATCAGCGTTTTGCCCTTGAAGGCCACATAAGTGCCCCACCTGCCATTTAACCCTTAGAGTCTCAGGTCTGGATCATTTCCCTGCTACAGGATTAACTGTGCGCTCTTGTTCAGGGTTTACTGGTGGATCGACGCTTTGACATCAATAGCTTTTTTTGTGTGTTCTGGAATGTTCCTCACACGCCACTCTGTCTTCATCCAGAAAGAGCGCAAACTGCTGCAGAACAAGCGCCTCGACCTGGATGCTGCGAAAACTCGGCTGAAGAAGGCCAGGATGGCGGACGCCAGAGTCGCAGTATGTACCTGGCTCCCGTTTACACATCATGTCTATTTAATGTGTACAAGCAAAGCAGAGAGAACATCACAAGTATACAGCTGTCTGGGTACGAGTGCAGCCAGGCGGAGCTTCCAGTGAGGGACCAGGAAGGAGCGCAGGTTAGCATCAGAGCAGGAGCAGCAAAACATAAAACGTGCAGTAGGAGAGATTTTCAGTGAAAGACGGGGGCAAAAGGAGCCTTCGGCTTATTCATGTTTTAATCCCTTTTGCTGTCTTGGGTCGGCCCGTTTGGCCAGCAGAGGCTCTGCGGTTCCATCCTGTAACTCTCGGCCCCTTGCCGGCCATTTCTGTGTCTGTCCAAACGAGCACTTTCACGTTTACTTGATGCCATGTGGATGACTGCCAGATTGCTTATAGTTTCCAGAGGGCATCAGGGTTGATTTACGGCCTGGCTTCAGTTTTTAATAGCAGGGCTTCATGGGAAACTCAGGATTAGGAACAGAAACGGGGGGGGGCTTTGGTTTAAAGCTGATTTTGCGTTAGAGAGGCCCCCCCTTCGAATAAATGTGTGAACGTTATCGGCAGGATTGTTTGTTTCTGTCTGCTTGACCGACATGTGTTTGACCTTCTTAAACGTCTCCCAGATGTCTGTGGGCCTCACAGTAGCGCCCCCACCAGGAGGTGTTGGCAGGGGGTAAATTTGCCTTGTATTCTGAGTTCCCCTTGTGTGATGTAGGTGACAGTTCCTCTCTTTCCTCCTCCACCACTTCTTCGGGTTGCCTGCTGTCCCTAGCCGTCGCCCAGCCATTGGGGGAGCTGTAGTGTGTCTCTGCCAGCCCTGATACATATGCGTGGAGTGTCATGTCCTGATACCCTGGGAAGTGAAGGCACTTTCCTTTACTGCCCTCTGTCTGTTTTCCATCTGAGCACTGACATGTGCTCACTGTGTGCTGTCATGTGACCAAGTGTGTAGCTCTGATAGGGCAGCCATTCAGATCCTGAAAGTGTGTTGCCACATTCTATTCACGTTTGCTGTGCTCTGCTGTCTTTGATCCCCCCACCCCCAGTTGGTCACCATGTAACTTTTCTTTAATATTTGAATGCTTGCCAGACGTGCGTGGATGAAGCCACCAGGGTGAGTGTGAGCAGGAGCGGCACCATGGGTGGGGGGTGGGTTACAGCTGCTTATCGGGCCTCAGGGGGTCCCGGCACCCGGTGTCACAGTGTTTACCCCCGCAGGCGGAGCAGGAGCTGCGCATGACGCAGAGCGAGTTTGACCGGCAGGCAGAGATCACCCGGCTTCTGCTGGAGGGGGTCAGCAGCACCCATGTGAGTCGCCGCCCCCCCAGGGCACCACTCGGGGAACCAGATTTTCAGATGCCCTTTGGCTGTGCAGAGATTGGGGGAGGGGGATGTGGGTGGGGCCTGCACAGTGTGGGTATAGCATAGGGATTGTGAGTTCATGCTGGGGAAATTGGGAAAGGTCTGGAAAATGTATGTGGAACTGTTAAGAGATGGACATAACGTGATTGTAGGTGGGATTGGGTATCTGGGGCACCTCTTAGTGCTTTGGGATTGTGGGTGGGACTGGGAAAATGGGTGTGGCCTCTGGCAGGTGTGGGGATAGGAAGAGAGAAGGCTTTCAGCTGTGTTTACTTCTTGATTTGGTAAAGCTGCCCCCTCCCTCACTCTGAGAGTGTAGTACAGGGGTGGCTAATCTTATCCGCAAAGGGCCGGTGTGTATGCAGGTTTTTGCTGCAACTCCCTAATTAGGTCACTATTTAGAGGACTGATTTGCTGAAGAGTCCTCACACCTGGGTTTGAACAGCTGACCTAAAGGTTATCCCAAAAACCTGCATACACACCAGCCCTTTGCGGATAAGATTGCCCACCCCTGGTGTAGTAGATCCTGCATACGCGCTGTCTTAACTAGGGGGAGCAGTGTGCTGGCAGGATGCCTAGTGATCCCACCGCTCTGCCCCCAGGCACACCACCTGCGCTGCTTAAATGACTTTGTGGAAGCCCAGACCACGTACTACGCCCAGTGCTACCAGTACATGGTGGACCTCCAGAAGCAGCTGGGCAGGTAGGGAGTGCTGTCCGGGAGGCGGCTCTGCAGTGCGGGGCATGCGGGGAAAGCGTAGGCTAACGGGGGCCTCCCTTCTCCTCCGGCTCGCAGCTTCCCCACCACCTTCACCTCCGCCTCCAGTGCTCCCCAGCCGGCCAGCGGTGGCGGCTGCAGTGGCACCACATCCCCCAGCATCTGCGTGCCCACCGTGCAGGCCTCATTGCCCCCACCTGCCCCCGCGTCTGGCCTGGGCTCACCCAGCTTCAGCGGCACCCGCCGGGCACGTGTGCTCTATGACTACGATGCAGCAGGTAGTAGCGAGCTCTCCCTGCTGGCCGATGAGGTAGGTGGAGTCCTCTGGTCTGGGGGTGGGGTGTGGGGGTGAGGGGGTGTGGCCATGGGCGGAGCTTACAGGTGCCTCTCTGCCCCCAGGTCATCACTGTGCGGAGTGTCCCAGGGATGGACTCGGACTGGCTGATGGGGGAGCGAGGAAACCAGAAGGGGAAGGTGCCCATCACCTATCTGGAGCTGCTCAACTGAGCCCCTGGTGTGACTTTGTGGGGGGAGGGGGGCATTGGGGGGAGGGGCCTGTTTGGCTGTGAGGTAATATTTATACTGGATATTCAAGTGGGGTTTAGCCAAGTGGCGTCTTCAGCTTCGCCTCAGTGTCTTAGGCCACCTCTGCTGCCAGGCCAGACGGCTTCAGTATTGGAGACGGCCGTTATCTGCCGGATTGTTTCCCGAACATTCAATTAGTTTTAATCCTCTGTTTACATGTCGTCTGACTAACTCAGTGGCCATTCTCCGCCATGATGTCTAAATGCCTTCTTCCAGTTTGCCAAGTGTTCCTTCCGACTCCTCTTCTGGGCGGCGACTTTTGCATTGTTTTTAAACTTTTTTAAATATCTGCAAAAAAAAAAAAAGAAGCACTTGAACATTGACTGAAATGTTGTAAATCGATTATCTATTATGCAGTACTATAGATACTTTCATGCGCACGTGGCCCTTAGAAAGCGACCGCGCTGATCAAATCACGCTACATTCAGGGTGTTTGTCAGTTTAAAGTGGCATTTTTCTGTGGTGGACTTGATGCACTCCTCATATGTCATGTGCCGGTTTGCTAACTGACAATAGCGTAGACTGAGTGCAAGCGTGGCTGGTTCCACACGCCCTCCTGAGTGCCTGGGAAAGTGCGACAGCTTCCCTTCACCCTATAGCCTTAGCGATTATGACCAACCACCTTAAAAGCAGAAAGTCTGCTGCCCACAGTGCATGTGAGAGGGCGGCATTCATCTTCCCGGGTTTAAAGCAGCCTGTCGTTAATAGTGCCTTAAAGACGTACAATGCAGAAGTGCATATCAGTGGCTCGACCGGGGTGTGGAAGGTGTGCTGCCTGTCTGCTTCTTGTCATTTGTCCAGTTAGACATGTAAAGACCATGTGCATTTCAGAGTATTAAAGAATGTTTCAACCTGTTTTAATAATGTGGTGTTTTCATGAAGACTGATCATCATAAGCAGTTTGTCCCATTTTAATGTAAAATGACTTTTCATTCTCATCATCTGCATAACACTTCCGCCAACAGTTAGGGTAGCACACTGAGTAGATCACAGCAGACTTCCTCAGCTTGGTCAGACTGGGTCGTTTTGAGGTATGACCGGTGTTTCGGCACGAGAGGGGGATATAGGGCTTTTGAAGGAACAAACAGGCACACTTAGGTTCGCTCAGAAAAAATTTATTAAAAGTGATACAAATTATGAAGTATAAAGTGAGACAAAATCATGAAATATATTAAGCAATAGTAAGTAGTCCCTATAATGATTACAAAATTATGCAATTATAATAAGGCAAAATTATGAAACGCCACACACACATTAAGTAGTACAAAGTGATACAAAATTAGGAAATACAGTGGTACCTCGGTTCTCGAACTTAATCCGGTCCGGACTCCGAATCGAATCCTAAGAAGTTCGAGTTCTGATCGAATTTTTCCAATAAGAAATAATGGAAAACCAATTAATTGGTTCCCGGCTCCCAAAATTACACCTAGATATGTTTGTTTATTTATTTTTTAGCATTTAAACAAAAAAATGAACAGGATAAAACGAGCATTTTTTTCTTAATGGCTTCCAAAACGATAAAGATCCCAACATTACCCCTGTCCTGCCCCGATCGTCCGCTCCTTCCGTGTGCCACGCCCCCTCGTTAACCTCGTGTGGGATCCCCATGTGATCAGCTGTTTCTGGTTGTTGTCATTAGTCCTCTGTATTAAGTCCGCGTTTCAGTTTGTTTCCCCAGTTCGGTCATTGGGTGCGTTCGACTTGCTTACAGCGCTGTCTTAAAGCAACGTATTCTGATCCTGACGCAATGCATTACGGTTAGATGCATTGCGACCTCTCACCCGGCTGCACAAACTGGAACCGCCTCCGTGACAACACACCTTTGCTCTTATTGGCTGAAGAGTTTAGTTACACGCATGACGTTTGTATCCCTGGCAGTTCTGATGCGTAATCTGCAATTTCTCCCGAATATCACGTAAAGCGGTGAGGACTGGTTTTCAGTTAATTTACCTGGTAAAATAAAGTTTAAATAAATTACATAAATGCTCTAATAGTACACGTAAGTTAGTGGTTTATTTATTGTTAGTTACTGTAATGTTGCGCTGCTTTATTTGGTTAATCGTCCAGTCTGTGAAGGCGGCATTCAAGTAAGAATTGCATTGTAGTATGACTCATTTCCTGGCGCGTACAATTTATATTAGGTCAGCGTTCACGGTTCGACCTCTGATATTCAGATCGAGTTCTAGGTCAAACTGGTTTGTTCGACTTTCAAGAAATTCAAGTTCTAGTGAGTTCGAGAACCGAGGTACCACTGTATAAGCATAGGTAAATAGTCCCTCTAATGATTAAAATGCACAGCAGTTGCAAAGCTATTCAGACTCGGACGTGCCATCATCACCCATCTTCACCATCTTCACACACGGACTGCGCTTTCGGTCCTGGCAGGAGACCAACACCTGAGTCCCAAGAAGTGTGGGCGATGCGCGCTTTATCCCACGGCTGAGCCCCGGTCAGCACTGAGTTCTCCCCCCTTTCTTCATACTATATCGGGAGCGGTACGCGTGCGGGCAGGAGGCGAGCTGGCCAGGGTCACCCCTCCCCTCAGGCAATGCGCTCTTCGTTCTCCAATTCCTGTCCGGGGGAGGCTGCTTGCGCTTGCGTTTACAAAGAATTTTGCCTAACGCTTTCCCTTTTCCCTTGGGAGACACAAGATAAGCGCCCCTTTCCCCAGAGAAAGACAAGACAGGTGTCCTAGCTCTCTCTATGAGAAAAGTTATTCGTGAGAAACATGTTATATAAGACGACCAATGAAAATGTGTTTGTGCAGTTCAACCTCGGCACAGTAATATTATGGGTGAATCATGGACGACATATTTGAATCTCCGGGTGATTAGTCCACACACGATCAGAATCAATCCATACCTCAATCACCTCATATGTAACCCTGCTAGGTGGAGATGGAGGCACTCCGCCGAGCCGTGAATAATGGTGTCGAACAATCACGACTTCCCAGATCATTACAGTAACCGGAGGACATTCAACAATTTTCTTCAATTCTATGCTACTTGGGCGACGTGGCCAATTACGTGGCTACATGTGAATGCGTCTTAATACACCCAGATAAGCAGTTTGACGATATTAGATCGTGAACACTTAACATGTCATCACAATCTCTCTTTATAGAGAAATCGTTAGAATGTGCTGTGTATCACAATACTATCAAAGGCAGTTCTATGGCTCATACATGCATCTAAAGTTCATCTGTCAGCCAAATCCATTGTGACACACGAATAAACCAGTAAAAGCAAGCCAACATGGTTACTGTAGAGTAACTTAAAATAGTATTTAAATCCCCCATGAAAAAGAATTGTGATAAGACATTGGGACATGATCCTGCCTGAAAAGAATCATGATATATTTTTGCCATACCGCCCCCTCCTATCCCCAGATGTTCCTAAGGCATCTGGGAGATGCAACTCTGGGAAAAATTGAGACCACACTATTTCTTCAGAATTTGCATTCTGAAATCTTGTTTTAATCTTGGTTCTCCTGGCAGAAGGCTACACTGCAAGGCAGGCTGCTTGCAGGCTCAAAGTTTCTAAGACAACAGTACACAAAAACATGGTGAAGCAGAGGACATTGGCAACAACCAAAAACCGGCTAGGTAAAGGGCAGAAGCAATTTTCTAATGCCAGAGATGACCTTCAACTTATCAGAGTGCCTCATAAATCGGAGGATGACATCAAGTGACCTTCAAAAGGAATGGGGAACATTAAGTGGGGTGAAGTGCACTGCTAAGACAATTAGGACTGTTAGGATTCCTAGAAGCCCATAAAGACCCATAAAGCAAGTAAAGAAGCCGTTCATCAATGAGAAGCAGTGGAGCCAGGCTGTAGGTTGCAAAAATTTTATATTTTACACGGGCACATTGCCATGAACTGAGAAATCAGTAAGACTAAAAATGTTGCTGTGGTCTCACAATTTTGAGCATGGGTATGTATACGGGAGGAGGGATGGTCTCACAATTACCCGAGTTGTGTAATCCGTGTCCTTAGTGAGACAGTTCATTTAAGAGGCCACCAGGTGGCGTCCTCAAGTTGCCCTAGGACAGTGGTTCTCAAACTTTTTCAGCAGGAGGCCCCCTGGTGTAGGGTGAATCCTTTTGTGGCCCCCTTCCTCAAAAAAAAATCATGACGCAAACCATCCTCAAACTTACAATTTTACTTAATTTTAGATTCTGTTTGTAGTCTTTATTTCTCTGGTTTGTTAAATTTACATTTCATAAAATATAACATTGTATTAAAACAGTTTTGACAGTAAAACTAACATTGTCTGAAAAGTGCAACAAAAGTACTGAATACTAGTGTTGTAGTTCTCGAGACCGGTCTTGGTCTCGAGACCGGTCTCGAGACCAATTTTTGTGGTCTCGGTCTTGTCTTGGTCTCGACTCTATTTGGTCTCGGTCTTGTCTTGGTCTCGACTCTATTAGGTCTCGGTCTTGTCTTGGTCTCGGACATAGCGGTCTCAATGGGATGGGGAAAAAAGAGAAAACTGCACATCCTCACAGAACAGTATCATTATTTATTACGCGCCTCAATTCAAATGCAACCAGTCAGATGCATCCATTTCAAAAACGTTACATTTTATACATTTTCTCCACGGACACTGCCAGTGCTTCACAGTCCACAAACATCATACACATCGTATCATACATCGGCAAAAAAATGTCCGAAAATGTCCGCGAAGTCTATAGCATAGTTATAATTCAAATAAATTAGGTATTTTACATTGATTAGAAAGCATGGTCTTGGGGGTGCAAGTCAATCTGGAGGCTCATTCTCTTCAATTCAAAGCAAAAGATCATTACATAGCTGTATTCATAGCTTACCCGAGGCCTCTGTCCCTGGTATAAGAGACTTAATATGAACATCTTTCTGGTACATCCCATCTCTTTCCCTTGACGAGGTCTGATAAAATGGTTATAGGAGAGGATTGCTGAGAATATTATTTTCAATCAGGTCTCGTAACTATGACAAATCTGGGAGATTTTAAATGAGAGACATATGGACATACGGACAATATAATTGAAAAGATAACATGAATTTGATTTAACGAGTAATGACACTTTACAGCAATGCCTTTTTTCTCTACAGTTGATCTGGGTAATGTGATGTCGATTCTAGCCCTAGTCTGTTTTCAGTCTTGGTCTTGGTCTCGACAAGTCTTGGTCTTGGTCTCGCCTTAGTGTGACTTGGTCTTGGTCTTGGTCTTGGTACCCTCAAGTCTCGGCAATGTCTTGGTCTTGATACCCTCCGGTCTCGGTAATGTCTTGGTCTCGGTTTAGGCGGTCTTGACTACAACACTACTGAATACTGAACAGTAATTTATGATGTCCATAGCAGCGTAGTGTGCTATGTAAAATTTATATTTAACATTTTTTTTATACTTCTATTTTTTTTTTAAAATACATTATATTTTACATAGGTTGACAAGCCTGATTTACATACAGGTAATTTTTTTTTTTTTAGATTCTACAATTTTGATTGCGGCCCCCCTAGCGCCTTCTGGTGGCCCCCCAGGGGGCCGCGGCCCCCAGTTTGAGAACCACTGCCCTAGGAGGTTTGCGCTTACACCTTTACGTTTGGTGTAATTCCTTCATTAGCCAGCAAGTGGCAGTCGTGGCATTTAGAATCTAATTAACACTTTTAACACAAATCTCCAAAGACTGAATTTCTTTCCAAGGGTAAGAAAAGCAGTGCTGAAAGCTTTTGGTTTTTGTTACTTGTTACTGATGAGTTATTGTTTCATTAATTATTAGCTCTTTGCAGCACATAAAGAATATTAATCGACCAAATATTTTTGGAAAGGTGTATAATCCATAGCATTTGTTATAGTGTAACACTCTGTGTAGTTGTACCGCTAAAAAGAATCGAAATGGGCTTTTCGGTGAAACAGAGCCGAGGGTGCGAGTGCCAGACCTTAACTCGCCCTTGGCCTTTAGCTATTGTCTGTGGCAGAGGCAGGAAGGGGTTAATCAGAAATGGCAGCGCAGACACACGCACTTCCTGCGCTGTGGTTTGGAGAACACAGTTGGTCACTCGCCCTCTCAAGCTGACGCTTTCTGCTGTCTCTTCCCAAAAACACCACACTGACACAGCCCCCGCATAATGGGGGTGTTCAGTGCCGCACCTGTAGTCTGCCCCAAACAGTGGGCTGCTCACCCCTTTGGGGATACTCTCCTTCAGGTAGTCGACAAACAAACCTTCCTTTTAACACGCTCCTTTAAGACACCCCACTCTTATAGCCAATAGTCACTGCCAAACCAGTTTTAAAATATAAATTATATACCCATATTTACAGCCCTGCAGCTGTGTGATGGAGTGGTTGTGAATGAACATACATCATGCTGTGTGTTAAAATCATTCTGCTCCAGAATAAGTGAAACCTTTTTTTCTCAGAGTGAAACTAAATCAGAGAATCCAGATTGCTTATCTCTCAGACTAATTCCTTTTTTTGTGGAATCTGCACCATTAAACACTGTATAGATATGCCATGGTTGTCATCCTCCTCTCTTAACACACAAATGAGGACACAGGGACCAAAGTTGATCTGTTGGTGATCAGTATTTCCATGTAGGAAAGAGTGTGTCTGATGTGTGCCTGAGTATAAAGCCTACTTTTATGTAACTTACCCATCTACTGGGCTGTTCTGGCATTTCATATGCTAAGATACTTATCACACATCAGGTGTGTGGAAACAAAATCGAGCATCAGAAACCTCCACAGTCTCCCTCACTATGCAGCGTTAATGTGAACCGTTAAGGTCAGAGTCCATTCTAGTCCCTGCCCAGACACTTTCTGCTCTAGTGGTGTCTACATCATCGTGCTCACATGATGGAACACAAGTCTACTGACATTCAAAAGGACATGTTTAGAGCAAAAGTCACGCTGAAAGGTCACACAGACGGCCGAGGAATCAGGAAGTCATGAGGCAGGCAGGGAGCCACAAGACCTTTCGTCAGACCCATTATGGAGCACAAGGGGTTTGCCACCCACCACTCACCGATAAGGTCACACAGGAACAGGACATGGAGCTGATGTGGGATGGAGCATCTTACAAGAGGAGACTCTGCAGGGGTTAATGAAGCATGAGGAAGCAGATTGGGGGGGGGGGGGGGGTTGTGGAAAACAGAAACCAGAACGGAGAAGAATTTTCAAAATGAACCCGCAAATGGGCCATAGGTCACAACGGGAGCTGAAGGAACAGCCAGCAGGGGCCAGAGAGCCGTCATACACATGGTGAGGGCCCTTCTGCGGTAAACAGTGAGGCTGGGGGCCAGTGTGGAGGAAGGTCCCATTTGCCCATGCTGGTTTCACAATGGCCAGGTCCGCCAGCACAATCATGGCCACTCGTTTCCTGTATGGGGTTACCCACAGTCGTTGGGTTAAGTTCCTAAACCTCAGGCCAGTGGGAGCTGATTACGGACTAACCTGGGAAATGGTGTCTCGCACACGTCTGCGAGGTCTTCCCAGAGGAGGGCCTCCTCGACGTGGAGGAGAGCACGCCTGTGAGCGAGTCTGGAAGGCTGTGGACCATGATTCCCACTGGACCTGGCCCAGGCCCCCAGCCCTGGCAGGAGGATGCAGAAGCCTCCCCAGCTCGTATTCTGCTCTCTCCACCTCACTCTCTCTATCCTCCAACCACCACGACCCAGAGCATCACCACAGCGGTATTCTGGTTACACTCTGGTTTGCCTGCACGTTCAACTTCTGTCACGCCGGGTGCAGATTCAAGAGGCCCCAGCCCTCCCCCCTCAGAGAATGCAGAGAAGGCTCCCCCCACCTAAAAAAGACCAAACCTTGAAGACTGTTTCCACTGCCATCATCCTCATGTTTGCATTCATGGCACGTGGGCAAGCTGACCGTCTCAGAAGCTTCCTGATCAGGCAGACCGGAGATGACCCAGCTGCTCATTCTCAACGCTCATTGTGCAGATGGAAAATCTTCATGTTTCAGTTCCTACCATTTGCAGATATAAATATTTAACGTATAACATCAGTACGCTTCCTGTTTTTAAAGTCTGTTAGATTCCGAGGCTTGCTGGGTCTCACGGTCACCAGGATGTAATCATAAGCAGGAAACAAAGCGTTTCACTGGATCTTTAATCGAGCATTGAGAAGTCGTCATAATGCAGTTCTGCATCATGCTCAACCAGTAGTCAAAGTCAAGCCCTTTTCTGTGGTACAAAACTGGGCAATTGCAGAACTCAGCAAAACAGGAAATTTCACATTTCCTTTCCTGCATTTAGCAACAGCTTGTCTTACAAGACTTCTGCAGATGCACCCGACGCGCGTATACATACCCATGCTCACACTCGCACTCACACCTCAAGCCGCAGGCTCATATCAACCATCTAGGGATTAAAGCGGCTTTGAACTTTGTCAGGCAAATGAGATACTCAATGGAAACCTTATCAGAGGTTTTTTTTCTCACTCGTGTATACAGATGACTGGCCATAAGGTAACACCACAGTGATGGTACTGCTAACTTAAACCCCACTGGCCATGTTTTACTCATGAATCTCTGCCATGCACAACTGTTGTTCTTAAAATAGGTCAGTATTTGTTTCCAAGTCCATATTGAGTAGATGATGGAAGCCACTTCAATATGATGTTGGTCTCTGCCATGTCTTCTTGATGACTCTTGGTAGCAGTTTGGGTCTGAATGTCATTAAGAAGATCACAGTGACCCCCAGTAGTGACAGGACAACCGGCAGGAAGAGGACAACATACCACCAGCTGGGCTCTCTCTTGTCCTCACACACTGCCCAGGGTCTCGCCTCGACACTCTGCTTGCCCCGATTTAAGAGCAGACATGTCATCTCAGCCTGGTCCTCTATGGTCAAACTCTTCACATCCTTAAACAGTTGGTACCATTCCAGGTTACAACAGTTGAAGGGGTTTCCTCCAAGAAAAACCATCTGTAGCCTCTGGGCTAGGATTCTGGCTTGATGAGGAGGGATGGTCGTCAACTCGTTGCCCATCAAATTTAACCACCTCAAATCAAGGCTCATCATGGATTCTGAAAGTTCGAAGAGGAAATTCACTGACATATTTAAAGACCTTAAATGACGGAAGGGTGTAAAATCTAAATGGGATGTGCCAGTGTTTCCCAAGCCCAAGTGCTGCAGAGTTCTATTGAGACTCATCAAAGAATCATTCCTGATGAGGATGTCTGTGTTTTCTGACAGTTCCAGATGCGTTAACTGGGTTCCCTCAAAGGCCGAGGAGGGCAGTGAGCCCAGGTTGCACCCTGCAAGGTACAGCTCTCTGAGAGAAGCCAAGTTTCTCCATGTCACACAGTCAGAATCATCAGCAACCTTAGTGTCCTCCTCTAAGGAACAGATACCAATATGGTTGTAACTCAGATCTACTGTTTTGAGGCTGGGGAGCGATTGAAATAGCCTTGAAGGGATTTGCTTAAGGTCATTAAAGCTCAGATTGACATGTATAAGATCCCTCAACTTATTCCAAGAGCTGTGGTTACCTTTGAATAGATATAAACTGTTGTCACTGATATCCAGCTCCTGCAGAGACACTGGGAGCTCCACTGTCCTCAGGTCGAAGGACTCCAGGCAGTTCTTCTGCAACTTTAGTCTTTTTAAAGATTTCAGCTTGCTAAGGAATCCTTCAGGAAGGTAACTCACCTGATTGCGACTCAGATCAAGGAGTTCCAGTGCGGAGATTTCCCCATGGAGACTCTCGTCCCACAGTGTGGCTGACACTTGGCTCGCATTACTATCCATGTTAGAGAATAGGACCGTGTTGGTCCAGTTTGGAGAAGTGTTTTCAGCAAGGTGCTCGTAAAAGCTGATGCGGTTGTCAGCGAGCAGCAGGTGGCGAATGCGGCTCCTTGTGGGGAGGAAGGGAAAGAAGAGGAGGCTGTTGCTGGAGAGATCCAGAGTCTCCAATTCGAAGGTATCTTCCAGATCCTGGTTGGACACAAACCACTCGATGGAATTGTGGCTTGCATTCAGTAGCACCAGCTTAGTGAGTTGGAACTGGATTAAGCAGGGCAGGCGGTTGAAGGCCATGGTGAGGCGCTGGAGGTCCTGAAGGCCATCAAACGCCCCATCAATCTCAAAGAGCATGTTCCTGTCCAGGTCCAGCTCCTTCAGCTGGTGAAGGTCCTGAAATGTGCTTTCATCTAACCTCAATAGGACATTTCTGGAAAGGTACAAGTATTCCAGGGAGGTCATGTTCTCCAGCAGGAAGGCCACCATGTCTTCAGTCAGCCCATTTCCAGAAAGGTCCAGGCTCCTAAGTTTGACCAAGGTGTGTAGCACCCAGCCCGTCTGCTGGTATCCAGCATGCAGGTTATTATCAGCTAGATTCAACTCCTCCAGCATGTGTAGAATATAGAAGGAATTCATCTCCACGGCGTCCAGAAGAGCATTTGTACAGCTCAAACTGCGGAGTGCGGGGTACCGAGAAAGGCCAGAGCTGTGCAGCACTTTGATCGGATTGTGATTCAGTTGAAGCTCATCGATGTTTTCTGGCAAATCTCCAGGCACCGACGAAAGCTGGCAGTGGCTACAAAAGGCAGTTTTTTCAATCTGTGAAGTGAGAGGCAGAAATTTAGCAAAACATGCATAATATTGTAAATATCACCATGAAAGAGAAAGTGCTTGAGAGAACAGTCGTTGGTGTGGCGGCTGTGGATCAGATCAGCTGTCACCATGTTCTCCGGCAGCGAGGTGTATACAGAGAGCAGAGTAGGGAGAGCCACACCCAGAGTGCTCGCCCGCTGCGGCGACTCCGCTCCGCAGAAGCTGCACACGCCTTCCTGTAACTGTTGAGCAGCTCACCAAACAAAGGCCAGACCCCATGCTCAGATCAATGAAGCTGCGGTTTGTGAAACTCAACGACAGCCATTTCGCAACTAACACTCAAACTCCAGAGGGTGAGTTAGCTACTGCTCTTTAACCAGGTGGACCTGGGGAGGCTTCAGGGAGCGCTGTGGGTGGGGGGGAGGGGTGGCAATACTTAACAGTGACTATAAATGTACACAGTGAAACAAAATGAGATGTTTAGCACCTGCTTGTGATGTGCTTTAACGTAAAAAGTCTTGTTACGAATAGAAAACTGTACAAGAAGAGGCATGAGCAAATGCTTCAAAAATAGATATAAGCAACCCTATATAACTAAAAAAAAATCTGTGGTGTAGTTTAGAAACAATGTCAGTTCCTGAGCTCATCTACCCCCTCCCCCACCCACCCACCCCCGCCACCATTGTTCAGCCCAGTTGGCAGTAACATTCCCCCAACAAGCTTAGAAATCAAGTATCTAGTTACTGAAGAACATCGACAGCTCAGTGTAGACGACCACCAGCGGAGCAGTCCGCCAGATTCAGTACTGACCAGCTTGCACGGTGAGTGCAGCGGAAGGCCGGAGCTTTGCATCAGCAGGTTCCACGCTGGCCCCAGGGAGAAGCACACTAAGCAGGGCAGGAGGTTTGAGACGATGCCCATCATATGGTCATCTCTGGTGGAGCACAGTGAAAAGGGAAAGACACAAGAGAGAGATTATGATGGTGGTGATCATCGGTTCTCGGTGGATGGCAGGAGCCACCCGGCAGGGAGGCGGTGGGCCGTCCCAGTGTGTGGGCAAGCCAGCCTCGGCTTGAAGTGACAGACGTCACTCCTACACAGCAAGCAGCATCATGGCATATGAGCGACAACATCACACATCGATGTGAATCTGCCCTGTGCCCGGCCTCAGTGTTTCCATGGGGACCATGCAAGGGCATCACACACCTAAGCATACACACCCATCAAATTATTCAATCAACTCAGGAAAAAGAAGACACAGCAATAAAATTATAAAGCACACGTTTTCCGAATAACTACCATGAAGCAGACATTACATTATATAGCACAGGTCAGGTCAGGTTGTGGAGCATATACTGGTACGGCACGTTGCCACACCCACCACATGATGAAACACCTCAGGATCCAGGTTGGCGCCCCCCCAGGTTGACATGCGATCCAGTCCCACCCTCCGGAAATGTCCGTCTATCTGCCTCAGCTGGGTGTTACGTGGGCGTCCCCTCAGCCTGGTCCAGCCGCTCGGGTCCTCAGCACTGAGGATCCTGCCAGCCGGATGACCCTCACGGAAATGCGCCACATGGCCGTAGTGCCGTAACTGATGCTCCCTCACGATGCAGGTAATGTGCCTCATTCAGGACTCCTCTAGCAACTGGTCATTTGACACAAAGTCAAACCATCGGTACCCAAAGATTCTCTGAAGAGACAGAGTATCAAAGGAGTCCGGTCTTCGTCTGAGCTCACTGGGTAACTTCCATGTCTCACAGCCATACAGCTAGACAGGGAGAACCAGGACTCTAGAGACTTGGATCTTCGTCCTCTTGCAAAGATATCGGGAGCCACACACCCCCTTTCCAGCGACCCCATGACCCCCCATGCTCTCCCAATCCATCTACTGACGTCATAGGAAGAGTCAGCGGAGACATGATTGTTGCTGCACGTATGTTCTGGTTTCTGTATATTCACTTTAGTTACTCCCAGGCACTTGTTCACGTCCAACTCTGAGGATTATATATTTATGGAATATTGTATAAGGCAGACCTAAAAAGAAATGTTATGATCTTTTTCTATCTACAAAACACTATAATATTAAAATGAATGGATACAATTTTGTTTGGGTTCCTGGAATCCATTTAAATCATGCTTATGTTTAGATTTGTCGTTTATTTTCCTTATCCCAAATTTGAATTAATAATGTAGTAAGAGAGTTTAAGTAACAACAAAATTACAATATGGTAGTTTTACACTTTTTTCTGTTGTTAAATTAATGCGTTCATATTGGATGCAGTGTCCATTATAACACTCATCATCAAAATAATGTGTTGTCATGTAAAACTGTGAAACAAGAGTTTTCGGTCAATTTGACTTGGAAGACGTGTTGGATATGGTTTGAAGCGCGAATATCAGGGTATCTCTTCGGCTATCTAAGACCCGCTATATGTAACCGCTTGCGGTTTCCCCGCTACAATCGCGACGAACTCGGATGCCACAATAAGCGAGGAGCTACGGTTTAAATAACGCAGGTCACCCGACGAATGGTCGCTTGAACGGATTTGCTTAGCGATCTCGCTGTAGTTCGTTGCTGGTTTACATGCTGTGAGTAATTTTGCATATAAACGGACCTGGAGTCTGTACCCAGGTTAAGTCAGTAACTTACGCAGGCATGATGGTCCTGATCGTGCGCGCACCTGCGGACCATGTTCCCGGCTCTTGCCCGAGGCTGGCCGTCTTGCATGCAGCAGAGAGGGATGGTGCCCTGCATCCTGCAGCTTCAGGACTGACTGACTGACTATTTGCGGAAGCAGCAGCGCAGCGGAAACTGAGTCACATGAAGCGCTCAGTCCGTGCAAAGCGACGCTTTAAGAAGCCGGCGAGCACATCATCAACTGCACCCATATCTGATAAATGCTTACAATTAAAAATAAATGTTCGGCCTCAATGAAAAGTACCCTGCATTGTGCATTACACAGATAACCACACAGTTTTAAAAAAGGTAATCCATTTTTTATTTTTTTTTTATTTAATATAAAATAAAAAAAAGACCCGGTGTCCGTACCTAAAGTATTTTAAATTTGTCTCCGCATTGTGGTGACATAAAAAAATAGATGAAGAGATTAAGGCGAAAAGAGATGTGCTAAAACGGAACACCCTTAACAGACACATGGAAGCAGGGGACATCAAACTTCATGTGATTTACAGCCCACAACCCGCATTATGGACTTAGCAGCTATACTATATTATACGGGCCAGAAAACAATTGAAAGTCACCATAAAATTACCGGAGCTAAAGTGGTCAAGTTTCGTCTACCGATTGTTCATCCTAGTCACCAAAGATCGTATATAATACGGACTAGTACATTTAGTACTAGTAGAAGACAAATTAAACGTGACAGCAGACAGACCCTCTCAAGCTCAATCTAACAGGCATATGACAATTCGCAGTGATTTCACTTTTCCATCCATCCGCTGCAGACAAACCCCATGGATTACCGTGGCTGCGGTCCAGCCACGTGTGGAGATTTAACTGACCCATTTAATGTACTGCGATCCGTATAATATGTGCACACATGTGCATATAGATGCATCCATGTATGCTCCAGCTGCTTATGCTGTACGTACAGGGTCCCGGGAGCTTGTGGAATTACAATGAGTGGTCTTCAAGCGCTAAAGGGTTAACCAGGCTCACATTTCATTGGGGTCTTGAAGTACTGATCCAGGATTCAGCTGAACGCATGTCCGCTGGATTTCGCTTTACCTACTAACAGCGCGCCGTGAACAGACCAACAGCACAGCATTGTGGAAGAAAAACGCACTGCTGCTATTCATTCATTATCGGGTTTTTAACACTCCTGCTGGCGCATACAGACGCCAGATTCTGCGATTTCAAAGACGTGCGCCTCAGACGATGGAAATGAGCATTACATCATCAGAAAGCTAAACGCCTGATATATAGCCAGCTTTTCGTTTAAAAGAAGCCAAAGCGCTGTATGTTTCAATGTCAGCCGAGTAATTTTTGCAATTAGCATCTATATCACGCTTCAAAATCACAAAGTACCGCCTTCAACAGAAGCTGGTTTCTAAGTCCTCCTTCTTGGTAATGACAACATTCTGTCTCTGTACCATTTCAAGCCTCAGAAAATTCTTACTATTTTGACCAAGGCACTAAATTATTTACATTTATTTAACAGACGCTTTTTAAGCAATGTACACTTTTGAGAAAGCAGGATCAGCCAGTCCCTGGAGCAGATGGGAGTTGAAGGCCTTGCTCAGGAGCCCAATGATGACATCACTCCACTGATTCTGGGATTGAAACTGGTGACCTTCTGATCACAGGAAAAGTCCTAACTCACTAAGTCACACATCTGTAATGCGCACAGGACAAACCCAAACTGATGTCACTTGCTGTAAGCTACACAGTCTTTATTTAAAGGCTTTTTGACCTCACTGGTAGCAAAGATAAAATCCAATAAATACACTTCATGATACACCATATGACAACAAAGGGGGTAAACATGGCAGGGAGACACTGTACAGTAGGGCTGGGTTCATGCATGCTCAGAGAAAGGCTCCATGTTTGACTGCATGCCACTAGTTAGCTACCATAAAGGTCCTTGAACCCTGACCCAAGTGGCCAAGTCATCTAGGAGAGACTCATGAGATAATGATGCACACAGAGGATGAACAATTACAAAGCCACGTCTACGTGCCACCTTAACGGTCACTATGCGCGTGTCTGATAACGTTTCCTGAAACTATGCTGTAATCGTTTGCCACTGTCCCCGTCTCATTTGGCCTCGTTTCAGCAGATGTCCTGGGGATTTAAGCCATGCTGCTTCTTAGTAAAATGGAATAAAAAGTTTTCCTTGTACTGTATACATGTTAAAATTTCCCAGCAAATAAGTCCATGAGTCCACACTGAGACATGTTAGTACTCTAAGTCCACTAGGATTGAATTGAGGAGCCTCCACGGTGTCGGTGTGTGTGTGTGTGTGTGTGTGTGTGTCTGGCACTCCTGTCTCCCGTCCCAGAATGTCGCTACACACTCTGTGAGTCCTTGGCACGCCTTTGCCAGCAGAGCCGTGTCTGACGAGGGCCATTCTATCCATCCAGGGGCCTCCCCAGGTACACCATAGTCACTTCTGTGTTTCCGTACACGGCCGACACCGCTGGGAAGAGACAGGCTTTGGGAAGCCCCCGGAAAGCCACCCCGAGGAATTCAAACCCTCGCTCGAATGCCAGCGTCTTGTCTTCCATGTCCAGGATGACGCGGATCCTCTCGCCGATCTGTAAGATCGCAGGAGGTCTGTCAATCACTTCAGCTCGCAAACCAACAACTCGTGATAAAAACACAGCAGGAATTCCAGACAACTATGCAGGGTCTGAACAGAGAGAAGCTTTGCTGTTTTTACATTTTTGATATCACGGTACCATCATCTTGCAGTATATGCACAGGAAATGAGCTGGGTACTTTGGAAAGGGATGCATTACCTTACATGCATTACATGTTTTTATCCAGAGCAGGGGCCCAATGGTGACCCTCTGCCGACTACAGGGTTTGACCCAATGACCTTCCAATCACAGGAACTTGTCCTAACCTATCATTCTTTAGAAATCAATGTTTATTAGATAACAAGCGTGGGAGGGTGTGCCAGAAAAGATATCTGGCACTATCTGCAAACTGACCTGGTACTTGGGGGCGTTGTTGCACTGGGGGAAGTTGCCGTTGACCTCGCCGTTATGTAGCAGGCTGTTGTCGACCAGGTTCCAGCCCCAGCTTTGATCGTCGCTGCCCAGGAGCGCTACATAACCCTGGCATTGCATGGGCGCCCGCTTGGTGGCTAAACCGATTACCGCCACCGTGCCCAGTGGCCCCTCCCACCAGATCTCCCAGGCGTGGCGGCCCTCGGAGAAGCCAATCTTGCCCCGCGCCCCGTCCGTGCTCTGGGCGATGGGGTTGCGGTGAAGGGTGAAACCGTTCTTCTTGACGTAGACGTTGCGTGAGCAGTCGTGGGAACTGAGGGCATGTTGGTAGGACTTCAGCTATGATGGAGGAGACGGATAAAGTATTTAATTAACAGGGGGAGCCCACTAATGCGCAACACTGTAAACAACACATTCACAGCAACCGGATCTAACTGGATCCATACAGTACAGGGTCACAGAATTAGCCAGTGTTATGCGACTAAGCTGTACACTGTAAATGTACACTGTGTTCAGACCTGGAGAGACAGAGAAAAGGATATTAACTCTCCCCAACATTGTTGTAAAAGGTGTGACCCATCAATAGCAAAAATGCTTTTGTGATCCTGACAAACTTGCAATGCGGGTGCCTTCAAGCAGGACACTGAAAAACCCAAACAGAAAAGAGAATTTGCAAAGTGGAATAAATATGATGTAATTACAGCATCTACACTTGGACCGTTAAGAACCCCTGGCTGTTCCCGGGTGCACTTCATGGTTTCATGAATCATTCATTGTCTCATCTCTGGGACCGACGTGTGCCTGGTACACACATCACAACACAGAGGTACAACCGTTGCCTTCAAAAACGAGTCACTGGACTCTTGTGCTGTCACAAGATCAGTATTGTGAAGAATACTGGGTCAGGTTCTCTTAGCTGCGTCCATATAAAGTTCGCTTGTTTTCTGGGAAAATTTCTGTACGCGATTCTGGTTGAATCACACACATGCCCGTATTTCCTTTAGAAAAGCCGCCACGGTCATCGATCTCCGGTGAGCATCACAGAGGCCGGCCCACCATAAACATGATGTAATTTTATGGCGCTGCAGCCATGCAAACCCACCATCACCCCTATCCTAACCCTGCAAAACCACCATAACTGCAGACCTCTAGGGCAATGTTATGCACCGCACGGCGTACGGAGCCCATGCACAGGCTTCAAACAGCGTGGCGCCGGTGATGGAGGCGCCGGTACCTTGCCCTTGTAGGTGGGGATGTTGCAGAGGATATCGGAGCGCAGCGCCTCCTCGCTCAGGGTGCGGCCGCACAGGGTCCGCCATACTTCGCTATTCTCGTCCGACAGGCAGCGGTTCCAGTGCCAGCACACCAGCGAGCAGCGAATCAGCTCCGGCAGTTCCAGGTACGAGAAGATGTGCTCTAGGACGCGGGTGGGAAGGCGCCCCGCGATGCCCACGCCGCCACCGACGGCTCCGGGCGCGCAGGGTCCGGCCGCGCCGCCGCAAGAGGGCGCCCCGCCGCCGGCCGCTCCCGACATACCAGAGAGAAAAGGCGGCGGCTGGACGAAAATGGATGGCCGCTGGATTACAGTGGGTAAATTATAAGTGAACAGTATCCACCGGTCGGTAGCCCGTTAACGGCCGGGTCGAAAGCACTGTACTGCGGACGGAGCACAGCGCAGACCCACCTCCATACACTTGGGAGCGGATAAGAAACGAAGCGGCGCAGCTCCAGGTCCTGGCTGCTCATTATAGCAACTTTACCGCTCCACCGTCTTAACTCAACTGAGTTAAGTACTTGTAGCTTACTATACGTTCATATTAATACGTATAAAAATATACATAACATAAGAGCGCCCGTTAATTAATTATCGGCCGATGATAATACAGCTGACATATACATTCCTATCAGGACCTGATGAAAGCCTGCCCCTGTCTGCAATAGCGGGGGTGGGATCGCCATTGACCGGCTGATCCTCTATTTAAATAGCCCGGCTGTATTTTTTCCGGGACGGGGCATTAATAAAGCCTGGGATCGCCATTCACAGGCTGATATTCTATTTAAATACCCCGGCTGTATTTATTTACGGGAATATGGCGCTGGGATTTAATCAGAAGCGACCAGTGATCAAAAGCAAATTTCTGGATCCCATTACAGCTGTCACTACGGCCGTATAGGCACTTCCTAAACTTATAAAATCAATTCCTCGCAATTACAACCGGGCAATGTACACACGTATGCCTTATTTTATATTGTGTTTTAACTGTGTTTCTGTTAAACTTTACCAGTTTTGATGTGCCATTGTTCACTTGTATTTTCGTTTCCATCGAATATTAGATTTTGAGTATAATATTTTGTTGCATAAACTGAAGTATTATGCGAAATAAATATTTAAAACAGAATTATGGAAATTCTGCACTTCGCTATTTGCTGCCCGCCTAAATTTGTTAGGACTACACAAAGCGTTTATTTGAAAAAGCTGATATCATCTCTAAAATGACGTTTCAACCATTATTCAGACAAAAACTTCGGTCCTGAAATGCTACAGCTACAATAAAAATAATTTTATACTGCAGTGGTTCCCAACCTTTTTTAACTCACGGCCCACACAGCCAAACACATATGTTTCCGCGGCCCACTGCAAAAGAATTTAAACGATCCCGCTTTTTGTGTCGGGTTAACTAAGTACTCGGAAGCAAGGCTGTTAATTGTCTTTATTGAATAAACTGGTAATTTATTTCATTATATATCAAATTATGATTTATTTGATTTTGACTAGACATTTTTTATTATATTAACAATATTACAATTTCTATTAATAATAATTGGCGGCCCCCCTGCAATACCGTCGCGGCCCACTAGGGGGCCGCGGCCCACAGGTTGAAAACCACTGTTATACTGAATAAAAAATATTTATTCAAAAAGCTCCAAATGACATTATTTACAAGGCCAAAACATGAGCACCTTTCTCATTGAAGGTCAGTGGGGTTTACATATCTTGATCAGTTTTCTTTGCGTTAAAAACATTTAACCTAAATTCCCATGGTTCGTTTTCGTAAATTAGAGGCAGATTGAAATGTTAGTTGTGAAGTTAAATATTTGAACAGTAATTTAATTGTATCGGTTGCTACTTTAGGTAAAAATGAAGCTTTACAAGACCACAACAATGCCTCCAAAGTTCGTGTTGCTTGTCTAGATTTAGTAGTTTTCTGAATGTTTCATAAAAACTTAACTTAGAATAGAGGTTAAATAGAACCTCGCACGCCATCCACTTTCCCTGCACTCTGTGACCAGGTTCACATATTTTGCCCTCTTCTGTTTGTGGGCTGGCTCCACCCCCTCCTCCCATGGAACTGTCAGCTCGAACAGTGCTGTGGACCACATCCGAAAGATCAGCACTGTTTCAGCAGCAGATTTCCTCTGGGAAATGGAGCCACCTGCCCAGATCCACCCCTGAACTCCACTCCAACCCTGATCTCAGGAGCTTAGGTGCTGGTCTCCTAATTATGTTGGCTGCAGGCTCCCCCTGCTTGAGAAAGTGGATCCTCTGTTGGCTCCCTGTAGGACTCTCTTTGTATGTCTCTTGCCTTCTTTCCTCCACCTGGACTTGTTGCCATCTAAACCGAACCTGTGTCAGTTCTGTCTTACAAGCTGACAGAACGCGCTGGAGAGATGCATTGATGGTCCCACAGAGGTCACTGGTTTGCTCTTTCCCAAGCCACTGACTGAGGCTGCAAGGACAGGATAGAATATATTTTCTTTATTGCATGTGATGGTTTTCTTTCCAAATAATCAAGGTATGCATTGACGTCACTTTCCTGCCAGAACACAGAGTGGCAAAACAAGCTGAATCATGGCTGATTTTAGTCAGGGAAACTGAAACAAACAATCATCTACTTAAATTACAGGCAGTTGGACTGGACAGGGATCCATACAACTCTCCGAAGGACCAGTGGACCATGGACATTATCTAGTAATTGGATTTCCTGACAGCATATTTTATAGGATTTTTTAAAGTTATCTGGCTAATTGTCTAAACTTGCTTTGTGGAATAGCCCCTTATAGGGAAAACTGGACTTGTCTTGGCAGGCTAACACTATCTAACCATCCCCCCACTTTGTTTTTAGAACACAAGTGTCATCATCATGGATGATTTATTAATAAATGCTAACAAAAATGTTACAGTTGCACAGAATATAAATGAATGATGCTAAGTATTTAACTAATGAGTAGTCAGTAAAGCATATAACCTAAAGCATGGTTTCACCATAAAATCCAAAGTATCTGAGAAGAAATGACAACTGCACATCCACGTTTCGGGACCTGGTTTCCAGTTGTTTCTGTGGCCTGCATCGATCCATTTGCTTCTCTTTTCTTTTCAGGCCTGGAGATACAAGCTTCACTTCTACATGTGTGAGAAATGTGGTCAGGTTTGTCTGCTTCAGATGTAGTAGGACAGGCAAGTTGTTGGTGAATTATACATATACTCAGGTAGATTATGGGATTTAATTAGAATATGGGAGGGAAGACAATGTGATGAAATAAAGCGAAACTAACTAATCTGGATCTAGTCGGTTGGCAAAGTTTAACGGTCTAAAAATTGGCAATAAAAAAAAATAATAAAATATAAAGATCCAGCCTAAACCGGACGTACAAGAGCAATCGGGAGTATGAATAACAAATAACATTTATTTAAAATATATATTATAATGTTTATATCTACCAGAAATTAGACATTCCAAAATTAGTTTTGATGTTAGTGTAGTTCTTTTAAAAACTTGTCAAACAGGTAAGTGCATACTTAGTCATTTTTGCTTTAAAGATCCCATTTGGCGTTTCTGTATCTTTTGAAATTAATTACAAGCGACCGATTGAAGGAATGGTTGAACAAATCGATATTAAACGATCCTAAACTGCTGCCGCATGCATAGGAAACATCGTCGCAGAGTGACCGTTGAACTGTGATGATAACTCCTTTTTTTTAAATTGGGTCCCTGACATCCCACATACATTTAGATATGAAAGACACGGCAACCTTCACCAGCAGAAGCAATCAAAAGATGGACGAATGGAGGGGAGAGTGAGTGCTGTGTAGAAGTCATGTACTGCAGGATTAACAGGTTTTGAAAAGCTGCACAGGTAAAGGTTAGACAGGCTTAACCAGTTTAAGAAAGTAAACATTTTAATGGTTTGGTTCATTCCACTCTGACATCGAATATCCAAAACAGATTTCAGAAATAGAATTTCTCATTAATAAAAGTGCCATCTATCAATGGACACGGACATCTGGGATACATTTCCTTGTTGTTATGCCCGATTTGAAATAAAGGAAAGCCTTCGGCGCGAGACCCTGCATGCAGCGAATGCAGGGACGTGTGGAGCCGGACCGGAAGTGACGTAGCAGAATTGGGGCGGGTTTGGTGTGCAGCGAACTGGGATAGAGGAGGAAAGACGAGAAAAAGGAAGATTCACAAAATAATTAATAAACAACAGCCGATAAAGGAGGACGGATCGTGTAAGTAAAAGCAGGTTTTTTTTATATGCGGCTATCCACAGCACGCTTTGTTGGGTAGTCCTAGGGGTGCGGGTATCAAAGGAATGCTTGCAGGGATTCGAGGATGCATGTTGGGGTCCGGGGCTATATGGATTTGTGGATGCATTTTGGGATCCGTGGCTCCCAAACCGCCGTGCGCGTCCCACACGCGTCCGAACAGAGGCTTATGGTTAAGGTACCAGGGCAACATCGCAGGTGCAGCTCATATGCGGGTAACAGGCTGATGGACAGAAAGGGAAGCCCCACTGAACTATATGATCATGCACGCATTTTGACACCTGCTTTGTTGAACGGGCAGCGCAGAAATGCGGTCCTGCGGAACGCATGTCCTTTTGCATACCGCCCGAGAGCTCGTGACAGGGGAGGGTAGAATGCACATGGGCTGCATTTACTGTTCACCTTGCAGACCAGGACGCTTCGCATGTGTGGTCTGGAGAATGGGGTCGCTTCCCTGCCTTTCGGATGGACACGGCTGGATCAAGCAGTGGGCACGTTTTAAAATAGCTTTTTAAATAATTGGCTTTTATTTGTATCCAGCGAAAGTACGCTCTCAGATGGATTTATCTGAAAGCTGTTTTTGCAAGCTTCCCTTATGATAATGTTTCATTTCCCATCTAACTGTATTTATATAGCTGTTATTAATGTGCGTATTATAGTTATTTTAAAATTTGAAATTAAACTCTTTGTATAACGAAATACGGCATGAATTAGCGGGACAGGAAGAATGTGATTTTCAGACAAACCTATGAACTTTACAGTACGATACCTCTGAACGTTGTAGTGGATGCCTGTGTCCACGGAGCAGCAATGTCACCTTCTGCATATTTATGTGCTGTCCTTCCTGTCCCCAGTGACAGCTGCTGCATTATGAACCCTGTTTACAGCCCTGCATCAACAGGGGCTCCGTTCACAAATACCAAGGGAATCGGATACCCAGGTAATATGAACAGCCTGTTGGGAGCTGTAATTAACAGCGGTCTCCACATGCTGGCGCTATAGTGAAGTTCCTTTCCTCTCCATCTGTCTGTCCACAGCAGGGTTTCCTGTTGGTTATGCAGCGGCCCCCACTTATTCTCCCAGCATCTACCCTGGGGGCAGCTCAGCCTTCCCAGCTGGTAAGAACTCTCTCTCTCTCACTCACACACACACACACACACACACACACTTGTGTTTTTCTATCCATGGAGAACTCCTTACAATTTTTCCAAAACTGTAAGATCTGTTTACTCTAGCAGCTGGTTTCCCACAAACACCCAGTGATCGCTTCAGTGTTTGGTAAACACCTTTAAGGTTCTCTATCTCGCTTAACTCAGGTCAGCTTTGCTCCTCACTTATGGCAAGTGCCCGTTTAGTGAAGTCGATTTAAAGAGTGTGACGTGTCCAGTGTGCCTGCGAAGTCATCTCTGATAATCTGCAGCATCCATATGAATAATAATAATAATAATTCATTTATGGTTTCCTGCTGTTCTGTCATTCATCTGACACCCTTTGGAGTCCTTGGACTGCCTTTCATAACGAGAGATGGAAGCAAAAGAGAATTTAAAATCCTTTGTGAAAGTAATTCTGAGTTACTGAAGGACTTGGCGTCAGACACTTGTGTCAGCCAGCTAGGTCAGCTTCTTTCACTCTCTCTCTCAGTCGCTCACTCAATCTCTCCCTCTCTCTCTCACTCACTTGCTCACTCACCCAGTCACTGACCCAATCTCTATCCCCCTCTCACTCGCTCACTCACTCACTAAATCTCTCTCCCTCTCACTAACTTACTACCTCACCCAATCTCTCCTCTCTTTCACTCACTCACTCACTCACTCACTCACTACCTCACTTACCCAATCTCTCCCCTCTCTCTCACTCACTCACTCACTCCATCTCTCTCCCCTCTTTCTCACTCACTCACTCACTCACTCACTCTCTCTCTCCCCTTAACTCACATACTCACTCAATCTCTCCCCCTCTCACTCGCTCACTCATTCACTCTCTCTCCCCTTCTCACTCACTCACTCAATCTCTCTCCCCTCTCTCTTGCTCACTCACTACCTCACTCAACCAGTCTCTCCCCTATCTCTCACTCACTCTCTCACTCACACACACTCACTCTCACTCACAAATGTCACCATTCATGACAGGTGACATTGAGAATCATCTTTCCCCAAATTCTGAGTCTTCAGTAAGGCTATGACATTTCTAGGACTCGTTTGGCTTTCCTCATATCTTACCCTAGCCCCCATGTAACCACGGTAACTCCTATTTCAGGTTTCACCTCTGGGGTGCCATACAAAATGTCCTGCTCGCCATCGGCTGGCGCGGTCCCAGCTTACTCCTCAACTCCAAACCCCTATCAGATGGCTGTGTACCCCCTGAGGAACCCCTACCCTCACCAGAACCCCTACGCCCAAGTAAGTGCCCCCAGCGCATCCCCAACATGGACGTTCTGGGCTGCCACCTAGTCTCTACTTCATGGGCTTTGATCACAGGGTGCTACTTTGAGGAGGGGGATGGGTCACGCTTCTCTTCCTGTCACTATGCTAGGGTGCATACCTCACCCAGCCGCTGTACGCTGCTGCCCCCCCTCACGTCATCCACCACACCACGGTGGTGCAGCCGAATGGGATTCCCACCGCTGTCTACGCCCCTCCCATCCCCGCACCGCGCACCAGCGGCGTGGCCGTGGGTATGGGTATGGTGGCGGGGGCCACAATGGCCATGTCAGCCGGTAAGACCCCGATTCCGCCCCCCCCCCCCCCAAACATTATGTTCCTCATGGCCAGCTTCATCTTCAGAAGAATATGTTCTCCATTCTGTTCCCCTCCAAAGGAGCTCTGCTGACTGCTCACTCTCCATCTGCCGTGGCCCCCCATCCTGTGACGATCCCTCCCTACCGGACAGCTGGGACCCCCGCTTACAGCTATGTCCCCCCTCCAATGGTGAACAGCTGGCAGTGTGAGTGACAGCTAAAGGTTTTGTCAAAGCCCTCTAAACTTTTTCCCCTTTAATTAAAAATATTGAGCAATGTAGGGCTTTCAGAGAGTAATTATTGCTGCGATAGAACATGTGTAAATTTTATAGGACAGCAGAACTCATAAGGAGTTTTTGATGATAAAGTAACATGACCATGTACCTCCTGTCTCAAAGGGCGCTTTTCCACCGCACAAAGTACGGTACTTTCGGTACTTTCGCTTTTCCATTGACTTCCGGTCGAGTACCAGTACCGAAATCTCGAGTACCGAAAATGCCAAACCAGTTGGGGTACTTCTTTGGTACTTCGGTACTTTGGGGTGGGACTTACAAACGTATTTGCTGTCGATTAGTTATGCAAATAGCCTGCCGCTAAAACACAAAATACAACCGCCATCTTTTGAAACACACAGCGAACAGAGCGATCACAGCGAGAAACAAAATAAAGAGCAGTAGAAACAAAAATATAAAAAAAGTAAAATGGAAGGATGGACAAACGAGGAAACACAGGCTTTAATCGCTATATGGTCGGATGAACAGATCCAGTGGGATTTGGATGTCACGACTCGAAATAAAAAAGTTTTTGCCATTCCGGGCAATTCAGTTTCCCTATGTTTCCCCTGTCACGCGCTGATTTGTACACGGTTTCGCTGTTGTTTTCATGTCTTTTTACGAAGCTCTTGAGGTAAACAAGCCATATATTAATTTTAAAACATTACATGCCTTTTCTATGTTTTTTGTTTTTACAGAAAATAAATGAAATTACTTAATTCGCTGGATAGAGATATTTTTTGATGAAAACGGTATAGTATTGCTTATAAAGACTATATTATGTGTGACGATCTACTGTATTCACATGTAATAATGTACCTGAGTGATTTTCAGACATTTCACATACCACTTTGCTTTAATATTAGGGGAAACATTATTTCCTGATAGACTGGAGAAACATAGGGAAACTGAATTTCCCGATCACCGTAATACCAAGCCGCTTGGAAGAAATGGGGCACACGCGAAACACTGAACAATGCCGCTTGAAAATCAAAAAACATAATTAAATAATTAGTTTGCATTCAAAAGACTGAATTAGCAGTAAACTAATTCTTACTGCTTTGATTGGCTTAGCCAAAGTAAGTGTACCTACGTAAACGTAATTGATGGCAGCATGATTTGGATTTTACTGAATCTTATACTGTGATAGAAGCTGACATAACAATAAACCGCATTTTCCAGCCTCAACTGTTAGTTTTAATTTTGGGCTGTCAGTCAGGGGCGGTCACTGATGATGTCATTTGGCGCCGGTACCATTTTTTACGCCAGTGGAAAACTGACATGAAAGAAGTACCAAACTTTCGGCACTTTATGGAAGTACCGAAAGTACGGTACCTGGTGCGGTGGAAAAACGCGCACAGTCACTTACTAGTCTTTCCATGACATCTGTCCCAAATGCTAAAAACTAGTGATGTACCAATTGATCAGCTAGTGAACAAAAATGGCTGATTTTCGCCCTGATTGACCGATTGCTGGTCAGCGCCAATCAGTCTAAATATGGGCAATTTTATGAGCCAGTCAAGCTTACCCAATGACATATAGGCAGATCATGTGACTGCAAGTGCAATGATTTGGCCGCCATATTGGAGATGTCGAAGCAGTGCCTTAACGCTCTGCAGATTTTGGCTGCAGAAACAGGCGTAGCTCCTGCTCCAGTGATATAACCGTCCACCAGTTAATGTGTTTACAGATCATTGTATATTTTTATCCTGACAGTTGTGTGTTATCCCCTTGCAAGCATACATTTTGCAGTATTCAGAATATCACTGGGTAGTATACTGGTTCATCTGGTATACCTGTTTTAATTTCCCATACGGTATGAATTTATCATATACTGCAGCATAGCTGAGACAACAGCTGTAACGCTTCAACAGGCAGCAAATTTTACATTATTTTTCACTGACTGAAGCACTATGGATCACTGTGCAGACTGTATTGTGCAGTTATAAGTTTATAACAACAATTCATTATCCGCAGCTAACTTTCTTTAGCAGAGTAATGATGAAAATTACTACCAAAAAAAATCAAATATCGTGTGAACATGAGACCCCTAAAATTAATTGAAATACATCAACAGCAAGGGTCCAGACACCTTTATATACATATATGCATTTATATATTGATGTGGGCCCTTGTGTTGATTATATACCATCCTAAAATGTTATCCCAAGGCCGATATTTATGCACATATATACACATGCGGCCATATGTAACATCTTATTATTCTAATGCCTAATAATTTCAAAATCAGATTCCAGATATAAAGTTATAATTTTAACTGTTGGTGGTCTCATTTGTATGATATTTGCTAGAAAATGTGTTTACATACAAACAATGGATGGAGTGACTTTAAGATCCTGTCGTGCTCCAGGCCCATTGGCCAATAGCTGGAGACTTACCTGTCATGTCTAGTAAATATATGTCATTAAGTTGACCAATTATTGTTACCTTTTGACCCAAGTTAGTGGTGGGCGATATGGCTATACTGCAGTTGTATCCACAATGCACATTTCAGAGGTACTGTAAGAACTGTGATACAGCACTGCATGTACAGTGGTACCTCAGAACTCGAATTTAATCCGTTCAGAACTCCGAATCGAATGCTAAAAAGTTCGAGTTGTGATCAAATTTTCTCCATAAGAAATAATGGAAAACCAATTAATTGGTTCCCGGCCCCCAAAAAATATGTTTTTTTTTTTAGCATTTAAACACAAAATGAACCGGATAAAATAAGAAGAGCATATACTGTACTAAACGCATCTAAGCACATTTATCAAAACAGTAATTTGTTAATAAGTAAGAAAATAAATGTATCCAAACTATGTGTAAAGTTAAAAAAAAAACAATATGTCCTCCCCCGATCGTCCGCTCCTTCCGTGTGCCACGCCCCCTAGTTAACCCCGTGTGGAATCCCCGTGTGATCAGCTGATTCTAGTTGTTGTCATTAGTCCTCTGTATTTCGTCCGTGTTTCAGTTTGTTTCCCCAGTCCAGTCATTGTATTGTCCCTCTGTGTTTTGCCTGCCTTACCTGTAATTAAACCCCGTATTCCCCGATACCCTGACGTCTGCGCCTTTGTCTCTGTTCTGTCCCCGCTCGGCACGACAATATTATTATAATTAAATGTATTTATGGTTTATTATTAATATTTAATTAATAAAAAAACTTTATTTTAAAATGTATTTTATTATATAATAATAATTACTGTTACTGTCTATCATTGTCTAAATGTATTTTTACTGTCTAAATATATGTATTCAGCTAGTGTAAACATGCAGGATGCTATCACAGTGAATGCGAGGCTGAGACTGAAGCGTTACCCTTTGTTTCCGCTGAGAGACATGTCGCGTGACTCATTTCCCCGTGCGTACAAGTTATCCTAGGTTGGCGTTCACGGTTTGACTTCTGAGATTCAGATCGAGTTCTAGCTAATTTTTTTTCAAACTGGTTGGTTCAACTTTTAAGAAATTCAAGTTCTAATGAGTTTGAGAACTGAGGTACCACTGTACTTCAATTTGCCAGACAGTTTTGTCCATAGCGACTTACAAGTGAGGCAAATAAATGGCAGGCCATTTAGCTGTAATTCATTTGTAGAGGATATCACAAATTAAATTCTCACAAGTTAAAATGCAAACTCATAAATTCAATTTTAACTAGTTAAAATGCCAATTTGATATCGGAAATTCTATTCTACTTAGTGATATTCAAAACACCTTTCTCATTCATTTGAATGGGAGTTGGAGTTTAAGTAGCCCCACCGCTTATGCCTTAAGAACCAATGGAAGCTCTGGCCTGTCTCCCTCCCAGGTTGAAGCTGGCAGAACTGTGTTTAATTTCAGTCCAGTGTTGTATGGTTGGTACTGAAAGCCCAAGGTCTTCACGTGGGGACCTCACTCTTCCTGATGGCGGGCCTCGCGCGGGGAAGAACGAGCACCTGAAAGACTGAGCGTCTCCATGGAAACACTGGCCCCCACCCTGCCCCCCCTTTCCTGCCAGCAAGCACATCTGTGTGTCGTGGACAGTGTCGGATTTTAAACCTGTTATTCTGTAAGTGATGGAAATGAAGTTTAAATTAATTTAATGTGGAATTTGAAGTGAGCTCAATGCATGAATTGTGGGGAGAAAAGCCTGTTAAATTCGACCTGCGGCGAATGGCGTCAAACCATCTAGGGCAGACTGACGCATTTCCTCAAGAAACCTGCAGTTTTTTCTAAAGTGACGCATTAATGTGACTTAAATGTTTCTTTCAGACTTATATGTATGTTAAGTTTACAAATATCAGCGCAGTTTGTGTAGAATAATGCAAGGATCCTTTGTTCTTTGTCTGGTGTAACTGTTTCACTAGGGGTCGCTGCAAGAATGTGTGATGGGAATTCATTCTTCTGCATGGTGTTTTGTCTGGTGGGTACCGTACACACAGTGCCCCTGGTGCTTCTGTGTGCCTGCCTGTGTGTGTGTGTGTGTGTGTGTGTGTGTGTGTGTGTGTGTGTGTGTGTGTGCACGCGCGTGTGCATGCATGTCTAAATCTGTGGGAAAGGGCCAAGAGACAGCTGGGCTGAGATCTTTCCAAAATGAATTTTCATTGCTCTCATAGTCTTTGTTTCCTCAGTTGGTCCAATCCTGTGTTTTATGATTGTCTTACCATATTCAAGTAAACTTACTGATTTGAATTTCCAAATTATTGTTATCTGAAAACGGTACTGGTTAGTACAGGAACCAGTGTAACCTTGACAGCTATTTTTGGAATACTGAGAAAATGTTTTTTCTGTAGGCTTGTATACTTTAAGAATCTCAAGGTTAAGCCAGAAATATGTTTTAATTTTCTTGATATTCATGTTGCTTAATCTCAGATGTAATATCTGTTTTGAAAACTTTTTTATATATAGTTTTTTTGAGTGATGACCAAGCCAATAAATGCAATTATGAGTATTGTCAGTTTTTGTTTATTATTATGTCAGACTACTTATGAAAAAATCTGTGGGACGAAAGAGGTCTCCAAATAAAAAAATGACCTTCCATATGTTAATCGGGGCCAACACCTAAAAATCATAGACATGTTGTTCCCTGAATGGCCAACGGGGGGAGACAAAGCTGAGATATGATTTTGGTTAATCTGGCAGTAACCAGTAGGACACAATTGAGCTGCTCAGGTGTGGACAAATACCGTTTAATGATTATTTCCACATGACTTGAGTGCATGTGTAAACAGACAAACACGTAAAGAATGGACAAAAACCTCTTCTCTGTATTTAAATAAACTACACTTACAGTTCACAAGCGCAATGCTTACCCAAATTGAGAGATTACTACATTTTCTTCAGGTGCAGAGCTTTGTTTTTCAGAGAAGGGTTGGAGCACTCTATACATTTACACTGAACCTCATGCTTTTCCTGTTTCTGACATGTGACATTCCCCATGTGGTCACTACCATCTCTTACAGAGCTCTGTGACAGCCACTGTTCAATGTAACACTGTCACGAGTGACATGAGGCTGCGGGTCCCTCTGATCCATCTAGGTGGAGGTGAAACTGCCTCCATGGGTCACGATGACGCATTTTCATGCAAGTTCAGGACCCCAAAGCTTGTCTATGCACATGCCTGCAGATGGAAAATGCATTGAGAAGGACCCAGTTGGACGGAGCCACATTAAAACTAATCAATTATCTATAAAATTCTATCAATACCTTTCAAAGGATGCAAACTGGTCCTTCAGATATTTAGGCCTTTTAGGGAAAAATCTATTTGTTTCTCAGAGCCAAATAGCACCACCATGTGCAGTGTTAAAACAAACATAAGCAGTAAATATCCTTGGAAATGCTTCCTGTCTTGAAAGTTCACTCCCCACAGAACAAGCCCTTGCTGTTTCAAAGCGCACAGCCTTCCTTTATTCATGAAGAAACAGAAAACAAACCATGTTTACTTGCTGGGGGTTGGGATTAGGGTTTTCCGTTGGGGGCGGAGTGGGTAGCAGGAAAGCCAAACGGTGCTCCACGTGTCCAATCAGCACGCCGTGGGTGGAGACTGCCTGAGCTGTGATTGGGCCGGTGAGGGGCCCGTCTTGGTCAGGAGGTTACAGACGGGTCCTTAGTATCCCCCAATTTGACCTTTCAGACAAACTGGGCTGGCAGAGTTTGTCTTGTTGTGTTTTGCCCTTTTCTTAACATGCCGTGTTTCCTTTAAGTAGCAAAGACCTCGTGTCTGTGGAACAGTGCAGACTGGTTTCTGCTGAAATTACACACCCATCGCAGCATTTCTTACTGCAGCAAACTGATTTTTATGGCTTGAAACACACAGCAGTATTTTTCTGGACAACTGCACGTTTGGTCGCCTTGTAGAGAATTCTTCCAGGAGCGACATACGTATAAGAAGAAAAGCGAAACCTTTGATGGAATAACTGGCCTTCAAAGCAGGCTGATGGCTGCTGCAGATATAACACCTGATTTTTGATAGTAAATCAATAACGGGCAGGCAGAGCAAAATGTGATCTGTAGGAGTCATAATCCTCCATTGGAGAATCTCTGTAGCTCTTACAGATACATGTGCTTCCTGTTAATACTCCACATAACACTCCAAAGTGAAGGACTGAAACGGGGCCACAGAGGTAAAGGGGGGGCTTTGAAACGTGTCACAGACAGTGCGGACAGAGACGTGAAATTAAGGACTGTCCCTGTCACGACAGACAGATGGAATTCCACAAAATCTTTGGGCTCTATCAGCTTCTGTTTGCTAACACAGACAAGATGCTCACTTAAAACCAGAAGTTTACAACCAGAAACGAAAAAGTTCCCGTGGCAATACTGTGACGTGACGATAAACAGTAGAATCTGCAGAAATGTCTGCGTAGAAAAAAACGAAAGATTTCTGCTTGGAGCGAGGCTCCTCTTCATCTTCAAACAAAGGAAAAATAAATACAAAGGTTCATTTATTCGGCACTGCAAAGTTAAGAAAAAAAGCAAGTAACCAAAACAATGAAAAATAAATATTCTCTTCATTAAAGTTCCCACGCAGCAGTCACATGGATTGTGTGGAGCAGTAGTAACAACAGGTGCAGTTGCAGGGGAAGCCACAAGGGGCAGCACCTCCAATCCCAGATCTAAGAGAAGCAGAAACTGCTTCCCAAAAATCCCAGCAAGAGTCTGCAATCCATTCTCCCGATTGTACCCAACTCATAAAGTGCTTCTCAGAGGAACATCATCCCATAGTGTTGAGGCACAGCATCACTGACCAGGATGTCCCACCCTCTCCTCTCTATCACTTCCTGAACGGTGTCAGCCGGCCAATGTTCTGCCAGAAGGTGGAGGCCTTGCGCTTGGGCTCAGCCAGCATGAAGACCTGCTGTGGCGGCAGGGCGGGGTGCAGCGGGGGTGCGGGGGCCAGGCCGGGGGGCCTCTGTCGAGACAGGAAGTCGTAGTACGAACGGGACAACGCTGTGGGGGGAAGGAGAAGACCCGGTCAGTGCCCTGCTCTACAGAGCTGCATACATGTTCTGCTGGGTAATAAATGGTGTTTAAAAATACACCTCAGCAATGAAACATGGGGGGAGGGGTCTCTGGCCTTGTACCTTTGGGCTTCCCCGTTGGATGGATCTTGCACGCGTTCAGCATGGCCTGCTTCCTCTGCCCGTCCGTGATGCTGAAGCCTGCAAAGTCGCATTAGTGGCGTGAGTCCAGAGCGCGACGTTTACCTGACGATAGCGGCGGTCTGGCAGTACTCAGCATTTCCAGGGAGAAGGTGGGTGGATTGAACCTGACACACTGCTCCTCCTTACAGACGCCCGATTCACAGTCAGCGACCGTCTGCGGCTTTACAAACCAGCCGATTACACAAGCGGCTAATTACAGACGTCTAGGCCTGCCATTCACCGCTATGACATCCCATAACCCTAATCGTAGCTGTAACCCTCTCCACAGACTGCATTTGCACTCATTTAGTCTGCAGTAGAACTTAGAAATATACCAACATAATAGAAATCAACAGGTGATTGATAATGATGTTTTAACATGGACAGCAGGACTATATTCTCCTTGAACTTGTGAAGGACTGGCATCCCATCCAGGGAGTACCACTGCTTTATACCCTGAGCTTCTCCAACCATGATGAGTAAGATGGATGGATTCTCATTACAGCTAAAAGTATCCCCTATCCTATTTAACGAGGTGAAAAAGGCACTGGCATTTCCCTGCCACCAGGGGGAGCCTCACCAGTCTCCAGGTCGTGCTGCACCTGCGAGCGCTCATCCTGGAAGGCGCGCAGCCAGCGCTGCTTCTGCTCAGGCTTCTTGGCGCACAACAGCACCTCCTCTCTGGTGGGGCTGGCGGCTGTGGGCCGCAGCTTCAGCGCGTTCCTCACGCTCATGCCGAAGTCCCTGTCCCTGCCGTCCTCCACGTCCAGCACCTCCATGTGGTCCATGTCCACCCGGCCCTTGTAGTAGAGGATGTCACGACGCAGGAGGTCCTGGAGGAGCCGGAAAGATGACAAGCGGAGGCATGTGACTCCAGGTAGTGGCACTATGTGACTTACGGGGAGAGCTTAAGCCTTAAGGAAATAAGATGCACAAATGAACCTTAATGTTGACCTTAATGTTGATGTTGGTACCACCAAAAACAGGCTCACGACACACTGCACACGACACACTGCAATGAATGACATTCCTCAAACTTTCAGCATGCACTCACTTTCTTGCAGTAAATCATCTGATGGTCAAACAGGAAGAACATGCGCAACTGGTTCTTGGCCTGCAGCCTGGAGATCCTGGTCAGCTCGCCTGAGAAGATCAGCTCAGAGCTTCTGCCGAGTACGTCTTCGCCCTGGGCGACAGACAGACGGGCTTTTTCATTAGGGCTGAGGGTCGCGTGCAGTAAGATCTCCACTATGAAGATTCCCAGTGTGGTGGCCCTTCGGATAGCTTGCTCACCTCCCAGTCCTCAATGGAGCTCTGCCACTGGGCAATCTTGTCGATGTTCTCGAGACGTCGCTTCCGCTCATTGATCAGCCTGGCTACGTTCTTCATAGCATTGAGGGCAGCTTCTACATCCTTATAGTCCCTGGAAGGGGAGAACAGCCAAATTAATCACTACACCTCCATCCGTCTCCAGAGAAGAACCTCACAGAGGTGTACACTACCTCCACCTTGTTGATGATGGTTTTATTAGTCAGCTGCTGTTAATATATAACAGCTTGCTGTACACACTTTTCATCTGAGAATGCTATGGATTTCAACCAATTGTGCTAAAGGTACATAGTGCCAGAGGTGGACATTTCAGGTCCAGAAAGTAAAAATCCAAACCAGGATTTTGTTTCAACCAACCAGTTGAGTACTCTGTGACTGTGGCTCTTTATGCTCAACTGGTTGGTTGAAACAAAATCCTGGTTTGGATTTTTACTTTCTGGACCTGAAATGTCCGCCTCTGCATAGTGCATTGATCCAAACATATTCTCTCCTTGACTACAAGGAGATGACATCACCTAATGACAAGTGACACAAGGCTGTGAGTGTCATGGGGGGTATAATTATGTCAGGTTAAAGTGACTTCATCAGGTACCAACTGATAGCACAAGGTCATCCCACCTGTTGTCGACATTGAGGATTTTCCCAACAGTAACACCAACAACACACTGGACCCATACTGAACGCCCAGGATCTTCCAGAGGAGGTAAACCCAGCGTACAGACCCACCCTGGGTACTTCATAGTACTACCCACCCCCCTCCATGCCCCACCTGGCAATCTGGCTTGGTACCTGTGCTGGGGGTTAGTGTACTTTAGTAGCTCTGCCAGCTGCAGTGGGTACTTGCAGATCTTCTGCACTGGCGTGAGCAGGAAGCCATCCAGCGAGATATCGATCATCTTCTGGAGTAGACGGCAAGCCTCAAAGAAGAATATATATTTGTTGATCTTCATGAGGTTGGCGAGCTGGAGACAGGCGTTGGGGTGGTTGTTGCAATATTCTGAGTAGATCTGGAAATCCATTTGCTGGCAGGAAGAAGAGAGACAGAAGATTCATGTCATATCACAGGGCTTACAGTCCGCATTGCTCCCAAACCAAAATGCCAGCTCTAATCCAGTCTTATACCTTCTAATCTCAAACCACAACCTCACTCTGTTGCAGCAGCAATTTTTGGGCTTAACCAGTAACATTAACATGTTTCATTTATAAGTCATCAAGAGTGACTTGCTAAGAACTGATTTAATTACCACAAAGTTGGGATCGGTACAGTGATAAATGTGAATGTTTTCTAGTCTCATCAGATGATGTGATTTCGAAAGGCTAATTAATTCCTCAGATAAATGGAAAATGCCTCAAATTTAGTGCAGCTTAGTGTCGTAATCAAGTCGTAATGTACATAGTCAGAAAAATATTCTACCACTGAAGAACTTGCCAGCTCTGTAGTTGAGTGTAAATGGGGATATGAAGTAAATATTCAGAACAGTGACATTCCTGATTCTGCGTCCTTTTAAATGACTGTTGGTGTCACTCTCATTGTCACTGTGTGGACACACTGCATGCATTGTGTATTGACATCTGTCCTCATATGATTAAGTAAGTCCATCTATCTTCTGAAACCGCTCATGCTATTCAGGGTTGTGGGGGGTCCAGAGCCTATGGGTGCAAGGTGGGGAACAACCCAGGATAGAGTGCCAACCCATTGCAGGGTGTGCTCACATGCCAGTCACTCACACATGCACACCTATGGGCAATTTGGTAATTCCAATTAGCCTCAGCATGTCTTTCAACTGGGGTCGGGGGGGAACATGTAAACTTCACATACATGGAACCCTGGCAGAATTGAACACAGGTCCCAGAGGTGTCAGGCAACAGGGCTAACCACTGCACCACCGTGCCACCCTCACTTAAGCACAGCAGTGGTGTTTACCACCACTCAAACCATGCATTTGTATGGGAGCCCCCGAGAATTGGAGGGCCTGTTGGTCACAAACAGTCACTACACTAGTTTGAGTGGTGTCCCATAAACCACTAGGCTGGCCCTGCTTACGTGCTCTAAGAAGCAGCAGCCAATCTCACTCAGGTGTGGCTGCTCCTTGCAGAACTTCGTCTCCAGGCCCTGGAGAAACACCTTCTGGAACCTGTAGATCTCCTCGATATTGCCGAAGATGGCGTGGAGTTCCTCTTCCGTGAACATGTCTGTCCTCTTGCGGCACTGCTTGATGTAGCCCTGCAGGGGCGGGGTGGGGGCTTGTTCATGTCTGGGAGCACATCCTGAGACACCAGCAGATCCACGTCTCAACCACGAGAGGCCACCATTACGGTCTAGCATGAAAAGATTACCTGCATGTTCTGTTTTGATAGTTTGTGAAGATCTAAGGATTCATTTATGACTTTTGATTTATATCCAATTAAGAATAGCTCAATTAATTAGGTAACTGACACAAAAATGATTCTCTCGAGGGCTTTACTGGAGCCCAAGCTTTTGTAGGACTCTTCAGCAGTGTGGAACATGCCAGACCTCACAGATGTCCTTCAGGTGCTTGATGTAGTCCCTCTCGGTGCTCATAATCTCATTCACCACATTGGCTCTCATCTGGTCCCTGCTGGCCAGACCTGGGCCCAGCAGCCCCACCATGCCAGCCCGGCCTGCTTCCCTCTCTGGGTCTTCATCCACGGGCTCATCCTGGTTGACCCGCAACTGCAACAGAGCAGTTAGGTGCAGCGTATCAGGTGACTGGACCATGCTACGTTAATCTATTAAGTAACTGCACTGGGACATGCTAAGCTAACCTACAAGGGAACAATACTGATGCCTGCAAAGTTAACCATCAAGGGAATGGCACAGATGCATGCTAAGCGGATCTATGAGAGAATGGCACTCGGGCATGCTACACTAACCTGCAAACGGAATGGGATTGAGACATGCCAAGCTAACCTACAAGGAAGCAGCATTAGGACATGCTAAGCTAGCCTACAAGGGAGCAGCACTAGGGCATGCTAAGCTAACGTATAAGGAAGCAGCACTAGGGCATGCTAAGCTAACCTACGTGGAAGCAACACCAGGGCACACTAAGCTAACCTACAAGGGAGCAGCACTAGGGCATGCTAAGCTAAAAGCTGGAGGAAAAAGCCTCATGTCTAAGGGTCCCTGCTCTATTACACAGAGACCTACACAGAGGCATAACAGAACCATAAAGTGTTAGTTGCTTTAGGGAAGTGTTGGAACTAGAAAAGTCTAACTGCATTCTGATACCTCAATTACTAGGTTATTTGCAAGAGCTTTAGCTATATTGCGAACATCACATTTGAATATGAATAGATCTATAAACTACAGCTCTCAGCAAACACTAACCCATAAACTACAGCTCCCAGCAAACACTAACCCATAAACCACAGCTCCCAGCAAACACTAACCCATTAATCACAGCTCCCAGAAAACAGAGGTGTCCTTTGTCCCATTTTCCCACCCAGACCAGCAGCTCAGATGGCTTACCCCACTTTCATGAAGGGTTCCCTCAGTAAATGAATGATCTGTTCCCAGCTTTGACACACCCGCTCTCCACACAGCACAATAAAAAAAGCCCGACTGCTGTTTCTACAGAGCCAGGCCCCCTGAGGACAATGCCAATTAACGTCGTTTCATGATTGTCTTCCAAATGATACTTTCACGGGACAAACTCCATCCTGACCTCTGAGCATTAGTAACTCTGTCGGAGTGATGCAGGGTAATTACAGTCATGTGTGGGTACGAGGACTTCTGCCCAGCTATCTGTGGCGCGGGGAAGGCAGTGTACTGAGATTCTCACCCGAACGAAGCACGCCGGGAACCAGCCCTCGCTGTCCAGAATCCTGCCCCACCACCACTCCCGGCTACTGGCATCCACCACTTCCACGACATCTCCTGCTTTGAAGCCCAGCTCCTGGTCATCCATGGTGACGTGGTCCCACAGGGCCTCGGCGTAGACCACGGCGCCATCACTGATCAGCTGCGGGGGAGGGGGGGGGGGGGGCACAGGTCAGCCAATCAGGGGCCTGACACCACATTCTGCTGCTAATCTCACTAAAAGCATTTCTGAACTTCAGATTCTTTCCTCTCCCAATTTTAGGTATGAGAAAAAAACAATAGTTAAGAAATTTCCTGTCAAAGTCTAGTCCCTGTCTTACAGCACACTTAGAAAATGCTAGCAGAGTCTGGAAGCTTTCATAGCACAGTGCCAGTGCTTTGTCACATTTAATAGCTGCATTGGAAATGGAGGCTGTTAATTAAAGGGTTAGGGTTAGTACGGATGTGCTGGCAATTTTGGTTTTAGCCACATGGGTGACGGCCCTGTTCTAGAAGCTTCCATAGAGGCGGAGCTGAAGCTGGACCTCTGTGGGGCAGAGTGATTAACATGATGATGAAGCGAGCCCGCACGTGATCTGAGCCACGTTGCACCGCTGCCTCCATCTTAAAGATGGAGTGAAGAGCCTGTTGCTTAGCGACACACCTACGGATGCCTGGCCCGCCTCCTGTTTACACCACGGATCATTATGTAACTAAGCTTAGAATCAGCTCCTCTCTGTTCGTCTGCTTCCTTTGTTTCAGAGTGGGGTGGGGGGAGCCTGGGGTCATTGCCACACAGCATAGGGTACATAGGGTGCCAGAGGATGGGATACCAGTCCATCGCACACACCACGAGCATTAGGACCCATGTAACATGGGGAGAACATGCACACACACAGAACTCACAGCCCTGGCACTGTCTGGCAGCAGTGCTGCCCACTGAGCCAATACTGCACCAGCTGTGTGCCAGACAAACAAAATTCATATCATTAAGAGAGAATAAGCCAACATCCTGCAGCCTCAGCCTGACCACTGACCGGAGAGCAAATCCACAGGCCTCGTGGGTTTGGGGAGCATGACATTGGCTATTGGCCTGAGCCACGCAGGGGTCCGTCTCCCTAAACACACGGACAAAAGCGTCCGCCGTCTACAGGGATGGGGGGAGGGGCAACTCAGTCAACATATGGGGTGGGGGTAGGCCTGGGGCTCAGTAATCTGTTAGCCCCCAGCTGCTAGGTTGCCAATGCTGCTGGCATACAGTCCTAAATAAAACAATTCAACCCTCTCTCACCCCCTCCCACTGCCCCCCCCAGAATCCCACAAGGCGTTCGGGTCACAACAATGCCTGGACAAATACCGAGAGGGGTCCTTCACATGATACAGTCATACTGATCACTACACACACACTACTACACACAGACGTACAGAGGCACAGACACAGACACATACATGCCTGACCCTCCCCCAGACTCCCTCCTGATCCCCCCTCCCCCTGTTTACCTGAGTCGGCTTCCCTCGGTGTGTGACGCCCATCCCCCCAGACACGTGAGCTCCCCCCCGGGCCCCTGGCCCCTACTGAAAGGCCAGCAGGAACATGAGCACCACGTTGATGACGACCAGGAGCAGCATGATGATGAAGACCACCACCTTCTGCGTGTCGGGGTGCAGGTTGCAGCGGAGCAGCATGTTCAGGACGCCCATGCGCTGGCGCGCTCGCTGGCTGTTGCGGGCCATGCCTCCTCCTCCGCTGCTGTCGCCGCCTCCCCGTGTCTTCAAGCCCCGTCAAATCCGCAGTGCTCTCCTCCCCGACATGTGGACTCCTTACCGCATCTCACTCTGGCTGCTTAATCGCCGCTCACACAGCTGTGCCTACATCACCTCCTCCCTGTCGCCTCCTCCTTGTCACCTCCTCCCTGTCGCCTCCTCTGCCGCCTTCTCGGCAAAGCGTGCTGGGAAAATGGTGGCGCCGTGCGCTCCGGGCGTGCAGCGGCTCCACCGTCCATCCTGCTCGCTCGTTCACTCGCTTGGCCCCTCTCTCTCTTTTTTTCCCCTGCTGAAGGCGGCCAATCAGCAAGCAGAGCTGGTCGGTATCCTGGATACGGGAGTAGCTGAGGCAGGCCCTAGCAACCCAGGGGAGCTGGGGGGGGTGGGGGGGGGAGCGGCGGCAGGAGGATGCGCCGTGAAGGATCTTAATGAAGCTCGTCTGCCTGGGTGCTGTTTTGGCAGCCCCTCGACCCCCTCCCCCACCCTGAGTCATGCTGATCTCTTAGAAACACAGCAGCCATAGTGGCCGTCCCTGCTGAGCACGTCCCCCACACCCCTTACAGCGCACTCCGCTGTGCTTTAATGGGATTAGTGGAGCACTCTGCCTTTGTGACCCCCCCCCGCCTCTTGCCTCTGTGCTGTTAGATCACACCCCTCTGGACCCCCTCGCCTCATCCTGTGGCGCATGGCGCGCCGATTCCGACAGGGCCATCAAATGCTTGCAGCTTCCAGAATCATCCTTGGGGATTTCCACAGCACGTTCCCAGTCCGTATGGACGATCGGCTGACGAGCGCGGTTTTGAGGTGCAGGTCTGCATGAGCCCAGGGAGGATGAAGAGGATCAGGAGGATGAAGAGAGGTTGGAGTGGTTTTTTAATCCCGACAGTGGAGATGAGCCGCATTAGGTGTAGCGTGGCTTTCCAGTGTCTTCTAAATATGTTACCCCGCCAGGACAACAGGAGAGCAGCCAATCACAGCTCAGGTGTCCGTGCCAACCACCTCGGGAGATGGGCTGTAAATTCAGCAGCGTGGCGTTCCAGAGGTCAATCCTACCCAATCCCATGCCCCTGATGGCTCAGTGTCCCTCGAAAGTGCGTGGTGCACACACACACACACACCTATCTAAATGGGGACCGTCCATTCATTTCTATGGGAAAATCCCCAATCCCAATCACGACACCCTTAACCTCTACCCATCCCTAACCTTAACCATAAGTAACCAACCCAAATACAAGACTTTTGGGGTTTTTATTTTTTTGATTGCAATTAAAGATTTTTATAAAACTGAGGTTATCCAAATGGGGACCTCAAAAGAAATTTCAGGTTTTAATGCACTTTGGGGACAATTTGGTCCTCAAATGTGATCTATGCAAACCCACACACACACACACACACACAGACAATTATAATTACATCTTTGATCACCTTATCCCCCACTCAGCCCCATCCCTTGTCATAAGTATCTAAACAAAATACAAGTCACTTGGCACTTTTAATTTTCTGATTGCAGTTTTTTTTTATAAAACTGAATTTTCCCTTTGGGGGCTGAAAAAATGGTCCCCACAATGTCAAAATAACAAGTTTTTTCACACTGAGGGGACATTTGGTCTCCACAATGCAATATATATATAATACCCTCCCCCCAACACACACACACACACACACACACACACACACACGCACATGTAGGCTAAACATATCCTTATGGGGACCGCTCATTCGTTTCAATGGGAAAAATGCTAACGCTAACTATGACAACCTTAACCCCTACCCTGCCCTAACCATAACCATAAGTAACCAAACAAAATACAAGATTTTTTGCATTTTTAGTTTTTTCATAGCAGTCACCGATTTTTATAAAATACAGTTTTCACTTATGGGGACCAGGAAACGGCCCCCATAAGGTAAAAAAAATGGATATTTATCACGTTATGGGGACATTGTGTCCCCATAAGGATAGGTAAACCCGCTCGAACCCACACACACACACCCACATACACACACACACACATATACACACACACACACACCCACATACATGTGTGTGTCAGGCGGCTGCCTGATGACATTTATACTAATGACCCCTAAAACTAAACTTTAAACAGATTAAACATCATTTTGCCAGTACTATGGTTCCTTAGATTTGTACATATTTACATATTTACTACTCAGTGTCAGTGGCAGAGTAATTACTGCCAGTTCTGCACCCGCTGGCCTCAGCGTCACACAGACGGCGAGACGGTGATACCGCTGTCCCACAGCTGCCCCTGCAGTCCTGGCAGGGTCGGGGGGGGTTACCTCATTGATGGCCAGCTGTTCGCCCGCGCCGCCCGAGTGGCCACAGCGAGGCCCTGAACCCCGAAGGCCCTCGTAGGCGTCCTCCTCACTGCCCGCCTGGCCCCCCAGGCCAACCTGCTCCGGCGTGCCTTCAGGAGTCACCATGGCTAGATGGACGGGAAGGGAGAGAATGGGAAACCACACTCAGTGTGTGAAGCTACATCATTTATACAGAATAATACAAAAACTGGAAAAAGGGAAGGTAAAGAAGGGAAAGAAGAAGAATGAAATTTAGAAAGCCAGATGACAACGAAGGAGAGGGTTCCAAGGTCAACTGGCTGCCCAGCCCCCCCTCCAGCCTCTAATCATAGCCCCACCCTGCACCTGCGTGGGACCACACACAGTCGTCTAGGAAACATCATAGCCCAAAGGCTGTGGGTCCAGTGAGGGCCTAATCCTGATTGGTCCAGCTGTTTCAGCTGATCACCTCAGTGTTACACTGTGGTCTGTCTGGGAATACAGTGGCCGTTGATATGGCGATGATACGGGCTGTGGCCTGTTGAGAAAAACACCGAACTGTGGCTGAGCCTTCTCCAGGGAGTGCCATTAGCCGACTACTAAAGCCAGATGTACCAAACACTAGATCGCAAACTGGTCAAATGTGGCCTTTTAGTTATGACTGGAGTAATTTCAAAATAGTAACCAAAGGGAAACGATTACCAGGAGGGGGCAGTAGCGACCACAGAGAGACAGTGGCTGCTGGATGCCCACCAACCGCAGACCTCGATGACCTCCCTGCTCAAGGCTCACAGTGCCTAGGTGACCACCCACTGTGCCCGGGCCGCTGATGTGTAACCGTGGCAACCTTCGCGAAGGTTGGGACAAAAGAGACCAAACTCAAATGAGCCAAAGCCAGTTGCTATGAAGGTCATGTGACTGTGACGTGCATATTACTGCCCCCTGGGACGTTCCTGACTGCACTGTACTCTTCACACACTGCTTCTGAAGAGCAGACCTTCTGAGGTGTCTATCCCCCCTTCTCACTTCGATTTCAATTGATCTCGGGCTAAATGCTGAGATTCCCCCGGGAATCCCCTCCCCCGGGAGCTGACACCCCACACCCTCCACCACTGAAACACAGCAGCCCAGGCTCCTGCTGGATGGATGGATGTTGACACTGGCACCAACTTCACTCATTATTATACTCTCAGAAGTTCCCTTTCCCCTTCAGGCAAAGGTCGCTTAGGTTTGAATCTCTGGGATCTCTGACAGGCTGGAGAACCTTCCCCTGTTTTAAGCAGAAGTGCCCTGTGATCCTGGGCATTGCTGCGTGTGAGGAAACGCCTCAGGGGTGGGCTGGCAGGGAGCAGGAAGGGGTCATGTCTCTGGTTTTCTCACTGTTGTACATCCATGACAGGCAGATGATGGATGCCAGTCTCCAGGCTAAATGTAGCAACCTGAACCCACATCACATAGCACTGAGACAAACACACATAGCAGCCAGCTACAGTAGTGACCGCAAAGCACACAGGAATGGGGTGGGGTGGGGGTGTGGTGGGGAAGTAGATGCACGTAGGGATTGACAGGTCCCAACTGGGAGTGTCAGAAATCCCCGGCTGATTTACAGTTTTAGAGGGGAAACACCCACCCCACCAGAATGCAGCCTTTATACCATAGTGGGCAGGGTTAACATGCTCTGCCAATCACGGATGAGGCCGCCGACCAGAGCTAATGTGCTCTGCCAATCATGTTAGTCAGCTCACTGGGGATAATGTGCTCTTCCAATCACGGATGAGCCAGCCCACTGGGGTTAATGTGCTCTGCCAATCATGGTTGAGCCAGTTGACTGGGGTTAATGTGCTCTGCCAATCACGGATGAGCCAGCTGACCGAAAATAATGTGCTATGCCAATCATGGATGAACCAGCCCGACGCCCATTAGATGCTTTTTTCATTCCTTTTGGGGGAGGTAGCCTGCATTTAGTGGTAAGGTTAGGCCATGCGGTGACTCTAGTGGCCAGGAAGATATTTGCAGTCTGTTTATTTTTATGTAGGTGTTCTGGCAAGATATGTGAGAAATAGTGAGGTCCAGAGATAGTCAGAAATAAAACAAAATAAAAATAAAAGGCCAGATTAAGGGCTGCCTCATTGGTAGGAGCACAGCACATATCCAGAGGACAAGTTTAAACTGACACCAACTTTTCCAGGGAGCATAATGGGACAGACATAGCTGCAGATAGACCTTCACAGCGGCGTGGCGTTTATGTAACAAGGGAAGATCAGGGTCGCCTGGCCGTGACCAGCTAGCATGGCGGCCTTCGTGATTTACACCCCAGCGGTGGGGAGGCCTCGCAGAGCAGCGTGCATCCTGCTCTTCATCACGGTTACGTAAAGGTCAGAATTTAAAATGGACATTCAGATGTGGACACTGCCTCCAGCTGAAGTTCAGGCCTAGAGGAACCAGACTGAGGTGAGGAACCTGAAAAGAAGCATAGCTGTGAAGGTCAAACACCTGCTGGGTTGCGCCGCTCCGTTTCTGAGTCAGCGGTGAGGGGTACTGGGCAGCTGGTGAGTGCGTAGAAATGACATGCAAGCAGCCGTGAACACGCTCAGCTCGTCCTGAAGCTGAAAGTGGCTACATGCAGACGTCAGCAAATGCAGCAAAGTGTGAGGATGGAAGCCCATAGCACCTGATCGCATCTGGAAGTCAGCTCTGAAATCCCTGTAGGCACCAAGAGAGAGCTTCTGAAACACGCTGAGTCTTCAACAGTCTGTTTTTCACTTTTAGAGGCTGATTTAATGTACACGCCTGTAAACCCTGCTCTCTGCTTGTATCTGCTGGTACATTTGGGGACACACACTGTTACCGAAATATTGGTTTAATGATAATATATGAAACAAGTAACAAGATGGATTAACCATAAAACACAAAAGAGAAGAGTCATGGAAATGCTAAGGCTAAACATAGCAGGGTCCACAAGAGGGCAGCATGGTGTGCTTCTGGCCCACGCCGCCATGGGAGGAGACCTCCGGCTCCCAGCAAAAGCAGGAAACACCCACTGATTAAGCCGTAGTGGGATTTAAACGGCTTGCAGGGCGCTGCTCAGACATCAGGCTCTGACAGTCAGTTCAAGTTGTCCTTTTAGATTCTGGTTAGAGTTGTTTTGGGCTCTGGTTAGAGTCTTTTTGGGCTCTGGTTAGTGATATTTTAGTCAGTTTAAGTTGAGGATTTGAGGGCCCCAGTTAAGTATTTGGTTGTCATTTTTTGCTTAGCAAGCTTATCCCTGACATTTGAGGGCAAAGGCTGTTACAGAGGAACTAATCTTTTCCTAAAATGATACAATTCTGTGGATTCAAGCAATTCATCCATCTTCCATTGATTCCACTTGTCCTATTCCAGACTGCGGGAGGCAGAGCCTATAGGGACCAAGCAGGGAACAAGCAAGGATGTGGCACCAACCCATCACAGGGCACCTACAGGCAATTCCAATTAATATCACCATGTGCTTAAAATGATGCTTACAGAAAGTTTGCTGTTCTTTCTTTCTCCCCCTTTATTTGCTTGCATTTTGCTTCTTTTAAACCATACCAGTGTACCTCTTTATCGACTTCCTGCTGTTCCCTTCTAAGAGCTCTTTGTCCGAGATCGAGGCTCATTCATTTTCCTGCCTCACTTCACCTATAAGTTACCCTTCCTTCACTGTGGGCTGCCCTATATGAGCGAGTCCCACAGGAGGAAAACAAGAGAGGCGCATGAATGATGAGCCTGTATATGTTCTGGAAAAAGCATCGCGCTGATTTTCATGCTAGAGAAGGGTATGTCTGTACTAGTACTAGGGTTTGCGGGGGGTTCATGGGAATGCAAACAGATAATCCGTCAGCACCCCGGTCCCGATAAGTGGCCCAGCTTGTGCTGCCCTCTACCCCAAAGACCAAAACCTTCCATAATGTGATTAATCGGGGTGGGGGGGATGTTCATCTTGATGGTTTGAGCAGGACATCCCGTTTTCCCAGCAGCGTTATTCCTTAGAGATTCCTGAAGGCTGTCATGAGGACAACTGCATAGCATCACCCTCGACATGCTGCTTAATCCTCCCGTTATTCTTTAATGAGTCGAGGTCACAATGTTATGCTCTCTGGGTTTTGTGGTTGTTTTTGGGGGGAAGTGCTTTTTTTATTCTAAATTTTTATGTAGACCAAGAAGTCGACAGCTGTGGAATCTGAGGCTGTGTCCAGCACAAAAGGCCAACCAGATGCCCTTCATGTTCCCAAAAGACTTGACTTGGACCAGAGAAGGGATTCAGCTTGGAATAAGCTGACTGTTACAATGGGGAAAGAGAGAATGATCCACGGAGCAGCCCCAAAGAAAAGTGGTTTATTAACAAATCAGAAAAATTAAGAACAAACTAAAGCGGTTACAACGTAATACACTTAGAAACAGAGAGAACTGGAAGCTAGCCTGAGAGACAACCAAAGCTACCAACGCAGAGAGACAACAACAAGGACAGACTAAAGAACAGATTGAGGCAATTAAATCGACACAAGGGCTAACAAGGAGCAGGTTTGGAACATAACCAAAAACAACCAACCAGCAAAGGCACAGGACACCAAGCAACAAGAGAACTAAATTACAAACAAGCACAGTTAGGGTAACACCAAGAAACCTAGGAAACATATACTAAGGGGTAACAACACTAGGGAAGACTAAGGACATAGGTCTAAGCAGGACAAAATTAAGCGCAAGCAGGATAAATCTAAAACAAGGGCAAAAAGATGTGCAAAGGAAAACATCAATTTAAATAACAGGGGAGGCTGGCTTCTGGCAAGGCCTGAACTCATAACTGGAGGAGTTCAGCTTCTAAGTCACATGCTCAACCCACTGAGCTACACAGCAGCCCAGGGAGCTGGGCAACACATTAGGGGCTGAAGGGCTACAAGACAGAGAGGGGGGAAGCAGGACAACCAGTGACACCTGCTGGTCAAAAGGGGTAAGATACAAAGGACAGGGTCAGACAGGCACCAAATACCATACTTTTTGTACTTTCTCTTTTCCATTGACTTCTGGTTGAGTACCAGTAACCAAAAGTTCCAGTGCGAAAAGTGCCAAACCAGCTCGGGTACTTTTTTGGTACTTTGGGTTGGGACTTGAAATGCTTTCTTTGTCGACTGGTTACCTCAAATAGGCTACCTCAAAATGCAATACAAAGGCCATGTTGAAAATAGTTGTGAACTCAGAAAACAATAATAAACAAAGCAAAAAAAAAAGAATTGCGGTCTGGTCAAAAGAACAGTTGAAACAAAAAGATCAGGATGGTATGACAAGAAATTAAAAAAGTATTTTGTTTAATATACTAGGACAACATGCATATAGTGCGTTGTCGTAGCAATGTGATTTCGTTGTAAAAATAGCAATGTGATTTTGTTGTAAAAAATATTGGGGTATTTATAAAGCAAAAGAAATTTCTCACAAAGTCATCTAGGAGTGATTTAATCAGCAAGGATGAAAATGATTATGATCGTCACAGATAACACATGCAGCGCTCGTGCAAAAGCAGCAGAGGCAAACTTTAAACTGCTTTTTAAACATATAGTAGATCTTCTATAAAAGGAATTATAATTGAAATTGCAAAGCTAGCTAAGGTTCTTTTTCTATGACAGAGTAAAAATGTTTTACCAAAACTTTAACATCCTGTGCTATAATGTCCCTACAGAACTGAAAGTAAAAAAAGCCTGATCTTTAATCTAGCTGACTAGTGATGTAAGGATTCCATGTGCATAACATGTGACGTTGGTATTAATATCACACATCGTCCAGCCCTATAATACAGCTATTTTTCAAATTCAGAACAATATACCCCGCCTTGCGCTGTGATGTCATTCAGCACCACTACCAGTTTTTATGCCAGTGGAAAAAACCAACACCTTGAAGTACTGTACTTTCTCAGAGTACCAAAAGTACAGTATCTGGTGCAGTGGAAGAGCGCTCACTGCATGATTCTACCACTCAGCTCATGCAATGCACATGTTTTTAAATGTCTACAAAGGCTTATGGGATAGATATACTTCTCGACAAGAAAACAGGGATTACAAAGCCGGAGGACAGACTCTCCGTGGTCATTTGAGCAGAGAATATTCTACCCTTTTATTTTCAGAGGCTGGAACACTGCAAGCAGTGGCCAGAGCCTGAATCTTCTCAGATGAGGAGCTGCATAGAGGCGATGGGCAATTTTCTGTCATCTGCCACACTGTAACTACTGAGGTCTCTGTACAGCCCGTGGTGAAGTGATGGCCACCCAGAAACAGGAATGAGGTCAGGATACAGAGGGGGTTTGGGAGAGGAATGTGCTCTTGGAAAACCAGAGCCATCCACAGCTGTATGCCGGTCAGGGCTGACAGGAAGCCCCAGAGGAGCTCTATGTCCATGACTTTTCCTCCAGCCTGGGAAAAACACTCTTTTCCCTGAGAAACATTCTCTGTTTGTCCCCTCCATCACAGAGCACTCCCCCCTCCATCAGAAGGGTCCCAGACCCGAATTGTCAGCTTCACAGTGCACTTCCAGGTAAAATGTGCTCTCATTGGTTCAGCAGAGTCATGTGACAAACACAGTGCTGCAGTTCCCCAATGACTGTAAGGAGTGGGTTTAATCCAGACCTATAAAGTACAGTGTATAGAGGCTATATGGCATAGAAACATACCCAGAATTTCGACCAAGCTGTTTCTTCAGAGATAAACATATTTGCAGGTTAGGAGGTTCATTGGAAAAATAGTATTGCTGTTGTGGTTCTGTCATTTTGTACCACAACCTTCAGGTGCAGCACTTTGGAGGTGAACAGGGGTCCGGAAGGGTCTCTCGGACATCCTCCTGCAGCCAGGCTGTTTGTGGCAGCACCAGCATCCCCCCACAGAGCCCGAGAACCTCTCAGCCTCCCTTTGAGCTAATTAACGCTTTAGCTAATTAACGTGCTGTGTCCGGTGCTGCACCTTCTGCCTGTGTGTTATACTCCCACTGCAGAAGCAGCAGAACCCAGCAGCGGCGCACTGGGGGGCCAGACCACAGCATTCATCACCCTGCACCCCCCCACCTGCATACAAGGGAGCTGAACACGCCAGTAACCAAGCACCTCACTAATGTATTTGGGATGATTCTGGATCAGCCAGACAACTTTAGATCCTTTGTGTGTGTGTGTGTGTGTGGGGGGGGGGGGGGGTCCCAAAAGCTGTGAAAGGCTCACCCACCGCTCAGAATTCTCTGTTGTATCAATGATACTTTCACTATCTGCAGCCCCAAAGGTGTTTTTCTCCAGTAGGACACAAACACCCAAGATGTGGCACATTGGGGATCCAGATAGACAGCTGAGGCCATATATTACAGGCATTAAAAATTTAAGAGGCCTATTTCCATGTTCTGTATTTTCTGGGCCAATTTATACATACTAAATAGTTGTAAATACTGATTTCTTTCAATAAGACAGGGCTGATTTTGTGTAATATGCAAATGAAAACCCAGCAATGAGCTTTTACTGACAAAACATGCAAAATCAGAATCGAGGTTATACAGGTAAACTCTGTGGAATCAGGGATGACCCTGAGAAAAAGAGCGTTGTGTGAAATAGGGAGAATGGGTGCGTGTGGAGTAGGGAGGGAGGATGTGTGTGCAGTAGAAAAAGAGAGTGTTTGTGGAGTATAGAGAGAGAGTGTATGTGGAGTATAGAGAGGGTGTTTGTAGAGTAGAAAGTGTATGTTTGCGTGTTTGTGTGTGGAGTAGAGAGAGGGTGTTTGTGGAGTATAAATAGAGAGGATGTGTGGAGTAGAGAGAGAGGGTATGTGTGGAGTAGAGATGGAGAAGATGTGTGGAGTAGAGAGAGAGAGGATGTGTGGAGAATAGAGTGAGAGTGTGTGTGTGGAATAGAGAGAAAGTGTGTGTGTGGAATAGAGAGAGAGGGTGTGTGTGGAGTATAGAGAGGGTATGTGTGGAGTAGAGAGAGTGTGTGTGAAATTAGAGAGAGAGGGTGTGTGTGGAGGAAAGAGAGGGTGTGTGTGTGTGTGTGGAGTATAGAGAAATGGTGTGTGTTGAGTATAAAGAGAGTGTGCGTGTGGAGTAGAGTGAGAGGGTGTGTGTGGAGTAGAGAGAGAGGGTGTGTGTGGCGTATAGAGAAGGGTGTGTATGGAGTAGAGAGAGAGGGTGTGTATGACACATTAATAAAGGTACACAAAACCATGGATTAATGCAGTGTGACTGACTACCGCATTAGTGTCTGTAACAAGTAACACAGGGAAGCACTTCAGTAATGAGAAGCTACAGACCTGGGCTAAGATAACATTGGAGGCCAGCAGGGGTGTGAGTAGGTAACAGATCCAAAGGGAGCACATTAAGGGTGGGGCTCACCTCACAGGACACCCCTGAGATAGGTATTTGTGGGACAGGCCAGCCTATTATCACCTGAACAGTGATGGCAGGGCAGTGACAATAGGCCCATTGTGAGGCATGAGCCCCCTGTCTCCACTCACAGGGTGTAATTTATGGTTTCCACAGGAGCAGCGAGCAGGGAATGATTAGACCGCATTTCACTAAATGCTCAATGCCGTCATGACGTGACCTGGGGAACTGGGACCATCCCTCTGTTTTGAGGATGCAGTTACTGGTTAACTGCTCCCACACAGTGATAACTCCTGCCCACCGGCTCTGCCTCTGGGAGAGATGGATTCAAATACCCCAGAGCATCATTGGAACTTTTATCTTGCGAGACAAACATCAATAACAATTCTGTTTGTTTCAGGGTAGCATCCAACACCAACTTTTTAAATATCCCACATCAGGGAGGACAGGGAGGAAATCACCTTAACAGCTAAATGTCTTCATAACAGCAAATTACCCCTGAATAGTGGAAGCCTCATTCTGTACAATAAGTTAGTTAGCAATAGCGAAGTTGCATGGGATCAGTCAAAGTCAGGGACTAGCCTACATTTGTAAACCATTCAAAGCTAATGGTCTTTACAGCTATGCCATTTGCAAGAGCAGCCATCTCCCCCTTACCATGAATCATATCAGGTAACTCTGCTAAGAGATGGCATTCTTCTAACCATCCATCCTTTTTTTATTCCTTGCAGACTTGCAGCAAGTGAGCATCACAAGGCACAGAGACTACCGATAATTAAGAGAGGTCATCCTGCCTGAATAACATGCCTGTAGACCTCAGGAGACACAAACACAAGACGAACACAGAACAGCCACACAGAGCTGGGTTGAGATGAAAACTCACAATCCTGAAGGTACCACCTGATCAATCTGTCAATCAGACCCCAGCGTCGGGCTTGACTGAGCAGTTAGGGTAGCATGACCTGTGCCTGTGCCATCTCTCTCTCTTTCTCAGTTTAGAAGTTTTCTGATGCCGTCTTCTATTTAATTGTGTCTTGCCTGAGTTGACAGTAAAAATCTTGAGGAACAGATCAAGTTTGGCAGAATTAGCTGAGGAATCAACATACAACTCCAGTGCACCGTGCCAATGTAGAGAAACATAGAAACTGGTGATCTGGGAACTATGAGCCACTTCCCTTCCCAATGGGTAGTGATGGTCTATGGACTTGTAGGAGCCGGTGACACGATGACCTCATACGCCATTGATGGCTGCCCACAGATAATAAGAGGCTTGACGTCTTGTGTGGGACCTTGGGTGCTCAGTCGCCATGCCAACCTGAACAGAGCAGCTCCAACCGGATGATTACTAAGCAATCCACTGCCCACACTAATGTGCATTAAATGTCCATGACAGCTTCCCTTCTTTAGCCCTGCCTACCTTTGTCCATATGACTTCCTGACTCTTGACCTTAGCCAATTATAAGGTCAGTTACTAAACAGCACAATAAATCCTATGCTGGAATTTAATTACAGGTTCTGTGTCTTCAGCAATGACATTTCTGTGGTCTTGGGTAACAGTAATCTGATAATGGATTAAACTGTTTAAACAAGCTCAAACAATCTCACAGTTAACCGGAAAGACTCACTCACAGCTCTGTGTAGTATGGTACGTTGATATGTTTTCAAACAGGATTTTATTCTAGCATCATAATGTGAGACTGGTGATCTTTCTCGATGGCTGGTGATGTCATCATACAGCAGGATTTAGTCAGAGGGAATCTCTGCTAAGCCCTGGTTACCAGGTTTAAGATGAAACATTAGTGCTTGTCCTCAGCGTTCTGGAGATTTTTCTGACATTTAGTAAGTTTTCTACAGATACTCACAGTAAAGTCTTTGCTGCAGTATAAACCCTGAATGTTATAAGACTACGAAGACAGTGAAAACAGCATCCATCTCTGGTTTGACTTCCATACTTATGTAATTTCATAGTTCAGTAATTTATGCCCTGGCTCTTACTTCCCTGCTGTCATGAATATGTACATTTATGTGCATCTGAGAATGAGGGTGAGCACAAGCTACAGCTTACGTACATGTGTGTAATCAACAGACACCTGAGAAATCATTTTGCAGCATCCATAGTTTTGTGTTTTTGTGGAATTGGGAACTGAAATACATAATTACCGCTTTCAATTACAAGCTCACGTCTGCCTCTTACAGGGAGCCCACCAATTTAATAAATCATTCTCTGCAGCCTGTAACTTTTAATTTTAATAAATAAAACAATACTATTCATTCATAACAGTGTCATTACTGATTCAGTTGGAAGATACCTTATCAAGAAGTATTTACGTTCCTGCATCTTCATCTGCAGATATATGGCAGCTTGGCTGTCCAGTACAAAATTACAAGTTTCCACACTGACCCCAGTCATTAAGGGAAGTCACATTCACTGTTGTAACCAAAATGACACCTTACAGAAGCCCTTTGTGATAACTTGCATTTAAACCTGCAGAAATTCCAGCGGCAAAGACGGAGAGTAAGGCTACGTCTGCACTGCAACAAAAACAATTTCCATCCACACAGGCGTTTTCACATCGTTTACAAAAATACATGCACACTGAGCGAGAACATTTATGATGTTTATATCAGCCCATGCGCATATGGACACAGTGACCAGTAAATGACTTTCTTTTTGTGCAAATATGCAGCAGTCACAGTGTGTGACACACTATGGTAAGGAACAGGGAAAGCGCCGTCGAAAGCAGCTCCTCTATATCCGCCATGATGTAATGCAGTTTACTTCTGTGTAGGGTGACCAGGTGACCGATCAGAGAGTGGAACTAGTAGTTCCTGCTAGGAAGGGCGACATGATGAGTATGGACCAATTAGGGCACAATTAGAGTCTGACCTTCAAAGGCCTCTGTTTTCACTCATCCAGATTGTAACTCTAAAACAGAGATTTCAGAAGAGATCAAATGAGAGCATCTACAAAAGTTTTTGGGTGCTGAAAAATCTGGGGTAGTGTGGAAAAGAGGCGAAACTGGAGACCCAGTCACCATGAACTTGAATTATCCAATCAGCATCAACTCCATGACACTATCGCATCAGCATCAACTCTGTCATACTATTCAATCAGCATCAAATCTATGACACTATCGCATCAGCATCAACTCTGTCATACTATTCAATCAGCATCAACTCTATGACACTATCCCATCAGCATCAACTCTGTCATACTATTCAATCAGCATCAACTCTATGACACTATTCCATCAGCATCAACTCTGTCATACTATTCAATTAGCATAAACTCCATAACACTATCCAATCACCATAAACTCAGTAACACTATCAAATCACTATGATTCAATGACGTTATCCAATCATCTCCCTGTCCATGACCCTGTCCAGTCACAATGAATTCCGTCACACTATCCAATCAGCATCACCTCCATGACACTCTCCGATATAAACATCAGCTCAGTCACCACCACGAAGCACATAAACAGAAAGTCCAGGCAGCAGCTAATAGCTTTGATTCCACGCCCAGCAGTGAGGTCAAACTGGGACCCCGCACCTCTCCCTGTGGGGGCTTGTGCTCACCTGTGGTGGAGTGCAGACTCTCCAGGCTCCAGTATCGAGACAGCACCCCCTGGAGACTGCCCCAGAGCCCCCCATCCAGGCCCCCCACTCCGGGGCTGCCGTCTGAGTCCGAGCCCGGTGAGAGCCCCGTGCTGCCGCTGCCGCGTCCCCCCCAGGGTAACGGGGGGGCCACCTCCCTGCTGCGCTGTGTCCGCATGGAGACCTGGCCGGCTGGCTACTCCTCCGTGTGCTGCACAAGTTGTTGGGCCAGGGAGCGCTCTGTCTCTCCACCAGCCGCAACAGCCTCCCTCTCTCCCTCTCTCTCTCCCTCCCTCCTTCCCTCCCTCGCTCTCCCTCCCTCTTGCTCCTCCTCTCTCCGTCCCTCATTCCCTCTCCCATTCTCTCTGCCTCCCTCTCCCTCTCCCTCTGAAATTGGGTGGGGGGGGGGGGTGCGCTAAGAGAGGGGATTCAGCAGTGCCTCAGCAGCCATGTAGATTCTCCACAGAGCCAAACCCCCCCCTTCCATAGCTGCTGGCTCTGAGTGCTCAAAGTGGCACCATTATTCATTTGTTTACTTTTGCTTTAAAGGTCTTATTTTCTGCAGAAACCTGCACATGGGTCACCATGCCCCCGGTGGTGCCCCTGGTGGTGCCCCCTGCGACCCTGGGACCCTCCTCGGGATCTCACTGCTGACTGCGCCTCCGCCATACAGATGCACCTCCGGTTGAGAGCATCGCCCCCTGAGACCCATCTCCAGCTCCACACGAAACATACGCAAACACAGAATGTCTGTCAAGCTGGATTCAGTGTGGATCAGCCGGAACGCGAAAGGGGATTCATATTTAGCATAAATAATCATAAGCTTATCCATAAAGCCATCCAGTTCTGCTTTAAGTGTACTGAGTCACAGGCACTGTAAGCAAGCGCTTTTGGTCCTGGTTCTATATAACACAACCAGAAAAACCCCATCTCATTTTGTACCTGGACGTATACCAAAGACAAGAGACGGCGGATTTCACCAGAAACAGGTCAGTTACCTGAAGATCCTGGTCCAGCAGTTTTTACTATCTGCTGTGCAACGGTACAATGCAGCCGTCACTGGTACTGACTGCCCCCTGCCTTCCTGTGTGTTCATTACAATTCAGACTATTAAACCTTAATAAAACAGCAAAAGTTTGGGAAAGTACCAAAAGGAGGATGGATTTTAGGGCCCCATGATGTTAATTACTCTCCCAGTATTGATTAGGTCTGGGTTGAGGGCATAAGAGGAGCAATGAGTTTTCAAGCTTTACCAAGAACATCAGGGTCATTGCATTAACAAATGCAAATTACCACCAGGGCCTCTGCTATCTGAAGGGGAAAATACGTACCTTCATTCCCCCTTTTTAATGCTTATAAATGCAGTTTCTTTACAGGGTTAGTCACTGTTTCTGGCCATACTTGCAATTTGTCACAAATAATCAATCTCAGATGCCTGGAGGACACTGAGAAGCATCTGAGTGCAGCTGGTGAGGGAGAATGCTGTTTAATGAGAGACCTTCTGTTTGCTCAGTGCGGCAGAGAAGACACCAGGCCTAAGTAAACAAAACGGAAAGAAGGAGCCTCCATAAACACCCAGAGATGCTCCTCTTGACAGATGAAGAACCACCACGATCACAATCCCTTCCTTCCATGTCACTGACCTGCTCTTCAATTGCCTGCATTATAATTACTTCAATAAATTGTGCCCTCTGCTGGAGACACACATTAAACACATAAAACCAAGGTATGAAAAGGGGATACTGTATGAGCCACTGTCACTGGATGGAAATTTCTTCACTAGAGGTGCTCATGTGTTTCAGTCAACTTTCTGTATACTGTACACTGACAGGAAGTGTCAACTACTTCTGCATGACAACCAGTATTCTCTCTGGCTGTTCAGTAAACAAGATCCAGAAAGGCTAGTCATGGACAGCAGGACAAAGAGTGGGTGGAGACTCACCGTGGTAGGAGGGGCATCGGTGCCAGCCCAGGCAGTCCAGACCAGTGGGGATGCTCTGAGAGAGACTCTGGTCTTTGATTGGCAGGGTTGAGAAGGTCTCCATGGCAGTGAGGGAGAACCGGGCACAGTCCTGCAGAAAATGTCAGCATGGTCTAACACTGACAAACTGCAGAATCAAAGGGGAACAGAGCAGGGGGCCAGGAGGGGATATTACTGCTTGAAGATACAGAACCTGAAGGTTATTATTGAAGCCCAAAGAGGAGCCTTCGGCTATTTCTGTAAACTTTAAGAACTTAACCTCCATTTTTCCAGTAAAACATTTGCAAAGATGAAGTCTCAGAATAAATTCTTAGGATAAACATCAAAATAATACTCAGGTTCCTTCCTGGAATATGACAGAACCTTCAAGGAAGTTTTATGGATAGAAAAGCTTTCGCCGTATTTGAGCAAGGAAGCATGAAAAGAGGGCAGCAAAGAACCAGGGAAGAAGAACAGCACCAGCATGGAGAGAACAAGTGGAGAGGAGAACAAGATCAGCTCTGAGGAGTGAGAGTCAGCAGGTGGAGTACAGGAGGAGGCAGAACCCCCCCGCCGCACCGCCTTACTTTCTGCAGCTCCTCTGGCAGATTGAAGCCCTGTGCTTCCCGGCCCAGCATCCTCTTCATATCCTCGATCCACAGGTCATCTGAGCAACTCCGCTGCTGCGTGACCCCCCAGCGCATGGCCCTGGGCCCGGGGGCCCCTTGTAGGCCTCCCCAGTCGGAGAGGGGTCTGGGCTTGTGCGCACGTCTCCTCATTCTCCGGACGGTAGCTGACTCCTGCAACTGGCTGGCTGGCTTAGTATCATCAGCAAAGTTCTTTGATAGTAAATGAAACACATGAGTGTATCTGTCAAATATGTCATTATAAACACGGAATATACTCCTTTTTTTCAAATAATCAAGGTCACTGGGAAATGAACCGGGGACATCTGAAGTGTGTAAAAATGTCCAATGTTTGGGGTGCACCAAAGAACCTTCCAGAATGTGTTTGTGCAGATTAAGGCATTAACATCAACGTTTTAGGTAGCCTGAAGTTCAGAATGAGGATTTCTAGAAGAATCACTAGATGGCGATACCAACACACATCTCTTTATTGTAGCAGACTATTAAAAGCAGTATCCAGAAATGCAAACAAATCCCAGAATAGGCTCACTAAATCGCACAATGACAGCATTCCCCTTCATTAAGAAGAAGAAGTGTCATATATAAAGAGGGGTTTATTTTTCCAGTGAGGCACCTGCTACATCTCTACCAGCATGCAATTCGGCATGAAATGAATCCAAGCTGTGGTTTAAGTTGTCCCTGCACTGCAACTATAACTCTGAAAAGGCTAATTATTAAATATTGAAAAGTGTTTATCAATAAGTCCCAGAAGCCATTTTATCATACCTCAAACTCATTTACAGACGAGGATGTGGTCAAGACGACCTGTGGCAGACTGTCCACATGTTGGCCGTCTGTGTCCAGAAGATTCACGGGCATCAACGGGGACAATCTGGGCTTGAGGGTCTTCGGCTTTTCGGGGGGATCAGAGACCCGCTCTGTGCTGACAGATTGTCCCAGCAAGATGTGCGATAAGGTGCTGGCATGTGGGGAGGGGAACCGGAAGCTTCTACGGTGGCTGCCGAACCTGGGGCTGTGCGGCTTGGGGCTGGTCGGTCTCGAAGGGCTGTCCATGCTGTCGACGGAACCGACAGACCGGGCCCGTGTAGGGGTGCCCTGGATGGTGAGGGTGGTGTGGGGGGGTGTCATATGAAGAAGGGGGCTGGAGTCCTCGCCAGCCATGTTATCGAGGTTGCGTGAAGACAGCTGGCAGGGATCCGGGCATGGAATGGTAAGGCTGTTAGACTGCATTGGACTCCTCTCCCATGGCTTGGCATTCTTTGGGGAAGTACCTGAGAGTTCACGTGCCATTCCCTTCTTGGTCAGTGGGTCGGTATGGCATGTGGTCCTCTGGCTGGCAGAGCAAGGGTTCAGATCCGTGTTGTTCACTGAGGATGACTTGATGGTGTTGGTATCAGACACTGACATGGTCCGATTCGGGACTTCCTTCACTGGTTTTAATTTCCTGCCAGACCGCTTGGACCTTGAGGCCGCACCGTCCAGCTTCGGAAACTGTCCCTCATGCTCCTTGTCCGGGGAGCGGGATTCAAAGAAAGAAGAGAGCGACTTATGGGCCTGTGCCAATTTCAGGCGCAGACTGAGGCTGTCTGAGCTCTTGCTCCTTTTGCAGCTGGCACCCTCTGACCTGTTGGGCTGTTTCCCTTGCTGCAAATCCCCTAACTCAGGAGTGCAGGCAGCATCAGCATCTCCATTTCCGGCATCACTTGTTAACGAGAAGATGCCCAAATCCTCCTTATCCAGTCGACCTCCTGGCATAGCTCTCTGGGCAGCCTGATTGAAGGGCTGGTCCTTGTGGAAGACGTCATCATCCAGGTTCTCTTCCTGTCCCTCAAAATTGCTCAGCTCCTCACTGCTGTTGGACAAGGTGGACCTTGATTTGTCCCCTTGTCCATCCTCCACACTGTCCTCTCCTGCCTCTCTATCTGGAGAGGCTGAGGGAAAGCTCCCTGACTTGCTACCTCTGCTATCCCGGCTTAAGTTTTTACCCCTTCTGAATGAGGGCATCTTGGAGAACACAGAGAACTTAGAGCCCTTCCCACTAAATTTACCCTTTGTTGCTTTGCCCCTTACTGCCTTATGGAGGCTGGTGTTGCTACCTAGGTAAGAATAGGCATTGTCATCCATTTCTTCTTTGTCATAGCTGGTGGAGTCACCAGCTATGGTGGGGCTCAGACACTGCCCGTATGCTAACTCACCATTAGGTGTCATGACTCCATAGCTGTCTGGTGAAGGAGTGCTGGAACCGAACAGAGCTTCTGAATCCGTGCTGGATGAGTCCTCCCTCATGGTCTTGGAGTGACCGACTTGGTCCTCCACAGCAGAACCTGCGCTGATCATCTCCTCGTCTCGTCCATGTTCTACATCTTCAGCTATGGAGGAGTTATCTTGACACTGATCTGATTCAAAAATGGGCTCAAGATTGACTGAGAGAAGATTTAAACAGGCATCTTGGATTTGGTATTGCACCGTTTCAATTGTCGGCACTTTCTGAGGGCTAATAGGAATTAACGCCAGACAGTCCTCAGAAACTGCTGTTGTATTGTGCTTTTCTACTTCTTGTGAAAAAGAATAAATATGGCTTATACTATCGCCTACTGGCTCAGGGCCATCATCTGCAGAGCTCTCTGGACCCTCTTCTGCTGGTCCAAAATAGGAATTCTGCACATTTAGCTCCTCCGCACCATCCCCACGGTGGGTGTCTAAGGGGAATGTGGGGCTGTGGGAAGTGCAACTTTGACCTGAAGTACTGTCCTTGCTCTTTAGCACCCCCTGCTGGTGATACCTCTCCAGCTTCTCCTGTTCAGACAATTCGATGTCATACCGAATCCCCTCAGGATCATTATAGAAAGGCCTTAACTCCTTACCATTCCAGTATGGCTGACCATCCAGTGTAGTAAATGTGTCCACATCAGGGATATTAAACGGAGAACTGACTTCCTTATTTGGAAATGGCTGTGAGGGATTGGGGCTGATGGTTAATGATGCATTTGGAGAATGGACATCACTGTCACCTGAGGTGTGACAGCCCAACTGGTCTTCGACGTACGATTGCTCCTTAGCCAGAACACTGTCTGCTAATCCATCAGTAGGACACAGTCCTGAAGATGCCTTCAGGGTGTTGTTGGTTTCATGGGGCTTGATGGGCGTCTTATGATGGTGCTGTCCAGGAAGACCATTTAGCCTAATGTGTTCAAGAGGAGCATGTAGGTGTAATGCGGCAATTTCTGCCCTTCTCACTGGGAAAACTTTAGGGTGTGAGGTGATCTCTCCCCAGTGACAATCTGAGTTAATAAGACTGCTGGACTCTTTAAAGTGTTGATGTTTCACTGTCTCGGTGAGCACTGTGTCTGCTTCACTGTTCCATCCGGAATCACATGGAACAGCTTGTGGAACATGTGCCTGAAGGTCATCTGTGATCTTACCAAAAGTCTCTGTGGAGGTACATGGGGATAATTCCCTATGACATGTTAGACTGGGAAGTCCAGCATCATCTGAATGTTTCTTGGTGACACTCTGTGTATCACGTACATTCTTCTTTTGTACAATGCAAGCACTGAAAAAATCGTTTTCTTCTTTGGAGATAAAGGGGGTTGATTCTGACCTCTCCTTTCCTAATGTCAGCACAGAGGAATATTCTGGAACATTGCTGTCAGGAGATAGGTTCTCACTATAGCTGCTGATGAGGGGGCCTCTCAACACCTCGGTGCTGGATTGTCCGCAGAGATTGGAGCCAAGCTGTGCCTCTGTGAACCTTCCCAGCTCCCCCCCAGAAACACTATCATCTGATAGGAGCTCCTGTCCAGAACCCTGGCTAAGAGAACGTGGAGTTTGCAGCCCGTAGAAGGTTTGCTCTGAGCCACAGGATTCTGGGAGTTGCGGGCATAGAATCTGCGAGAGTGAGGCTGAACAAGCCTGCTCTGAGATACAAACTCTCTTATGCACGTCAGCAGAGTCAGGTTCGAGTCTCGCTATGCGCAAAACTGCAGGGCATATCTGTCCGCAGACTGAATGTGTGTCGGGTTCTGCGCTAGCATCTGCACCAAATAGCCAGTCCGCTGTGTGTTTGTGCTGTGAGTCTATGTCATGTCCACGCTGCGTTCCTGCAGCCTGTGCTGTGCATGCATTTCCTGTGCCGCGTCCCCTGGGACACCTTTCAACATGCTGTCCCTGAGACCTGTCCCCTCCGTCCCCTGATCTGCTGTCCCCCGGCTGAACGTCCTCCACCCCCTGGGCCTCAAGGAAACAGGCTTTGCTGTCCGGGCTGAGCTTGGATATAGTGTCTCTGTGCAAAGAGTTAAAACGGCAGCTGCGTTCTGAGGTTTCTGGATTCTGCTGCATCCATCTGGCAGGTTCTGGTCCCAGGTATGTGCTCTCTGAAAGCTCAAGGATCTTGCCGGTGTCCTCACTGGCCTCCTGGCCCTGCAGAAACAAGAACAAACGACAAAAAAATGAAGAAAACGAGATGTGCTAAAACGGGAGATTCCAGACCCGGGTAACACTGAATATGATCCCTTCTGGTCCTCATTCTGGTCCTCATACTGATACGGCTGATTTCCGGTGTTTAATGAAGTTTAAAATCTGCTGAAGGCAGCTGGTGACTTGAGGACTCTCCTGAAAGAGCTTTTAACTTGCTCCGTAGCTGCATATGCCAGTGCACAGTGAGGGCAGAAGATTCATTAATGAGGTGCGTGTAAATGCATTAACTGTGCTGGAATGTTAATTGCACCATTAATTATAGTGGAATGACATGTTTTTGACAGGAAATGTGACTTTCCTACAAGTTCCCGCCCATTACCCGTCGCCACAGGGCCAATTTTGTTTCACGATCGCACGCCTTTCTGTGCTTGATGACTCCTTCGCTTTTGTGACTCTCCAGCTCTCCAGCTGTCTGGTGGCCAGCGTTTCACAAACACCCGGGGGGGGGGGTTACAGGAATGTACAGGTGGTGAAATACAGCGTGGGGCCAGAGCTTCTACTTCCTGCTCAGTCAGATCTCCATATAGAGCGAGGGCAGAACCCTGGCTCAAACCCTGACACTGACCCTGACCCTGACCCTAACCCTAACACTAATATCAACACCTATCACCTGTGAACTCCTACACCTGCATGTTTCACTTTAAATTCAGCCACTTTTTAATGTTTTTAGGGGAAGGGTTAGACTTAAAATTTATGTTAGGGTAAACAGGGTTAGGGTTAGGGTAAACAGGCATGAGGACAGAGGAACGCGTACGGATGAACATGAGTGAAACAGCTCCACCTGGACCTCAGCAGTAATACAAAAGGGAAATTAAAAAAGATTCATCTCTTTTAAGCAGTCTTTCTCTGAGCCTCCCTCTGCATCTCAGAAAGACACCTGGCTGTGAAGCAATGTGTTTCATTTCAGTCAACAGACAGAGAGACAGACACAAACAGAGAGACACCGATAGACACAGACAGACAGATACGGACAGACAGACACAGATCGACTGAAAGACAGACACAAACAGAGAGAGAGACAGTCACTGTTAGACATAGACTGACAGAAAGATACAGACAGACAGAAAGATGGACAGACAGACAGATGGACAGACAGACAGAGCACATGTGGAAGGTGCCGGAGAGGCTGCTGGCTCTGGAGTCACTCAGGGTTTGTTTCTAAGCTCATCCTCCTCCTCTTCGCTCCCCAACCCCCCCCCCCCCCCCCCCCCATGTGGGCTGTAAGCACAGCAGAGCACAACTGCAACCACATGCAAATAGAGGCACATGCAAAGTGGGCCGGCGCCGCTGAAGCCAGGCCAAGCCGCGACCCACACGGTCCGTGGGTGGGGGGGCTGAACAAAGCCAGGTGCTGTTGCTGAGTAAATCCAGCAGAGCTGTAAGATGCCATCTCCTCTGCCCCAGGGACCGGCCGCACGGTGGCCTCTTATCACACACCAAGCCAGACGCTGCACACACAGCAGTATTCTGGGATATGCTGTCTGCTACTCGCCCGTGGTAGGTGGATTTGCTGAGCCACCATGATGCCATTTTACAATAAAAAATATGACCTTCTGAGGACAGATCTCCCTTGATTCTATATCCAGGCAATGGTGGTGGATGCCAGTGATAAACTTTCAAAAAAGGATCCGTCTCAGTCGGAGGAGCAGCTGAAAGACAGCAGGCAAGAAGCGAGCGGCAAAGGAAAGGAGGCTGCTGGGGAGCGAGAGGTCAGAGACCCAGAGACCGGGATGCTCCGGAAAGATCTACGTGCTGAACTACAAAAATTACCATAAATAAATCTCTTTAAAAACGTGTTCTGCTCCAACGAGTCTTGTTTACGCAACAAACTGAAAACATCTGTATAAAAGCAAAGGAGGAACTGAGAGAATGACAAAGAGCAGGATGAGATCAGGAAGCCCGAAGGAGCTCAGGTTGACTGCAGGATCTGCAGGATCTGGGCGGCATTCAGCACCAGCCAGCGAGCTCAGAGGCGATCGTCAGGTGTCTGCATTTTAGCATTGATGACACACAATCAAAATACACAGAGATGCTTGTACACACACACACACACACACGATTATAATAATATCTTTGTGGGGACTCTCCATTCATTTCTATGGGGAAAGCTCTAATCCAAACATGACAACCTTAACCCCTACCCAGCCCCAACCGTAACCATCAGTAACCAAACAAAAAAAGACTTCTGGCATTTTTAGTTTTTTGATTGCATTCTCAGATCTTTGTAGGGACCTTAAAAATTGTCCTCACAACGTTAAATTAACAGGTTTTTATTACATTGTGGGGGACATTTGGTAATCCACACACACACACACACACACACACACACACACCCCAAGCTGCTGATGCCCTATCCCCAGCCTCACAGCCATCAGCGCCTGTTTGCTCTGTCTCGTCACTCCACAGTAAACTTCCTGACCCCGTTTCTCCCAAACCGCCCCCCCCCACCGTCTCTCTCTCTCACCCTGGCTGTAGGTACGAGGCCCCCACCTGCGCACACGTACCTGCCTCCCGCGGCGTCCCCCCGGTGCCGCCGTTCATAACCCCTCTCGATCTGACTGTGGCGGGCAGTGTGGCGTCTCCCTCCCGGTGATTCGTGGCCCCGCCCCCCAGAGTGCGCGCGGTGGGAATGCACGTGGGAGACTCCATTCAGAGCCCTGACACATGCCTATTGTTCTTGCCCCAGCATCACGGAGCAAGCTGGAGCAACCAAAGCGACCTGGGGCGGGGGGCATACGCCAGCCCCCACATGCGTAAATACCACAGCCAATCACCTAGTACAGAATTTCACTGCACAGAACTCTGAAGCTGTGGAATCAAAATACCAAATCCCCAGTGCATTAATGGCAAAAATACAGTGGAGCGATTCGCGAGGTCAGTCAGTGACAGATGGCGGACATTAAATATTAATGTTTACATCAGGGCCCCAGCACTGACAGACCCCATCCCACAAAGGAGCTGTTGAATTGTGAATGAGCTGGGGGGGGGGGGGGGGCTCTCTCCCAGCATGGGAGCGATATACTGAACACAGGTCCCTGGCCGAGGGTGTAGTGACCAATCAGGATGCCTTGCTCAGAGACAAGCCACGCCCCAGTGTAACCCGATACCTACAGCGAATGGGGCGGGGTTTGGCCTACAGGGAGCTTCTATGAAGTCCCACATGTACCAGATTCCAGCAGCAGGATGTGTGCACAGGCCAAGCCTGCAGGGGCATCACGGATCGCTGTTTCTCAAGTGTCGCCACTGCAATATTCATTACGGGGCTCCAAAATCAATAACGTGGCGCCTCTGTGCACCTCATAGCTCTGCATGCAGCCCATTCATACATGCAGCACGTTGGTGACAGTCCTCATTGTCTTATACAGTACAGTTGCCAGAAAAAAAAGTAGCCAAACGATTTGTGTGCTGTTTAAATCCCCATAAAGCTCAGGAAAGGGGTGCCGTGGCTGGACAGGTGGGAGGCACAGAGGAACACTGGAATTACTGGGATTACTGGGATGATCCTGGCAGGTGTCTGGTATCTTTAACAGAACCCCCCCCCGATCTCACAGAGCTTGGAGAGCCGGTGCCAACTTTACGGCTGACAGCAGTGATTTGGGCCCCCCACCCAGCAGAAATGTTTTTACATGCTCATTTTTAAGAAAGGAAAATCACCTTAAGGATATATTCCTATAAGGTTATATTCATATAAGGTTATATTCATACCAGGTTTAGGTTTCATCGGTGTTGTATGCTTTTGATTTGATTTCCTTTGCTCTTGCAAAGACAGGAACAAAAACACTCAAACAGCCACATACGTTTAAAACAGACTCCCAGCCCTGGCAGGCAATCAGAATGGACGGCCCAGTGTCAAAGGGCCTGATGTCAGGGGGCCTGCTTAACAAGGCCTTTGTTCTAAAGGCCAAACCCGCTGCTTGAGCTGAAAGGGCAGAAGCTGAGCCCAGCACCCACTGTGCTCCGGCCCGCGTGGAACTGCGGTGGGGGAACGTTGGTGGGTGGGGGGGGGGGGCATGAGGTGGCCATTGCATGACTCAAGGGAAAAAGCCAGTAATCACCACTGGAAGCACCAGGCCCCACCCACGAAGACAGCAGCGGCTGACCCAGATGAATGTGGACCGCTCCATCTGCGGGGGAGCGTAGGGGCAATGAGGGGCCTTTCACTGTAAAGGTCAGCGGCTACCATTCCTCATAGATAAACTGCTCCATTACGCTAACCGGAGATGCCAGCAAGAACAAGGCCAGTATGCATGAAGCTGCTCTTTATTCCCAGCAGGGGGCAGCGGGGCTGTAATATAACAGAAATGGGGCTGCTGTGTGGAAGGTTTGAAATCCCAGGGTCGGCAGAGTGATCTCACCACTGTGCCCTTCAGCAAGTCCCTGCTGTGTCAATTGTGTGTTGCTTTGGTTAAACGTTTCTGCTAAATAAATAAAATGTAAATCCATGTGTTTCAAAACCATACTGTGGATACTGTAATCATACCATAGACCAGGTTTCAGGGACATCTAAACGCAGCCTTGTAAGCAGGTGTCTGCACTGGTGTGTCTGTGAATCCATATGCTTTTCTGGAGAGCTTTCATTAAGCCCCACCACGCAGCGGTCTAACTCCCACCCAGAGTCCCCAGGGCTCAGATGTGCCTCCTTTGACATGCAGCAGAGGATTCCCCCCCTCGTCTACAAACCTGTTTATCTTCTCATCCATAACAGATATGAATTTATGAGCCAAGATCTCCCCTCTCCTCTTCTTTTTCTGGATCTGGTATCGACTCCTTTGTTTAATCAATAATGCTCAGCGTCCTGTAATACCAGCTTCCATCTTCTCATTAATGCTCTGATTTACACTCACCATGTCACCCAGACACTCTGTCTGCTCCAGTGAGTCACATCAGTCGATAAATTCCCAGGAACGTTTCCGATTTCTGACGCCACACCCAAAAACATGGGGAATTCTCTAGGATGTAGTCTACAGTTTCCCACCTCTCCAGAGCCTCTGGCTTCAGCAGTGACTGGTTTTAACTGTCCATCTTCTTCCATCAATTTTACCAGTCTCGCGTCCCATAAAGAGCTTGTGAGTTTCTCCTAAAATGACTTTATAATCAGAGAGCAAGGTGCCCCGGTCAGTGAAATCCTAAATGGGGCTCTTGATCAACAGTGTGTCCATCCAGCCTGTCATTCCCAGGCCATTTGGGTGAAGATCCACTTCTGGTGAGCAGATGGTTGAATCAGGAATCCTTCACTCATGGACACACTCAAGGAAAGCCACCAAGCAAGGACCTTCAATGCAACTTGGATGAAATCAAGACTAAAGGACTGGATGTGTGATGATGGTCAGCTCTATGTCTGAGGCTCAGGGGGTGGTGGAGGACCCTTTGTAGTCTGAGGCCAGGTGGGTCATCCACAAACCATATAACAGGATCCATGGATGGGGACTGATACCTGGGTTTCTATAGTGTCGCCCACAGTGGCGTCTCACTGCTGCTTTGGACATGGAGTAAGTCACCCACATTGGGAATTCACCTCACTGAACATTGATTGGCTCTGCCAAGTGAGTAAGGATCTAAAGATCCAGTCAGACACGTCCCCTTCAACAAGGGGGCGCGGTTCCCGGTGCCCACAGCACTGTTTGGGCTTCCTGACCCAATTAATCTATGCACATTTTGATGCATAAGGAATCAGTGTCGCAGTCGTGTTTTCACTAGCCGTAGCTGTTTCCAGATCAGTGCCTAGCGTGTGTGAGCTGACATATGAGCAAACGCCCTTTACGAGATGCAGGAGGAGGTCATACGTGAGTAGGCGGCTCCTACAGGAAGCTTACGACTCGGGGCTTTGGGAGTCGTGTTAATTAGAACTCAACGGACCTGAAAAACCTGGCAAGGTGACTTACTATCCAAATAATTACTAACTGAATAACCAGGACCTACCCTGAGGACAGGGGCCAGCTGCATCCGATCTCCCTTAATAAACTGTAGTGATAGCGAGAGCAGATCTGAGCGGCAGGAGCAGAGAGCGGGCCCCAGGCTCCATGCTGGAAGTCCAGGTCGGAAGTACAGTGCATTAGCAGGTTTAGATCCAGGTCCAGGTCATTAGCAGACTTAGATCCAGTTCCGGTTCCAGTGTGCTGCTACTCCCACAGTTGCTGAGGTCCACATTGGTCTGGATTTCCAGCCCAGTGGACCACCTTGACTTCCAAGTGCGGGATGAACAGTGCATAATGTGAGAGGAATGTGGCTGAATGGAGTGAACGCGGGGGCGGACACACAGCGGGTGTCAGGAAGTGGGCGTGGCCCCCCCGCAGGGTACCGTTCGCTAGAACACCCTGTTTATGTTCCCTCTGTGTTTACTCATTTACCCTGCGATGTTTCGAAGATGCGGAAATGGCCCCGCCAGGTCTTTAAGGGGGCCCATCACGCCACAGGGTGTATGCAGGCAGAGAGCGGGGCCCCAGCCAGCCCACAGGACCGGAGCCCTCCCCACTGCCAAACCCACCAATCATCTAAGCGGCTGGTTGTTATGGTTACAGGCTACTCCACAGGCATAGCATAGCCAGCTAAACACAAACAGCGTGGGGGCCTGATCGCTGATTCCGTGTCTCTTTCCAGCTCGTCAGGCTGATAGCGCAATGGGTCGTCCTGAGGAGAGCATTTCTCCACAGGGTACAGCCAGGAACAACCCTTAGTGTATCTCCTGCAAGGCCCCAGGCTTTGTTAGCTCTGCTCCATTCAAGCTCTGAATGACAGAGAATGTCTCATCACGCATCCTTTTACTGTTTTCCATTGTAAATCCTTCAATTATGCAGTTTTACTCAGCATTAAGCTCATCCTCGCGCGCCATCATCTCCGAGCTGAAGCCAGAAAGCAACGCTTAACCCCACAGGCCGCACACCGTGAGCCCCGTACCCTGGGCAGCCCATCCTCACCAGCACGCAGGAAAAACTATCCAATGGGATGGCTGAGGAAAGGGACAAAGCGGCTCCTCACCGCCAAGCAGGCGGAAAACGTGCAGCTGAAACACAGAGCTGTGAAGAAGGAGGGAGGAATAGAGACAGGAGGTCAGCATGAGGCCAGACCTCACAGCTACAGCCTGACCCTGTACCAGCGGTACTGCCTGCTATTCTGGACAGCCAAAGGGAGGCTCAGAGGGAGAGAAATCAAGGGGAGAGAGAGAGAAGCGTGCCGGCCGCTAAGACTGAGGAGTAGCATAACCAAGAAGCATGAGGTGGCAGGGGAGGTCCGGGGGAGCGGGAAGTGGGGCGTACCAGTCACAAAGCACGTGGAAGCCTCTACTCACAACTGCAGCAGCACCTCCTACAATAGTAGTTTCCTTGTAAAGAGTTTGAGAGTCAACTGGAGCTCCAGTCAGCCATGTGGCCTCACAGAACGCAGTGACCTCCAGCTGCACGGGAAAAGTTGCATTGAACACAGAATTACAGATATATTCCACACATGGCCATTAAGCACAGTATCAACAGAACACAGGGTCCAGTCTGCAGGGGATACAAGCAGGATCTGGAGACAGAAACAGCAGCATTACTACCTTGAACTCCTGTGGGGACAGGGTAATGTGCTGTACACCACTGTCTGTTTTTAGCAGTAGTAGTGAGATCTTCATGCGATATTTGCGAATGTTTGTGTTGACACTCCTGCCCTCTACTGTGTGTAAGCTGTAGTGCAGCATTAAAGACTTTTGGCTCAGGGAGTGAGTGTCACTGTCCCTCTGCCTTTCTGCACTTTCATTATTCTTACAACCCACATAAAAAGGGCCTCCAACGATTCTCTCAAGAGCTCAAGGGGTGTTTTGCGTCGCCCAGGACGACCGGGACCACACAAGTGCTCCAAGGAGTAACTCCACTCTGGTGCTCCGAGAGGATGAGAAAATGAACAGTCCAAACCGAACATTAAAAACATGATGTAGGGATCATCTCCAGTGTTGGGTAGAAGGTGTATGGATACAGGCGTAAGGGGAACATGCCTGGTAATTTATGGCCCCAGAAGATGGCTGTTGCGTTTAGTGAGTCCCAGGACTATAATTCTAACAGCGTCTCCCCCCCCCCCCCCCCCCCCCCAGGTGTTGCCCATAGCTGTCTCATACTGTTTCAGAAAAATGCACACAGACCATTGATTTCCCTGGGACCAGTAAGAGAACAAACACTTCCCAGGTCACAATGGCAGTGTTACTGTACGTTATTTTGACTTCCCGATGGGTATTCCATCGTGTTTTTCACTTTCAGCACAATAAACAATATTCAGTAATTTATTATAAAACAGGCTTTGTGTTAATGATTTTGCCCAACTGTAGGCTAATGTAACTGTCCTAAGCATGTGTCTTAGGTTAGGTGTGCTGTATTAAAATGCATTACAATAGGCTTATTGGAACGTAACCCCATCGCAGCGCAGGGAGCATCTGTATATTCTACAAAAAAAACACACTTACTCACTCTCATTCTCGCTCTCTCACCCCCGAAGTCCGGAACAACAGCCGATTCACTAGCCTTACGATACCCTACTCTGCGCAATCTTTGTTTCGCCTAGGAGACTAATTATGGGATGGGAACTAAGCCCAGAGCCAGTTCTGGCATTTGAAAGCCAACCAGCATGGCGTCTTGGTGACCGAACAGTCAGTCTCCTCTGTCCGGGGGGTCGACATGAATCACAAGATCACAGTCTTCCCGTCCGGCCTAGGGCCGCCTGCGGTCCTGACCGGGTTCTGGGACCGGCCCATTTGAAGCAAAAACTAACCAGATATGGCCAATGTGAAGTAAAGCAAGTGTAATTAGGGAGATTTCACAGTCACTGCAGACATGAAGCAGGCACTCATTTGTTCTTACTTTTAAATACAAATATAACTTTATATATGAATATACACTATATGGACAAAGGTATTGGGACACCTGACAATTACCCCTATAGGAACCTTAATAACATCCCATTCTAAATCCTTAGACATCAATATGGAGTTGGTTCCCCTTTTGCAGCTATAACAGCTGCCACTCTTCAGTGAAGGCTTTCCTCAAGATTTTGGAGTGTGTCTGTGGGAATTTTTCCTCATTCATCCAGAAGAACGTTTGTGAGGTCAGGCACTGATTTTGAATGTGAAGGCCTCATCATTATCTACATTTTAGTTCATCCCAAAAGTATTCAGTGGAGTTAAGGTTAGGGGTTCTGAGTGGACCAGTCAAGATCTTCCACACCAAACTCACCCAACCGTGTCTTTATGGACCTTGCTTTGTGCGCTGGGGCACAGTCACACTAGAACAGAGAAGGACATTCCCCAAACTATTCCCACATAATTAGTATCAAAGAAAGTACAGAATTAGAGGACATATATAATTGTCCACAATGTCTTGCTTTGCCGAAGCATTAAGATTTCCATTCACTGGAACTAATGGGCCTAACCCAACTCCTGAAAAACCACATACATGTACCATAATCCCTCCTCCACCAAACTTTACAGTCGGCATAATGCAGTCAGGCAGGTAGGTAACATTCTCCTTGCATCCGCCCAAACCAGACTCATCCATCAGACTGCCAGACACAGAAGCATGATTCATCACTCCAAAGAACTCGTTTCCACTGCTCCAGAGTCCAGTGGCAGTGTGCTTTACACCACTCCATCCGATGCTTAGCATCGCGCTTGGTGATGTGAGGCTTGCGTGCAGCTGTGCGGCCATGGAAGCCCATTCCATGAAGTTCCTGGTACACAGTTTTAGGGCTGGAATAAACAGCAGAGGAAGTTTGGCAACTTCTGGGCACTATGAACCTCAGCACTCAGCAACCCCACCCTGTTACCTTACACGGTCTGCCATTTCGTGGCTGAGTTTCTGTTGTTCCTAAACACTTCCACTTTGCAATAATCCCACTTACAGTTGAACATGGAATATCTAGCAGGGAAGAAATTTGACGACTGACTGAAAGGTGGCATCCTATGACAGTACCACGCTTGAATTCACTGAGCTCTTCAGAACGACCCATTCTTTCACAAACGTTTGTGAATCTGACTGCATGACTAGGTGCTTGATTTTATACACCTGTGGCAATGGGTCTGACTGGAACACCTGACAGAAACAGCAATAAACCACACTGTCAGCATGTTCTAGTTTGACAGACTATAATATAAAAGTTTATTTCGTATGATTTTATTTATTAAGATTAGATTTCAGTTTGCAGTCCATTCAATTTGTCACTTTTATTTATTTTATTTTTATTTATTTGGGACAATGCACATTAATGAACAAACACTACAATGAAATAATCAAGTAATGATTGTAAATGAGCCAGATTATAGCACAATCGCTGGTTTACATCTGTACATCTTTCTCATGGTCTACATCTGTTTAAGGGAATTTTAAACAAAAATGGAACCTTAAAACAAAGAAATACTTGCATTTACCTCTTTTACATGGTAGCAACTCATTGATAATTAAAAAACACTAGCATAAATTGTTTATAATTGTCTATTAATGATTTCCAATGCGTTACAACCTAATTAATAAACTGAAAATAATCACAAAGTCTTATTGCAAAGTGGTACCTAAATAATGACTTGAATTATGATGATTACTGATATCGACTGATATGAAAAAAATTACTGTGATAAAATATTTTGCCCTAAACCAGGAGCATGGATGATGTGAGGTAGGTCCTTCACAGGTAGATCCTTCAAAGGTGGATCGCTCACAGGCAGGTCCCTGACATAGAGATCCCTCACAGGTGGATCACCCACAAACAGGTCCCTCTGACTTCCTGTCAGGGTGAGGGGAAAATGGGTCTGCTAGAATTTAAAGGGCCATTTGCCGACATGTGACTCCTCAATGCCCCCCCCCCCCCCCCCCCGTTCCTCCAGAGAGCATGTTTGTCTACAGCCTCGCCTCCCTCCTCATTCGACCTGCCCCTAATATCTTTGTGTAGATGAAAGACGACTAACATAGGCAGCATGTAACATGGGTTTGCCCATCAAACGCTGCTGTTTTAATTAGCAGAATCGCTCAGATGCTGCCTGTGAAAATCATTTAACTCTAAATCCCTCATAAGTGACAGATAATCCCCTTACGGAGTTTGGGCTGGCCGGCTGCGGGGTGGCTGTCCGGCTCTGAGCCGAACTCACTGGGGGGGGGACACCTGACCGCCAATATGCAGGTGCACAGATACGGCCATTTGGCCATCCCCCACAAACATGGAGGCACTGGTGGGAGACTAAAGTAAGAACAAAGCATTGAAGGAAAATATGGGGGAGGGCACAGGCCTCAAAGCCTTGCCCTAAGGAGTCTGTCTCCGCTGGGGGGCTCGAGAGGGGTCTGTGTCTCTGTTAATAAGTCGGGACATCAGAGCAGCCCACAAACGCCCGCTAATCCACATGAGAACCCCCTTAACGGGGCCGATCCGTGCTGGCTCTGCGCCACTGTCACCGCCTCCTTCTGGGGGGGGGGGGGGCTGACGTGCCGTTATGATCACCCCAGGAAAGGGGGGGCGTGGTCCTGGGCACAGAGAGGCGCTCGTGAGAAATGGACCCCGTGAGGATTCAGAGCATGAGAAACACAAGCGGGTCCGGAGTGCTTCTCAGAACAGACCCGGGAGGGGGTGGGGGGGAGGCTTTCTGTCCCAATGTGAGGCCACTGAGACATAGCCAGCCAGGAGGCCAACACCGAGCAAGGGCTACCAGCACAAGCCTGTCCACACTGAGCAACATCCATCCATCCATCCATCTATCCATCCATCCTTTCACCTTCTACTCTTGTCCCAATCAGGTTCATGAGCAACAGCACTGAGGAAACAGCACTCATTATAAAAAGAGCTGGGAATTATCATTATGATTGTGATCACGATCACCATTATCATCATCATCACCATCATCAGCATAACCATAACCTTCACCATCTTCATCACCACATCACCAGCATTACCTTCACCATCATCACCGCCACAATCACCATCATTACAATCATCACCATAACCTTCACCGTCTTCATCACCATCATTACCATCATCATCACCACTATCACCAGCACCACCATCACTGGATAGTATCATAACCTCCTCCCCCACACAACACCAGATGCACTATACACTTTCATGCTTCTCCTCAGATGGATGGACAGATGGGCAATCTACATGTTACTAAAACAGCTTTATATACAGTAACAAGCCGCACTAACGCCGTTCCTGGGACCCGGACACCTGACCGCCCCACCGCCTGCACCCTATTCCAGCAGATAATCTGTGAATCTGTCCCACAAATTCCAACAGTAGCACATGACAGGAACCGCCAGCTGTGATAAACACCATGGCCCACAAACTCGAAGCAGGTGGAGATCCTGAACCTGGCATTCCATCCAAATGTACTCACCCCCTCCGACCTGCCGGGAAACCCACCGTGTGTCCGTGGAAGTGTGGAGTGTGTGACGGGGAGCCCTCTGGCTGAGTGTCATTCGAGTAGCAGAGTGTGGACATGGCGGCGTTACGGAGGGTTCATTCCCAGCGGTACGGACGGGGCCCCCAAGTGTTGCCACAGAAACCCCATTAAACGCTGAATAATTAGGCCCCTTTCAGGCCCAATTTGCATGAGAAGCCGGGTGTGAGAGCCTGGCCCCCGTAAACAGCAGCAGTTCTGTAAAGCTACTCCACCTCTGCTGTGTGCTTCATGTTCTCCTTTGTTACTCCATGAGCCATTAGAATGCTCCCAGTTTACTCCGAGCAGCGCTGATCCAGGCAGGAGATCATCAGAAGCTTGGGTGGGGTCGTCACTGCGACTTTGACCTCTCTCCTCCTGCATCTAGAATGCTGTTGTTCACTGCAGTGCCATCACCCTGCGGCATCCCCCCCCCCCCCCCCCCCCCCACGCTCTCCTCATGGTCCCGGAGCCACGTGCTTCCAGAGAAGACGAGCAGTTTATTCATTTTGCTACCCGCAGGTCATTTTCCATCCATAAAGAAGCTCTTTCTAACATGCACACATGTGGCTGTTTTCTGAGTGTCAGTATGATTTATCAAGCCCCGCAGCGATGCACGAGCGCGTGCTCCAACCTGCACGCGTGTTTGCACGTGCTGGCTGTCCATGGGCAGGGTCTCATTCCACGCTGGAGGGTGTTTATCCTCAGGATGCAGCTCCCATCTCTGACATCCGCTGGAACTGCAGCGGCTAACCTGAGTATCTTAGACGTCTGGTCTGTAGGAATTGATCCAAACAACACTGCTGTTATTTTCACTTTTTACAGGACAGTGTCTGAATGTTGAGGTAGAGCTGCTCCTTTTGGTTCTACTTCTGATGATACACAGAAACCGGAACCTTGGGGCCGAAAGGAGGAGGCCAAATGATCTTTTCTGACATCCTGTTCCTCTGCCTGGTGCTCCTCACACTTTTCCAGAAGAATTTCTCTTGGCTTCATTTGAGCTCTGCGTCTTAGCTCTGTTTGGGCTGCACATCGCAGCCTCTGGAATGCCATGATTCTGTTTTGGGGAACGGACCACATCCTCATACCTTCTGCATTCTTGTCCCCAGGGGGCTCACAGTGAGGATGATGGGCAGAGGGATGCAGGCAGTGGAGTAAAACCAGGGGCCTGTGTCACAAAGCAGGATTCCATGCTTAGCTGGATAACTTTGAAGTTTAATTAAATATTTGAATGTTTGCGTGTACACTTCACGCTCAATAGGTGTTGCTCAGTTGCAGTCACTGCTGGTGAATGGACAAAGTGCAATTATTAATAAAAATGTATAGAAATACATAATCTAAAAATCAAGTAGTGTGCATTGTCCCCATAGTCCATTACTTAAACTAACTTCAATGGACATGTCTATCAGAATTAATTTTATAGTTATTAGTCCATTAATTCTATCCTTTACACTTTGAATGGTTTAATAATTTATGAACATGGATATCCAGTCCCTGTCTTTTGTCATCTTGCCTGGCCATGCATAAATGCTCTGCATACATTTGTGCGTGATCAATAAAAGAATACTGAACGGGCTCTGAAGTTCATTTAATGCTGAATAAGAAAAAAGGAGTTAATTACAGCTGTCGCCATTACTCAAACTCGATTACTGGATTATTTAAAAAGCATCGATTAAAAATTTCCTTCCCGAATACTCTGCAGTATGGCAGAAGGTAGACCGCACATGCAGGATGAGTGAATGAGAATACAGATGTATGTCACGACGGCCAAGCAAATGCATCTTAAAAGAAGACATTCAGGTTTGAGAGACTCACCCAATAATGCCAGGTTAGCCAAAGATATGTACAACTTAGCCTCTCGAAATATAGCCTAGCCTGTCTTTGTCACCGATTTTACAATTTGCTTATTGTGATTCCTGTATGTCAAACAAATCGCTGTTAAAACAAAGGTTACCCCGTCGCTTAGCCACATCATTTTACATATTAAGGTACATAAAACCAATTAACATTAATTATTTTTTGGTGACGTATTGTGTATTTTGAGTAGGGCTGAACAAGACTATAAAAAGGTTGCATGGAGATATTTAGGAGATGAAAATTAACTATATAGCCAATTGTAGAACTTTACCTTTAACTTATCTACCAAAATAAGTCTGTAAAATAACTAGGTGTTATGGAGAGTGTGCCAAAAGACACTTGTTTTTGCTCATTGCCAATATACCATACGAAATATTTCCATACAGCGGAATACGAATAACTTTTTGTGATCAGTTCTTCTTCACCTTTCTCCTCCTCAGTCATTTTTTGCTTTATTTCTCAGACATGCCACACAATCCACCACAAAGTACAAAATGATATGGTTTTCTCAGAGATCGCATACAGTGCTCTTGCAAAAGCAGCAGCGGTAGAGTTTAGAATGATTTTTTAAACTAAACTAGATAATGCTGAAAAGGAAGCTTCATTAAAATTGGAAAGCTTGCTAAGTTTGGTTTCCTGTGACTAACTAAATGTGTAATTTATTGATGGTTTGAACTATTGGTCCATGCAATATGACAATTTCATGTGCATGAAATGCCATGTTGATATTAACATCGCACGTCGTACAAGTCCAGCGATACAGTGGCGCACTGGGTAGCCCCCTCAGCACACGCCACCCCTTTGTGTGGACTTTGCATGTTCTCACTGTATGGGGGTGCTTTTTTGTCAGATCTGCCAATTTCCTTATACTGTTCAAAAAACATTAAAAAGTGAAACGGAGTGCCTAAGCTGACCATGAGCATGACTGAGTGTGCATGACTGAGTGTGCACCCTGCAATGAGTGGTTGGTACCTGCCTTGCACCAGTTGCAATGTATATATTATATTACATTATATATATCCATTTTCTGAAACCGCTTCTCCGATTCAGGGTCGTGGAAAGTCTGGAGACCATGGGCACAAGGTAGGGAACAACCCAATAGAGGGCACTAACCCATCGCAGGGCACACTCACATACCCAGGATGGGGCACCAACCCATCGCAGGGCACACTCACATACCCAGGATGGGGCACCAACCCATCGCAGGGCACACTCACATACCCAGGATGGGGCACCAACCCATCGCAGGGCACACTCACATACCAGTCACTGAAAACACAGGGAGAACATACAGACTCCACACACGGAACCCAGGTCCCAGGTGACTGTGATAACCACTGCACCACCATGTCACCCTTAAATCATATCATATCATATCATATCATATCATATCATATCATTAATATAATCGATAGTGACAGCCTTAGAATTAATATGAATAAAAAGGCATGATAATTTCAAAAACCACAAGGCACATGTTTGGAAATTATGCCAACTATTGCCAGTTTCTTAATGACAATCAAATGGTATATATGTATTTACGCGGCCAGCCTGCCTTTCTAGCTTCGGCAGCAGCCATAGGGTTGCTCTTTGCCGTTATTGTGCTTTTGAATTCTTCATATTTTCTATGTTCTGCTGCAGTGAAATACATAGCCCTGTTGCGATCTGTATTTACGTGATTGGCTGATCAACGCACACGGCATGCTTTTATGTGCACATGCTCGGGAAGTTATCATGATTTCAGTAAGAAAACCTGGCTAGATATAGCACCATGATGGCCTTTATCTTGAATTGCAGTGGTTTGGTTTTGTTGAGCTGAAACTTATGTTGGAATAGGGTGCAGGCAGATCTATCAGCGTGGGTCCTTCCTCAGAACATCAATCTGATCTTCAAACTCTACTCTGAGCTTCATTCCCCTTGAGTTCCAGAATGACCCGGAGTGTCTCCTCAGCTAAGAGTTAACGCTGTTTATGTTAGATCGCAGAACATGAGCCCGTTTACATCCCAGCCCTCTGAGATATGCCTGATCTTCTGAGAGAAGGAAGCAGGTGACAATTTGGCAGATGGGAGGAAGCTATAGTGCCAGAAGCAGGACAGGGAAGCAGGAGGAGATGCAGCTGTATGCATGCATGCCAAAAGCCGGCGTGCCAAAAGGCTGCTCTCAGGCATCACCTTGGACGCCCATGTTATTTTCATCAGGGTGAGTAGAAATCTGGCCACCTTGTAGTCATAACAAACCAGGAGGAAGGCCATGCTAGCTGCACCCTGATCCAAACGCCAAACATGCTGAAGGTGCACTTCCAAGGAGCAGCTGCCGGACCCATTATTTGTCTTTTTCAATATTCCTACCTGGAAGATTAATGCAAAAATCTGAGCATGGTTCCCGGGATGCTCAGATCTGAGTGCTGTTTTCTGCATGTTACGGGCCAAGTGAGGTTCCCTAAAGGATCGGATCTGAGGACCTTTAGTGTCTATCAGGGCAGGTGCATGAGGTATCCTGGGGGAGGGGGGGGGGGGGCTCCAGCTTGGTTCACCGAGGAAAATTAAGGGGGCGGGGGGATGCCCAGGCCAAGGTCACGTCACAGCGGTGGTGGGGGGGTTATAGACCTGACCTGTGGGATTCCTGAGGCTAAGAGGCAATAGGGGAGGGGAGTTACGAACTGGGCAGGGGGGTGATGGAGGAAACACTGTCAAACTGATGTCCTCAACACTCCCTTCTGCAGAACTGGATCTAGGCCTGGGCTTCCCCCATCTGCGTGACGGGGGTGGTTAAAGCCGAGGTGACCCTCTGGTTACACCTCCCATGTCCCCCAGGCTTCGGACCCCCCTGGGGCAGGGGGCAGGGGGCAGGGGCAGTTAGCCCTATGCCTGTCGACCTTGAGGTTAAAATAACCGGCCTGTTTAATATAGCGGTAGGTAAAGGCCAGTGCTGGAGTGATTATACAGAAGAGTGAGCGTGTACTCCCCAGGGAGGAGAGATGGAGGGCCAGCCGACCACCGAGCGGAACAAAAACATGCAGGACGCTATATATACACAGTCAGCCGGATGGGCACACAGCGCTCGAACCCTGACAGCCAGAACAGGAGAACACAGACAGGGTTACTGTGGTAACAGTGTGGCCACGGCCGGCCTGACCTCTGACCCTGCGGCCCCCTAATTAGAGCCTTATTCAAACTCTGTGAGGGCTGATGGAGACCACAGGGACGGTGTTTGGGGGGGCACTTCCTGTACAGAGACCCCGCCTTTCCTGTTTATAACCCAGCGCCACCATCATGCCAACCACCACCCTCGAAAAACACAGACTGAGGGAGTGTGTGTGAGAGACTATGACAGTGTGTGTGGGAACATGGCCGCCTGCTCTGAGACACAAAGGCGACGGCCTTCTCCTGTCCTTCAATGCTGCGTGACTTAGGAGTCCCTGCAGCCCCGGGGTCATGGACTGGGAGACACGCCTGTGCTACCTGTACCTGTGCTGGGGCTCTGCTAGCCGTTAGCGTTAGCCATTACCGTTAACGGTTAGCATGTGCACAGTTACAGCAGCCACAGGAGACATTAATGTTGTGAATAAATCCCTGGTAATAGTGAGAAATCCGGAATGGTCTGTGTTTACTTGCCCACACGCCCTGGGAATGCTGGGAAAAGAGGACAGCTGACACGCAAAGCCAAATTTCCAGGGTAATCCAAGGCAAAATGTTTATGCCCAAAAGGTCACAAGGTCCCCGTGTTCCTCATGGCGTGTGAAGGATCTGGCCAGTCACTGCTGAAATGCTTTGCTGGTTTTGTTTCTTCATTTCCCATTTGGATCTGCTCCTCGCAGCACCCAGAACGTTCTGCGGCTGTGAAGCGGGTGGCACACACACACACACACACACACACAGACGGCCCACTGGCCTCTTTAGTTAACTCACTTGCGGTTTCCAGCCGTTTGCAGCAGATACCGTGGAATTTAACTCTCAGCTTCCCACATCCTCCTGGGGGTCACAGAAGCTACTCTGTAAGAGCCTCACAGTTTACCCAGAATCCCTTACTCAGGCACAGGCTTGCATGGTTCTGCAGGTCACCTGCGGGTCACAGGTGACTACAGGGAACTGCCCCTCCCACCAAAAAAGTACCATGTGAATCACAATAAAAATTCCAGAAAAGTCTAGAAAGTTTAAACCACATTGGTAATACTGTCCACGTAGCCATCAGAAAAGGGAATGAAGCTCAGCAATCCTTTCACGCTGCACGTCAACAGAAATGTTTTCTGACAAGGCCGACGAGCTGGCTCACCTGTTGCCCCCCCAAAACAGCCCAGAGACACGGGGGCATGCATCTCAATCTCTCTTATGTGTAACACAGTATTTATTCAGAAAACCGTAATCAAACATTAACTGTGCTGTTGCGATGCTGGCTGTTACAGTGGGACTCTGACGGGGCAGCACAGCTGAACGGGTCGTCTTTAAACACTTTGGCAGTATTTACATTCCTGAGGGGAGAAGAGTAGGGCGAGTCTGGCCTGAAGGCCCGCTACAGCGGCTCGCAAATCGCCACACATGTGGGAATAATTTCATTTAATCTTCCCGTTAGCGGGGACCCGCGTAGCCGTGGTGGCCGTGGATGCCTCGGGACGTGGCATGGATTCACGGTGACACACGATATCCTGGGGTGATCTCCGCCACCCCGGCAGAGGGTTCTCCTTCAGGAAGAACCTTAAACAAAATATTAGCAGCCTGCTCCTTCGCCCATAAGACGATCAGGGCTTATCAGACTCCCACAGAACCACGACCCGGGTACCCTGAACTCGCAAGCCCCCATTTGGATGTGGAATCTCCTGTTGGGACCCTGATCGGTGTCCATGCTCCCCACCTACTCATGAGCATAGCCTGAGTGCGAGTTAGGACACATTTCTGAGGATAGAGAGGGCGTTCCAGAGTAAAACTTTACACAGCTGAAGGGGGGGGGTACTCATTCCTGGATACATCTTTCTGGAATTGCGGTAATCCCCCCCCCCAAATCAAGCCGGCCATTTCCGTCCCTTGGGTAAGATACTCGGTGTCAGCTGAACCCCCGTACCGTAACAGAGGCCATTAGCCACTGAGAGGTGCTGTGAGTTCCTGTTCGACCCCACCCACAGCGAGGCCCCGGCTGATGAAATGAGATCTCGATAGTGACAGTGCTGAGCTGGAGTTAGGGCAGGTGACGTGACAAATCGACTCCCACAAACAGTCTGATGATTGAACAAACCCAAACAGAGGCTGCCTCACTACAGACACAATCAGGAAAAGGCACTATATCAACTGCATACTGATCAAAGTTACAGGCATCTTGTAACAGTTATGCTACGTCACAGTCTCATTAAAACACAACAAAGGGTTGCCATCCAGTGGGGGAACCAGTACATTCCCCTTCTGGGGGGTGGGGACACCTTTCAGGCCAGAAAAGAGCCTGAGATGAAACTCAGTGCAAAGCCCTGGTGGGTTCAGATTATTCTGCCTTGGCTCTTATAGCCAGAGCAAGTGTGAGTCGGACCTCCTGATAATACACAAGCACTTATTGACATTGTGCAGGAAGCAGTAAATCTCCCAGCCAACCGCTGACCTCCTCCCGGGTGTCTAAATCAAACAGGTTTAAAAGCATCCGGAACCAGACAACGCACAGCTAATCTCTCCCTGCCGGTCGAACAAAAACGCACCTTTTCCACAGAGGAGAGGAAATTCTTCGGCTTACCTGTGGTGTGATGGCAGAGCAGCGTAATCTCTGCAGGAAAAGAGAAGAAACACAAAGAAAAGCATGAGGACAAAAGGCCGTGGAGGCGTGCTCAGAGCCATTGGCTGCCGTGTCACACATGCACAAATGCATCCTAGACACAAATTACTAAATCTAAGAATGTCAGGCATGAACTCTGTGAAAGTAGCTGGCTCTGGTGCTTTGTGAAGAACGGGATGAGGGTGCGCCAACCAGCTGCTAAACCAGGAGGCGGGGGGGGGGGGACAGTAATTTGCAGGCAGATGTGCAACCCCCCCCCCCCCACACACACCCCTCCCCAGGACAACATCAGATTCAGTGCCTCTGCCAGACGCCCATTTACAAGAAAAGGCAAAGATGCAAAAAGTTTACACATACCCTTAAGTACCCCCCCCCCCCCCCCCCCATGGACAGAGGTGAGTCACTTAGGGGGTGGCTTGCAGGAGGTGTCCACGAAGCACGTGCTGAAAATGGCGGAATTGCACTTTAAAGAACAATGTCACCAGGAAAGTGGATCCAGAAGGGATCGGTGGGTCCAAAGCGGAAGGGCTCAACCGCAAGCCGATACGGTGGGGGGGAGGGGGGGCAGAGAATCAGCCAGGTAAGACAGATCCTGCTGATTACAGGTGTTGAAGCTGACTCCCCAAAACGAGATCTCTCTCTTCGACCCCCCAAGATGGGACCCCCCCACCACAAGAGAAACACCTGCTTCAGCATTAATGTGTGCCTTCAGAGTGTGTTGAGCTCATTACTGAGCACCAAGCAGCCACTGCCTGAGCATGTCACATGTCGATCAGGACATGTGTTCAGCTTCCAAAGCCTGGGGTAGGGCGATCAGATGCTGGGGAATTGGGGATGGTTCAAAGCCTCTGCCGATGGCATCTGACTAACCCTCTAACAGGCCATTAAACCCTGTGAGGGGCTGGGATCCCATCCAGGGTGTACCCCAGACTCATGCCCTATGTTGTCCAGAAAAGGCTCCTGGCGTTTGTGCAATGCTGCACTTTTCTGGCATTAAATATTTAAATATCATCACTTGCTAAACTTTCTCACTGAAAAGTGGCTCCAGCTGCAGATTTGCTAAGGCTTAGAAAAAACACTTATCCATAACAAGTATTTGTTTTGGTTATGAAGAGTACTTGTATTCATTTCAAAATGAACGCAAGCTCTTCTGTACAGTTTCACTATATATGGAAAAATTACAATAATTTTAGCCAATTAAACTGACAGTGATCAGTGTCACGATATAAACACCGCATACATTTTCCAGCATTGAGTATAGTTGGTACCTGACACATCTTGAGTAAGGTCCAGCAGATGATGTAGGCCGACAGGGTGAACTTCGCCCGCAGGTACCCCTCCGTGGTGCAGGTGAGCTGCACCCGCACCTCGTCCGCTCTATCACCGGGCAAGCCGGGTTCACTGCCGCTCTCGTTATTCCTGCGGGGATCCATCGAGTGTCCGCATGAACTTTCACTGCGAGACCATGTCTGCCTGAAAAGAAAAAAACCTTTCGAAAGTATCGGAAGATTACTTATTATAACTATAAACTGCTCGCCAAGAGAAATGCCCGCTTTGAAAGCATGAAAACTATTAAAAGCATCGCATAAGAGCCGCAGCCCCAGCGAGTCCCGCAAAAGGTGACAGAAACTGCCCGCTTTCACCGCACAGCCTCTTCCAGCCCCAAAGCAGCAACACGATCCCTCTCCGATCACCGCTTTCAACGTTGAGTGGCGCTGTCGAGTGCACATTATCATGCGGGAAACATGTAGGATGGAGGAGGAACATTTCCAGACTTTTTCAAGTGCATTATATTTCAACACAGATTGCTGTGAGTTTGTGTTGTGCAGGGGCAAATTGTTGCGCAAACATCTGTAGACATATGTACAGTATAAAATATTTGACTGTGTTGATGAATGGCCGGGGAGAGATTACTACGTTGTGGTCGTTTATTCCGTTTCCAAAATGGTTTCCTTTAATTCACAAAAGAAAAAACTGAAACGAACACAACGTAACAAATTTAATTTCGACGGCATTTTTGTCCGTTTTACATCGCTAATTGCGTGCAGTGGCAGATTTACGGCAGATCCTAATTTGGGGATCAGTGGAAAACGCGGTAAAAGCCTTGCTAAACCCAGTCCAAAACTATTCCTCTAAGGATAGAGCAGCTTTCCAAAATATCTGCTGTTCCAGTTCGGCTTCCTGTGAGTCCCCCTCGCTGCTCCGCAGCCACAGAAAGCCGCTCACATTGCCGGACCTCTGGGACTGCGACCTGGATTCACCCACCACGCCGCTGCCAGGCATGGGCTCGCAGCCCTGCCCCTCGCTGTCTCCGGCCGTCAATAAAAGCACATGTACGCTGTTAGTGTTATGATTATTTCGTTGCTTAGCTTGTGCTTTTGCCCAAAGCGACTCGATTTATTTCCCATATATGCAGCTGGATTTTTTACAGTTGAATTCAGGATAAGCCATTTGGTTGCACACTCAGAAAAAATGGTTAAAAATTTTGCTTATCACTGGGGCTGTACCCTCAAGGGTCCTGCCAACTATAACCTTAGCTGTGGGTTTTTGTGCCTTTTAAGGTATAGAAATGGACTCCAAAGAACATTGAGTACCATTTGGGGTACATTAATGCTGTGTGTACCTTCCTCAGAGTCAATTTATGTACCTTAAAAGGTATGATTACAAGGGTACAGCCCCAGTGACAAGCAAGGGTACAAATCTTTACCATTTTTTCTGAGTGTAGGGTACAACTTCAGAGTTCCTGGGCTATGAGGCAGCAGCATTGGGGACTATGAGGCAGCGGCATTGGGGGCTATGAGGCAGCGGCATTGGGGGCTATGAGGCAGCGGCATTGGGGGCTATGAGACAGCGGCATTGGGGGCTATGAGACAGCGGCATTGAGGCCGCGGCATTGGGGGCTATGACACAGCGGCATTGGGGGCTATGAGACAGCGGCATTGGGGGCTATGAGACAACGGCATTGGGGGCTATGAGACAATGGCATTGGGGGCTATGAGACAGCGGCATTGGGGGCTATGAGACAGCGGCATTGAGGGCGCGGCATTGGGGGCTATGACACAGCGGCATTGGGGGCTATGACACAGCAGCATTGAGGGCTATGAGACAACGGCTTTGGGGGCTATGAGACAGCGGCATTGGGGGCTATGAGACAGCGGCATTGGGGGCTATGAGACAGCGGCATTGGGGGCTATGAGGCAGCGGCATTGGGGGCTATGAGACAGCGGCATTGGGGGCTATGAGACAGCGGCATTGAGGGCTATGAGACAATGGCATTGGGGGCTATGAGGCAGCAGCATTGGGGACCATCAGACAGCGGCATTGAGGGCTATGAGGCAGCGGCATTGGTGTCGTATGTCTGTATGATGGGAGGCTTATGGATGGAGAAGGTCCACTGAATCTTCCCAGCTCATATAGAGCACATACAGTAAAGCTGTGTATTAAAACATCCACTATGGGCAGCTCTGGTCATCCATTTAAATTACAGCATCCAACAAAGTCACTCCATCAATGAATATTCTAGACTGCTTTGCCAAGACCACTATGCTTATAAGAATTATTATAAGGATTATTTTGCTAAATCCCTCATTCTCTTTTCAGCGCAGCAGACCCTCTGAGTAACATTTTTTTGGGGGCCAACAAATGTTCACACACTCTGGACAGGACCCCATTCCAGCACAGGACATTCAAACTTCAATTTCAAGTCCCCAGTCATGGAGACCCAACGCACAGGGGGTGGGGTATATTCCAGGGTCCTCTCCTGCAGGATATGGTACAGGTGGTTGCAAAATTACACAATTTATTACCATGTTCTGAGAAAGCCTGTTGGAAAAGAAATGGCCCAGAAAACTGCAAAAATGATCCACAGAGAAACAAGTACACAATATGTTATTATTTTGTGTTATTAATTGGAAAGAATGTAGGTGGTTTTAAGTATGGCTTATATGGGATAAAAAGAAATGAGCGGGATTAATTTCTCAGCTGGTAAGATTCTGTCCTGCTTTCAGCGGGATCACATTTCAAGCGCAACCATGTTTTACTTTGTTTTACTATTCAAGCCATAAACACTCTCAGAAAAAAAAAGTACCAACCTGTACCTTTCAGGGTATAATTACTTGTCATTGGTGTTGTATCCTGAAGGGTCTGCCAATTGTACTTCAAAGTAAAATATTAAAACGAGTTTTAAAATAACTGCAATGTCGCGCAATGCAGCCAGTTATTTCTTCGTATTGTTCCCTCGCTGTTTTGCGCCCCCGAACCAAATGCTAGACCTGACTACATGTCACCACGCAGACTTTTATGTCCCGCTATCAGACGGTTACGTTTGCATGGAGAACATCAGCTCTTATTTGTAGGGTGTACACACAGCATACCCCAGTCCGTTTGGCTTGCCAACAAGAAATTAACAGGTACAAGCAGTCACCTCTGATTTTTAATGTGCTGAACAAATTCTTTAAAACGGTTGTTCTGTTAATTCATCTTGCAGTTTACTATTCGCACAAAACGAACAAAGAGCTTTCCTCTTGGCAAAAATGACCGGACTCAGTCCTGCCAGTGCTGTAAGTGATTCAAAGCGGGTTTAGCCGCAGAGGGTGGGGCGCACAGCCGTTTCCAAAAACCGCGGGCTGCACCATGACGCGGTTAAATCCCTTTGCAATGTTAGCTTCTTTCCCTCAGTGAAGACCTTTCGCATTTGAATTTCAGGCGCTTCTAATTCTCCATTAATCTTTATTAAGAGTCTCTGGAGGCATCACTGCCGAAGCATTTCCTGCTTTTGTGTACCTAATATGATGCTGCGGTACCGTTTTTCTCTTCTGGACGCAACTTCAGAAATTAAGAGGAATTTGTCGCATCATTGTGCAGCAGATTTGAAAATAAGTGGGAATGAGCGATGATGATTCTCAAATAATTGTGGGCAACAGCAACTATTCTTGGGCCGCCTTCGCGCGAATGAAAATCGTTTTCTGAAGTGGTGCCATTTTCATCCCACCAGATGGCGCCATTTACATTCTGATAATGGCCACTGAAACTGTATCTGCTACGAATGTGGTGAGACCTGAAGTGACCGTCTATAATTTTCTGTTCAAACACGGGGATGGTATTCCTCTGCTATTATAATTTCCTTTAATGGCACTATATATGCAGTATTGCTTCAGTGGTAGGCTAGCTGCACAGTGATTAGTGAGAACCTGAGGATATAAAGACGAAAACTCTACGATTGAAACTACTGTATATTAAATGTAAAGAAAACTGTGGATGAGGATGACATCGGGATAGTCATTAAATTTTGTAGCTGACTGGTCACTCCTGAAAGGAATAAACATATCTGGTGCAAAATCCGAAAAATAGCTAAATGATGGCTTATAATGAACCGAACTGGATTCTTGTAAAACTTTGCTGTGGAGACCTGACGATCCATGTAAAGGCGGCCGGAGGGCAGTTTGGAAGGCCTCAGGTGTCGCTCAGACGGACCCGGCTCTGCACCCCTGTACTTCAGACTCCTCCGCTCCAAGGGCGATGACAGGCTGTACACAGAGGCAGCCAGCGATGCTGCTCCCTCCTCCCAATCTGTACAAAAGCTGCATTCATCCTTACCATCCTGGCGCTCAGGAGACCACCCCCCCCCCCAGACGCACATCTCACGGGCTTTGCGCGCTAGTCCGCCTGTGAGGATACAGCCTCCCATCCCGGAGATACTGAGTTGCTACAATGAGCGCCGTGGCTTTGGTCCTGCTGCTTTTCACCGTCGTGTGCGGTCAGCGTCACAGGTACGCTCTTTAATATGGTTTGATATTAAGTTAAATGTTGGATTAGCTTTCCTTTGCCCTGGGTACCGTCTGCCAGGCTGGTAGCTCTGATCTTCAGCTCTCCCCACGGATCGTACTGTATAAAATACAGTACAGTACAGTACTGGCAAAAAAACACCTCCAGATGATTTATAGGTTTTATTCGACAAACTCACCGTGCTTTGTTAACAGCTGTTACCGTGACTCTTTCTGCTGTATCACACGCAGAGTTTCTGTTATGTTTAAGACTGAGCGCTTGTAATGAGCAGTGAACTTTATCGTCAGGCCCAGCTTTCCATGTGGGGGGAATTTCACCGATGACTCCGGGGTTATCGGCAGCCAGGGTTACCCGGGGGTGTACCCGGCCAACAGCAAGTGCGTCTGGAGGATCACGGTAAGGGGGATGCTGCCCACCGCCCTAAACATTGGCTGATCTGCAGATACGTCTCAATTTTCGCTATTAAATCTTACACAATCCGTGCAAGATTTAAGTATTTGTAACTCTGGATCCGGATTAATCTGTAATTTGTCAAAAACATATTTGCAGTGCTTACAAAACAATTATTGCGCTGTTTTTTCTTAATTTCATAACGTTTCAGGCAACTGTAAGATTTTTACAATCTTGAAAATTGGATTGTGATTTTGTGCTGTAATAAGAGATCGCACTTTGCACAATAAGATTTTATTCAACGTCTCCGCAAGCGATAAAACGATAAAAAGTAATCAGAATAAAATCGTACTAAGCAAAGTTCGACCTCTTCTTGTCATAGTTAATCGACTTATTTTTGCGGTCCAGCTCTCTGGTAATGGTGTTATATCACTAGGAGTGAAGTCCGTTTTTCTGTACTTTATTGTAACAAAAAAAAAAAGAAATTCCTGTTTCCTGTGATTGGTATCTTATATCTGCTGTAAATTATATATAATGAAAATGTGCACGGTTATTATACCTTATTGTCATTAACTTCCATTAAGTGTCATTAAAAATTCCACTGTATTTTTTATTATTTAGAATATTTTGCTATTTAATGAGCAGGTCTGTTTACATATGTCTGACCTTCCAGTGACTGTTCTGTCTGATTTCTGCATGGACAGTGACTTTTCTGTCTGATTTCTGCATGGGAAGTGACTTTTCTGTCTGGTTTCTGAATGGACAGTGACTTTTCTGTCTGATTTCTACATGGGCAGAGACTTTTCTGTCTGATTTCTGCATGGGCAGCGACTTTATTGTCTGATTTCTGCATGGGCAGAGACTTTTCTGTCTGATTTCTGCATGGGCAGAGACTTTTCTGTCTGATTTCTGCATGGGCAGTGACTTTTCTGTCTGGCTTCTGAATGGGCAGCGACTTTTCTGGCTGATTTCTGCATGGACAGCGACTTGCAGGCTGCTCTCCTGCCTGTTTCTGGATTTTTTTGTGAGATTCTCCCTGCTGCCTCTCACAGGTCCCTGAGGGGAAGGTGGTCGTCCTCTCATTCCGCTTCCTCGACCTGGAGAGTGACACCTTGTGCCGCTATGACTTTGTGGATGTGTACAGCGGACAGTCTCCAGGCCACCGGCTCGGGCGCTTCTGCGGGACGCACCCTCCAGGGGCCCTCGTCTCCACGGGCAACAAGATGGTCGTGCAGATGGTGTCTGACGCCAACACGGCCGGCAGCGGCTTCCTGGCTGTGTACTCGGCAGCCAAGCCTCACAAGCAAGGTGAGGGAGAGATTGCATGGATGGGTGTGTACAGAACACGAGTCCAGTCAGTAACCAGTAAAACCAGAGCAACAGAGAGAGAAAAAAAACAGAAGCCCAGAAATCACAAGGCTGTTTTGACAGTTTGAGCATATCTCTTAGGCTGCTTTAAACAAAAAATGCATCACTATTTCCTAATGCAATATGAAATGTTTCAGAGATCTTATGGTTACTGACCTGGACCAAAATATTTATCTTCTCTGGAGTGCCAGTGTTGCGTTGACTGACTGTTGCGCTGACTGTTGTTGAGCCGGACTTCCTGGGACTTCAAAAGGCTGAGGGGTCTGTATCCCAAGCGGAGCCCTGGACAGTCCCTTGTCCTTCTGCTACATTCCTGTGTCGTGGAGAATGAGGTTGAGGACCGCTGTGGTCTGTGGTTACTGGTTGGTTCCTGTGATGTTTGATGACAGGCTAGAAGGTGGTCGCCATGTTGAGTCATCACAGAGCTAGTAATTACGAGGGCAGTGTCACAGCATGGATTTAAAGTCAGCCATTTTTAACTACAAAGCTACGCCGGGGCCTAACGCCCTCATTTGTCATTACAGCCGCCAGACAGAGGCGCGTTTGGGCAGCTACAGTCTGGGTGCTGGTGTTTTATTCCTGCTCTGTATAGCTGCCGAGGTTGTTTTCAGGAGAATGACTGGAATTGTCGGGAATTTTGGAAAGGAGAGCAGTATTGCGGGGGCCGCCTGGAGAAACCGGCAGGGTCCTTCAAGACACCCAACTGGCCAGAGAAGGACTACCCAGCCGGTGTCAGCTGCTTCTGGCACATCGTGGCCCCCAGGAATCAGGTGAGCGTGACACCAGCAGAGAAACACAAAGCGAGACCTCATAGGGAAAGACTCCGCTCAGTAACCGTTCCTGTGACGGTGTGTCTGCACCCCCCACCCACCCCATACAGATCATCGAAGTGAAGTTCGAGAAATTTGATGTGGAAAGAGACAACTACTGTCGCTATGACTACGTGGCCATTTTCAATGGGGCGGAAATCAACGATGCCAAGAGGATCGGGAAATACTGCGGCGATAGCCCTCCGGCGTACGCACACGATCCGGCCGCCATCGGTCCTGGAGATAAGTTGCCACCCGCTGTGTGACGGGCCTGGTATCACTACAAGGCGCTGTATACGCTACCTGATTTCAGGGTTGGGCTGTAGCTGTTCGACATCATGCTAAAGTCATCACCGCTTCTTGCTCCTCTAGCCAGGCTAATGTGCTCTTCTCCTTCTCAGCCCTGTCTTCTCTAATGGGAACCAGCTCTTCATTCAGTTCCTCTCTGACCTGAGTCTCACAGCAGATGGCTTCATCGGCCATTACAAATTCAGGCCCAAGAAATTCTCCACTACCACCGTGGCCCCCACCACAACGAGTCCCCTGGTCATGACCAGAGCCACAAGTAGGTGTCTTCATCCTGCTCACTGCTGCTGGTTTTACAGCCGTGGTGAGGATTTGAGCACGACGACCGGACAATCAGGTCAGAACTATCCTAGACCCAAGCTTAGAGTTAAAAGGACTAAGCACTGACGATAATATCACACCTGCTGCTGATCTCAGGTCAGTTGCTGAGCCAGAACGTTAAGTTTTGCCTGTTGAGAGTTCTTCCCACGCCGTTGTGGAAGCTTAGCCTGCAGCCTTCATAAACCACAGCTGGTATTTTCACAGACATTAGTCTGCAGCAGGTGACTAATCTGGTCCATTAAAGCTGGAGTGAGCTGGGCCCGGCTGTTTTTGGGTCACGCGCACACGCTGACTGTACTTTGAGGGTGTCCGTAACATTTCAGGCTTTGCTCTGACCCTTTGAAGGGCGGTAATGAGAGGGAGGCTGAGCCAGCTGATGTTCTGTGACCCCCCAGATCTGAAGTACTCAGCAGCGCTGTGCCAACCGAGGTGTGAGCAGAGCGGTGCCCTCGAGTGGCATTACTGCTCCAGCGATTTCGGTAAGGACCCCCCCCCGCGGGCCTGAGTGCGTCTGAGCCAAGGGGACCAGCTGACGTGTCCCCCCCCCTCCCGGCCACTCTCCAACAAGGGCCTGTTTTCAAGCTCCAGCACCATCTTTGGCTTGGCGGTTTGTGTCTGTGCCTCAAAAGATTCCTTGAGGATTTTCGGCCAGGAACAGGGGATGTTGTGTATCTTGCTAAGCCTGCAGTGAGAGAGGGCAAGCTGTCCCAGAGTGAAAGTGTCGATTCACTTGCAGTCTTGGCTGGTCCCTCACCCTGACCAGCCTGAGTGTCCGTCCGCAGGAAATGTTTACCGAATTCAGACTTAATGCAGATTTCTCAACAAAGTGGAAAAATACAGCACAGATACCTAGTGACTTTGAAAACACTTGTTTTTCAACTCAATTACTGTTATTTAGAAAAAGTAGAATTTCAAAAGCTCATAACATAGGCTAATTGTTATGCAGATCAATATTTCAGAAACTGCTTTATTAGGAGTGACTGTCGTTGTTATAGCGTAGTTATAATCTTCCATGGGAATTCTGGCTTTGGATCAGGAGAAAAAAGCTAAATAAATAAATGATTATTCCTGTCACTGCTTTTTCGATTTGGCCTTCTCCCAGATGAGGGATGTAACAGACGTTGTCTGAACCAAACTGGAAATGTTTTGCTGTGGTGGGAGATCCACAGGGACAGTTGCGGTACGATTCGGCGGATATCTGGTGGGGCGATCCTCTGACAGCCCGGCTCTGTTTGCAGTGATAACAGGCACGGTCATCTCCACTGTGACTCGGGGAGGCAGTGTCCACGCCAGCATCTCCATCATCAGAGTCTACAAGGAGGGGAAGCTCTCCATTCAACAGGCGGGCAAGTCGCTGAGCACCAAGATCATCATTCTGTGCAAGAAATGCCCCTTCATCAGGCGAGGTGGGTCGGCATCTCTCAGACCTCGCTGTGTTTCCACAGCGTCGCTAAGAGGTTGGCAGTCTCTCCACAGCCGTGCTGGATGAGAAGGTGAAGGAATCAAGGGCCTTGTATCATGTGCATTCGTGAGGAGTATAATTCAGAGAAAAGATGTTTGCATATTCTTAAGTTCTTAAATTTTAGCTGTACACTAGTGGCCAAAATTGTGGAAACACTTCCAATTTTTAGATATCGCAGAATTTTATTCAACTCTTGCTCCAGCTACTTAAGTGCCCAATGTATGATATTTGTAACATTTTTTGATCATTTATGAACATTACTGCCAGCATTCGTGTAGTATTTTTTAAAACATAATGCCAAAAATGCTCGGTGTTTCCACAATTTTGGCCACTTGTATATCAAGCTGACTGTAAGCTGTAGTCTTTTCCTAAACCAAGTGCCAATTTGACAGAATTTATTGAAGTCATTGATAGTGTAAAAGTTACAGTGATTTGATATTGGGGGGGGATGCAGCTTGATAATTTAAATGAAAAGTCTATTTTCAATATAGATATAGGTCAAATTAAGTATTGGGGGGTACATATCCCCCCACTTCCTATGCCCCTAGTTATGGCCCTGATTACGGTCATGGTTCTGGTTATGTGTTGGAAGTGTCTGGATCCTCTGCTGACTTTCACTCTCCCTGAATGTCTCTGCTGCATTCAGTCCATGGTTGTTGGGTCTCGCCAGGTCTCAGCTACGTCTTCATGGGCCAGGCCGACGCGCAGGGCCGCGGCAAAGTGGCGCCGCACCACTTCATCGGGGTCATCAAACCCAGCACTCAGAAAAGCCTAAACACACTCAGGAACAAGCGATGCTGAGCTGTCATCAATTCGCTGCAGGCCGTGACGCTCCCTCTGCATGAAGCCTATCGGAGACTGTTTGGACAAGCCGTAATGGTGTCCACCAATCTTGCTTGTGCTGCGTGTAATGGAGGGAGCAGGACCTTTTCCCTGTGGCTGCATAAAGTGCAATATTTTTAAAAAAAAAACACAGTGTCCTCTGTTTGGCTGTTCTGTAAATGACTGGGTCTGATTCTGTCCCGTGGGAGATTGGCCTTGTTATGTGTATCTTTGCCTAAATATAATTGCCTATTTAAAGCAATACCTTTGACTTGTGTCCAAGGTGTGAAGCAGTATTTTGTATTTATCGAAGTTTATCATGAAATCAGGCTGATAAAATGCATATAAAACTTGAATGTTGGTGTTTTGGGAACATGCAATAGGAAGTTTCCAGAACTCTCCAAGTACAGGGTCATGCCGGCTGGAGTGTCGAAAGATGGGTGTGTCGACAGGAAAAGAATGTGGCGACGTAGGTGGAACCAAGCACGTAATTTCCCATGCGTTTTGGTGAGGGAAGTGTAAACAAGCTTATATCATGCGTTGTATAAACAAATATAAGCAATAATTTAATTATAGATATCTGTTTATCTTAATTATTGCATAAGCTGTATGTTTGGTAAATATCTGGTCTCTTTCTGAAATGATGTCTATCGAGCGCATTCAGAGTCAAGAGGAATAACCTTTTGACATGCCTGCACACGTCACCCTTCGACTCACCCAGTACTGAGAGACTTGCATCTCTATCTCTATGGCCACGTTGCTAATTACAAAGGTTTGTGGTGAGGGGGTGCTGTTGCTCCTCATTATAACCCGTAAGATGGCCTGAAGCAGAGCGGTAACCTTGACTGCCCCTAGGAGGGATGCAGACCGACCTCATTAGAATGATCATGGCCTCCTGAGCAGCTGCACATGGTCAACGTATAAAAGGCCAAAATAAGCCAATGAAAAGCCACTTCCTGCACAGGTCATCGCCAGATGTCATGATGCCTGCTCAGGTTGTGCTTATGAATCGTCTGTTAGTGTCATTAAAGATGAGAAGCAGCAATCATACCGAACCCATCGCCTTTACAGCGAAACCTGTTTTCAAGAGGCAAATGCAACCTATGGTCCCCTTCGTACTGTCATACAGGGTCTAGCCAGAGAGGGCGCTCTTACTGGAGAAATATGACTGCTCATCGGGCATTTCAGGAAGCCGAAAAAAGAAGCATAACCAGTCTTTTCCATAAATCTTTATTCCTTTTTTTGTTGTAAAGATAAGCAATTTTAGAAAACAAGACTGTGAAAGCATTTTGTACAAGGCTGTGGTGTTGGGCTGGGGTGTTGGGCTGAGGTGTTGGGCTGGGGTGTTGGGCTGAGGTGTTGGGCTGGGGTGTTGGGCTGTGGGGCAGGTGTTTGGCAGGCTCTGGGGTTCCCCGTTTCCACATGGGCCTCTGAGCATGCTAGGCTGGGGAGCAGGTTTAGCTTCTGGGGTAGAACATGGCGTATTTGGAGGTACGGAAGCCCAGCAAGTCCCTCATCTCATTACGAAACTTGGAGAGATCCTGCCGGAGGTCATTGAGGTTCTCCACTGTGGCCTGGTCCGTGCTCTGCATCTTCTGCCGGGTGGATGTCAAGTAGCGGTGGACCAGGCAGCACATGATCTTCTGGTAGTTCTCGTCACGCTTCTGCTTCAGGTTCTTCCATTCCTGTGCATGGAAACGCAAATGGGCATCAGCGTGAGGGAGATTTTCAGAACCAATTAGCTTTCAGACAAAATCAGACAGGAACATGTGAGGAAAAATCATAAACTACCAGACATGTGAGATGTATGGATGACGTCTGCATTACAGAGCTATGAAGGGAGCTGCCCATAAACACTCTCCAGGGCTCCCCTAGCAGGCTGTTCACTGCTATGATGCAGGAGAACCTTCACTTCTCCTTTCTGGGTACCATACTCTCACTCCCAATAAAGTACCAAGAATAGATACGGAATAACTTTGGGCCGTAGAAGTGCCTGCTATTTTTGGTATGTTGTAAAAACCTCTCCCCCTCATGCTCCAATCCTGTGCAGATAAAGAGGGTTTTTATGGTCTGGGGGCCAGTTTGTGGGGGAACCTTGGGCTTTCGTGTTCACTGACTTACTTTGAGGCTGTTCTGCCGCTTGACCTTCCCCGTGGACGTGTGGGAGCAGATCCACTTCCTGAGGCTGGTCACCAGGTAGCAGACGGTCTTCGGCGAGGGCACGATGTTGAACGGCGGGGGCAGGGTACACTTGTCGTCGAAGTAGCTGAGCCACAACTTGGCCCTGGCGAACTTCCACTCCTTGTCCTCGTGGTTCTAAGTCGTCGTGGGCGAGAAGGTGTGAGAGATCACATACCCTGGGAGACTGAAGTGCCTTCCTGCTCAGGTAAATAGCAGGAACAGGTAGAATAAAAAACCTACTGGACATAGGTGGAAATTTCAGGTCCAGAGAGTACAAATCCAGACCAAGATTTTGTTTCAACCAACCAGTTAAGTACTCTGTAACTGTGACTCTTTATTCTTTATAACTGAGAGAATCAGCTGTCTCAAATTCATTCAGGCACTGACACATCCTCAAAGCAGTGGACCATTCCCAAAGGCCCCGCTGAGGCCATTTCTAATATCCTTCACACAAGCTGACAGGGTCGGCCTCCACTCACCGCTATCTGCCGGAAGCTCTTGTGCAGCATGGCCACCAGCAGCTTGGTGAGGACGATGACCACCACTATGTTGTAGGTGCCCACGATGAGTGCCCCCACGAAGGAGCGCAACTCCTGCGTGTAGCTGATCCGGGTGACAAAGAGCGGCACATGCGCCAAAGAGAAGATGTACCAGAAGAGGTTGTAGCATGTGCCGATGAACCTATGGTGAGAGGAGAGAGACTGATTTTCACATGCGCCCTCTATTGGTGGGAGATGGGAGAACGCAAAAAAAAAAAATAGTTCCACGTACGTGTGGAAGTCCTTATCGCCACTTTTGGAGAGGTCCTTCTGTTCTTTACCATAGAGCTGCGTCAGGCCAATGGTGAAGGAGATGAGGACCAGTAGGAACAGGCCCAGGAACCTGCCAAACTCCTGTAGCATCTGACCCATGGATATCTGTGGACAGAGAGCCCTGGCACTGAGCTTCCCAGAGGGTGCAGAGAACCACATCTTATCTGTGGATGTTTGCTCAACTTAAATGTGGCACCCGGGATGAAAATGAATAACAAATAAACAAATGTTGGGAAAATAAAGACGTTGTGTTCATTTTTACACATTAAGCCCCTAGGTGTCCTTTTTCCATCCTGGGGACTGCAACACAGTGCCGGTCCTTCACCGCCGACACACATCACTGTAAATCTCAACTCCGCAGTTATATCATCCCACAGAGGAACACTGGCCAGGCTGTACCGGCGCTACCGACCCGGCCCAGACGGACGCCAGCCCAGCCCGGCCTGCCTCTATGAAGCCTCAGTGCTCCTGCTTGGGTGCTATTTTTAGCCCTGAAGGTGCAGCTCCACCTAGGGCCGGACGCAGAGTGGGGGTGTCCGCGCTCCTTACCTCCCGCCTGTTCAGAGCGTAAGATACGTGCAGCTGAGCCCGGAAGGAATGTCTCAGACACACAGCTGGGGCCTTAAACCCAAAACCACTGTGTCCACAAAGATGTAGACCTACCCCCCCCCCAGTCGAAATCCCGGGGAGACCCTCCTCCCCTTCCCGTAAGGCCCCATGATCGTGACCCGGTCCCTCCGAATGCAGCATCTGTTAGAAATACGGAATAATTATGCTTAAACGGCCAGCGCTATCATGAGAATTACAGCTTTTGCAGGGAGTAACCACTCCTCTGTACTTTTTCTCTTTATCGAGCCGTAATCTGTGACTGTTAACAGTCACACTCCCTGCACAGGGACATCATCCAGGCTGGAGTATAAACAGGCTGCCGTTAAGGAGTTATTACCTTTAAGAGAAGCAGGTCACCAGCAGTTACTGTTTACACTTAGCAAAGGCGCTATACTGTGGAAGGATGCTGAAGACTAAATCAGAGAAATACGAGACAGGCTTGTTTATGTTCCGGATCCTCTCCAGAGGTCCTTAACACTGGTTGGGAGATTTGCGTTTCTGCCTGGAACGTTCTGGAAACAGCCGGCAAACAGACATTAACGCTGCCGAGTTAAAGGGTCCCTCTGAGAAGGTTCTCCATCCTGCAGCAAAGTCTGGATGGATCTGGGGTTCTGGCTTGATCATCCCAGCGGGGAGGTGAGGGGGGATAAGCGTCTCAGCAGGAAGCCGGTGTTTGCAGTACCTGTAAGGGGCCCAGGATGGAGCTGGTGGTGTACATGAAGAAGAGGCGCAAGTAGCTGAGCACGTTGGCGAATGCGAAGAGTCCCTCAGCCACCAAGATGGGGTGGAACGCGTCCCAGTTCTTCCTCTCTGTGTCCTCCGCGTTCTTAAACTACAAGCAGAGTCAGATGTCGGGTACTGTAAGGACATGCCTGTGTGCTTAACGGTCATGTGACACCACGTGTTAAAGCAGGATATTGACGCATGACACAAAGATCATTCTGGAATAGATCTGTGTTAGACGTTACTTTGTATGGGGCTGGAAACCAGTGGATGACCAGGAATGCTGCCAAAAAGCATCTGTAGTAGGAGGACTGGGTATGATGCATAAGCCACTGAGCGCTGGGGGGGGGGGTCACAGTTTGGGGGAGTGGGGGTCACCTTGCTGTGGGCCACCACCTTGAGTGCGAAGGTGGCCAAGTACAGTGAGTTCATGACGAAGCTCAGCTGGTTGCGTGACTCCTCCAGGAAGTCCTCGAGACCCTCGTACCAGAGGCGCTTCACGTCCGACCACACCATTCCTGACAAGGGACAGGGGACACGGGACATGGGGTCATGGGGTCACATCGCACAGTGCAGTGAAGAAAGTGGGGGGGGGGGGGGAGGAATTAGGATGTGACAGGGGCCCTACAAATTTGGCCCTACAAATTTGGAACACAACTAGATTGGTCTAGGTTGGGGGCCCAATATGATATGCTTCCATGGGGTCCAAAATCTCTAGTAGTGCCCCTGGTGTCACTGTCAGGAATCAGGCACAAGGGGTGGGGGTCTATCTCACCCACAATCCAGAGGATGAGCAGGTAGTCGATCATCTCCAGCGCCGGCCCCATTGTGTTCTTCTTGCCCTCGTTGTAGACCAGCGAGTAGAGGTTGAGCAGCAGCAGGAAGGTAAAGTAGGAGGCGCTGTGGATGATGAACTTGACGAAGGGTGTGTGGATGATGCAGCCGACGCGCGAGCGGGGGAACAGCAGGTAACAGACGGACAGGATGGGCCAGAGCAGCGCAACGCTCAGCACTGTAAAGATCTTCAGGAAGGTGTGCTTCCGCCGATAGCTGGCCGTCTCGCCGAACCACACCGTGTTCAGGAACTGCTGGCAGTTAGACTGGGCCACAAACTGGGAACCAAGGGATGGTGGTGACTGAGACACTGAGATTTCAATTCAATTCATTTTTATATAGCGCCTTTCACAACACAGTCTCCCCAAGGCAAGAATAATACATGTGATGCATGAAGCAGGGGAATGTGAAAATAAGAAAGAAAGAAAGAAAGAATGCCAGAAGACACTGGAGGGAAGAAAAAAATTCTCTGGGGGTCCAAGGTAGATTGGCTGCCCAACTCCCCCCACAGCATGCTAACATTATTTATCACAGAAAATGTGGGCCATTTTCCTGCTGAAAAGACAGAGGGAGTTCACCAGTTATGTAACCGTGTAGAATTTAAAAAATTGTGTGAAACACGGTAAGAAAAAGGTGTTGTTTTCCCTGGCTTCACCGTCTGATGGGCTGTGAAAATCGGGTCAGCACAGCAGATGTGTGAAGGAACTCCATGGGTCGATTATTACATCATTTCCTGGAAGCGCCTCAGAGGTCAGTGGAATCTGATTCTGATTGGCCGGTTTCAATTCAGCTTATTGTACTTGGTAGAAAAATGTATTACATTTTAAAAAATCATGACTTATCATTTAACACTTAAAGCCATTCTTCTCGCTCAGTTTGTGGTTCCGCCCCGCCTACCTCCTTCTGGTTGTACTTGATTGCCAGCTTGAGGCGACTGAGGTTCATACGATCTTCCAGCAGACCCCGCTTGTCCACATGGTCGTCGCTGGACGTGTGGTTCAAGATGACCTCCAGCTCACGCGAGTTTCTCGCCTGGGCCAGGAGGTCCTTGGCAAACATCTTGCACTGCTTGGCCAGCTCCTCATAGTCGTTCCTGCATCGGGAACAAAACGGGGATCAGTAGCGGCTTTCTGAGTCAGTGCCGCTGGGGTCCGAGGCTAAGAACACTCTGGAAAGTTCCGTTCCATAACACACTCGCTCACATTAAGTACTAAAGTCTGACACGGCCTGTGTCAGGCCAACCAGGAACATGCTAGAGATCAGGCACCAGAATCTGGGTCCTGCATTATTCTCTAGAGCATAAACATTCCAGAGTGATCAAAGGCTTAAACACTGTTTAACATACTGATTCAGGTTATTTGCTGAAAGTGACCTCACACAGTAATTGTCCAGGGTTTCAGTTCACTTCAAAACCCAAACATCTGCAAAATCCAGCCCCCCCCTCCCCCACACCCAGCTGTAAGAGGCTCCCTTGGACCTATGATCATACAGCCTGCGAATGACGACCATCTGAGGATCTCGTCGGGGGTGCGGGTCACCTTGAGCCACCAATGCAGAATGAGTGAAGGGCTTCACCTGAACTCCACCTCCACCAGGCTGAGCTCCCTGAGGTCGGTGCTCAGCTCGAAAGCCCTCAGGATGGGGTCCTCTTCTGTCAGCATGATCAGAGATGGGCTGGAGAGGCAACGGTAGATATCCAGCCGGAACCTGTGGGGTGAGATACCGGGGGGGGGGTTGGGTTATGTAATTAAGAGGGGTGAATACACACCCCCCATGACAAGTGATGCAGCAAAAGGATGTAGTCTGGGGGCCAGCAAGAGGGTACCAGGTTTTCAATGACACTGAGCTCAGGAAAGTGACTCTGTCACATGACCTTGGCCCCGCCCACTCTCCCAGAGACATGCCTGGAGTGGCGCAGGCTGTCCTTCTTGTTCTTGGCGTTGCAGAGCGTGCACTCGCAGCCCACAGCGTGGGGCCGCGGCAAGGAGATGTCCTGCTTCAGCAGCATAGTCAGGATCTCGTAGTTGTTCCTGTGAGCTGCCAGGATCACCGGCACCACATCCATGGTGGTGGAGTACTCTGGGTTCTGAATGCGCTGCATCAGTTTCTACGTGGGGAGGCAGAGCAGAATTCAGGGGCCCCGCCCACAGTCTCCCCACCTGATCAGCAGTCCCACTCTGATAGGTCCATTTGATCGATGCTCATTAGCAAAGCCTGCCCCTTCCATGACTGTCAGCCATGATCCACCCAGGAAACCCAGAGCATGTGATTATTCATACAGCCCAGGTACTAATTAATGACACTTTTGGTTAAACTGTTCATTTCACTAAATTCCTTCTGAAAATGGGAGATTTCTTTTACTTCACCAGCAAATTACTTCCAACCCATAGATAATTAATTGTTCATTACAGTTCTTTAACCAACATGAGTTTACTTTGCAAGTAGCGGCTAATGAATGTGCATTGTCGGCATTCAATATGTACATGACACACGTCCCTGGCTCCTTAAAAACAGATATCATACTTTAAGAATTATATGAGGTGCAATTCACACGACGGCTCACCGAAAATTGGTTAAAAATGAATTTGCCTAACCTTTACGAAGTACCGGTGACTGATAGTGACTGATTAGACAACGTCACATAACGCCATATAATGAGATCACTGCTGAGCGGTGAGTCTGACCGGACCGGGGACTGACCGCCATGGAGGGCTTCGAAGATCTGCGCGGCCGATGATTCAGCAGGATATCCACGGCACCCACCACCTCGGAGTCGATAGCAACCAGGAGGGCATCATTCCCCTGGCCAGGGGGGGGGGCAGTAGGGGCAGGGGAGAGAGAGAAAGCATTAATCATGAGCTCAGATCAGCATCAGATGGGCTGAGGAGCAGACATCACCAGTTTACACACAGTTAACCACACAAGACTGCAACCAAGACAAAGCTTTGTCAAGATTATTTAGATGGATCTTTACTGAAGTGTTTGTTCGCCCATTCATTCAGATGCCATCAGAGAGCCTTACGGTCAGGAATAGCCCTGACCTGCAGAAGATGAGCTGATGTTTCAGTTAGATGCTTCTTCCGCCTGCAGAGCTGCTGGCCAGCCTTCAGATACATCCAGGAAGTGATGTAATAATTGACCCCTAGAGTGTCTTCACAAATGTGCCGTGCTGTAATACTTGTGTGCATGTAAGCTACAGTGTCTGTAGCTGTGTGAGTGGCTATGTTCCCATACCTGTAGGTGTGTGAAATGTTGCCATGGCACCCACAGTGGTGTAGATCAGCATCGCCCCCTGTTGGCCACACAGGACGCACATGAGCTGTACCTGGCAGCCGTGTTCCAGCAGCAGCTGGAGGATGTCCAGGTTCTCGTTCTCGATTGCGATGGTGACGGCGTCCCGGCCAAGCACATCCACGCAGTTTATGTTCAGCTCCCCACGTGACTTCTCTTCCAGAAGCTTCTTTACCATGTAGTAGTCACCTTGAGTTACACAAAGAAACACGCGATGTCAGAGGGGACACCCAAAGCCAGCCGCCTCTGTTTGCATGGTGAACCGGAACAACATCCACCTGTCAGGACATAGAGCCTCCCAGCTGACATACTTAGGGTACCTTTATTGACACCAGTGCTCCCAGTACAAGTTAAAGTGCACACAGCATTTCCAGCCACGGGGATTAATAAAGTGTAAATTATTATTATTATTAAACATTGCAGAGTATAAATCACCGTTATTATGAAAAACAAATTCCTGTACAAGCCCCCTTCCACATCAGCGGAGTTTAGGAAGATACAATCTAAATTTAGTGCTATACCGAAAACCCATAACCTCACCCGATGAATCCCACTTTAAACCATTTCATATCTAAGAAATCCGTTTAGTGGCAAAAACACAGTGTGTTAGTTGATATGACAATCTACTTTTCAAAGAATATACGGCACTCTCTCACACATAGGCCTACACCACTTTCTCTACAAATAAACACTCTTCCAGATTATTTCAAACTGCAAACTATTTAACTGAATTCAGAAAACGTCGAATATGAATCGTTATTACAGTTTAACTTAAAAAGCAGGCAGATATTACTGATGACCGCACTGCACGCGGTGCGATGCAGATCCTTAACAACCACCCAGAGCGAGGCAATGGGAATCTGCGCCTCGCTTTCCCCGCGCGAGGTTTCGGGGATGCCCATTTGCGCTGGGGACGCCCCTCCCCACCTTTCTCGCAGGCCAGCAGGAAGAGCTTCTCATCCAGCGTCGTTTCCTCCTTCACTTCCCTTACGTCTTTGAGCGCTAAATACTTATCTGGTGAGGACGCGTCCGTCCCCTGGTACAGAGCAGCCATTACCACGGACAGCGAGTACGGCAACACATTGATGTGCATCCCACATAAGCGAGCGGAGAGCCCCGGTGCGGTTTGCAGGACAGATCCCTGATTATATTCCCGGTGTTGGATTGCCGGATTGTTATTATCCCGGACGGTGCCCTTTGCGTCGCATGTGACGATCCGTGTTTAAACCTCTGTTCCAGAAATGGAGATGGTAATGGAGATTGGCTCTCCTCGAATGAAGCAGTGCGGGTATAAATACGGGGAGGTTTCCGCGCGTTCAGGGCGCTCCGCTCACTGCCATCCTGGCGCTAGACGCTCGACGCAATCTGGTCCTGATGATGGAGACACGTCGTGCTGCGCATGCGCACCACATCCACCTGCGCCGATGCTGGAGCTCGGCCATGTAGCCTCTTACGTAACGCATCTGAAATTCTTAAAAGCATCACATTACCAGCCGCCCGCGATGAGCAATACACCTTTCTCACCTTGACTGGCCGTCTGTCATTATCTTCATTTTAAAATAGGTGCTCGTACTGGAAAATGTCGTTTTAAGATGCGCTTAAGTCAATGACTGAAGTCAAGATAGACCCAATTAACAGTTCACACAATTTCCCTTTTCAAAGTTACACGTTTATTTAAAAAAAAAAAAAGAAAAGAAACAATGTATACCTCTGTTAGAGTCGGCGTGCGGGCGAACAGGGAAGTAGGCGAGAGAGCCGGGAATACACTAAAACGGGGTTTATTCAGGGCAGATAACAAAACCACGTTACACAACATCAATGACAGATCTGGGAAGACTAACAGACGTGGACTAAATACACAGGACAAGCCAAGAGGAACAGAAAACAGGTTATGACAATCGGGAATTAACACGAGGTAACGAGGTGGGCGTGACACACACGAGGATCGGACGAGCTGGACGTAACAACCACTAACTAAACTGCTTTGAGATATGGCGTGACAGTCTGTAATGTCACTTTTGTATTATTTTACGTCTCTTTTTAAATGAATGCATATAGACCTTGTAAGTGTTATGTTTTAATCTTTTTTTTCCCAAACTTGCAGTTCAGCTGGTGCAGACTTCAACACAGATTCCTTTTGAATGTTATATTTTTAAATATGGCAGTGTAAGTATTGTAGTTACTTGACAATATGATTCATTGTGCATTTTTAAAGTACAACATACGTGTATGTAGGCTACATTTAAAGCACCTTACACTAATTTCTCAAAAATCTTCTTTATTGAAACAGAAATTCAAAATCAGGCATGGTTTTGGTTTTTATTTATTTATTTGACTTGGGCATCTTGTTTCGCTTGGAAATTGCAGACTGTTGCTATGGAGACCTGGCATCATGCTATCAACAGAGTGGATACTGTATTCTTCTGAAGCATGTTCTCCAGGTGGATTGTGGTTGTCATGCACTTCGATCTGACTACTCTGACACCACCAATCGGTGACATACCTTCATTCCACAACTTAACTTTGGCAGAAAGGGTGTAAATCTGTCAGGACACAGAAATGACTAATATGGGTGATTGTGTTGTGTGGGTGTGTGTGAGAATGAAAGAGAGAGAGAGAGAGAGAGAGAGAGAGAGAAATAAGGAGAGTTTTAACCATATAACAATATAACATAAAGAAGTAGAAACTAGGCTATATATTAGATAATTATCAAGGGCTTATTATGATAACTGAAAAAGCTCATGTTTCCATTTCCAGTCTATTAGGGTATCGCTTGATCTGACGACCCATTTTGTTTTCTGCTTCTGGTTGATTTTTGTTTCACACAGACTGAATGAGCCTCATCTTAGATCGCAGGGTATTTCATAGGAATGATCAAGCCTTTAGAACCATGTTAAAAGTCTCCATGGCTCAGAACAAAACAAGAATCACCCCTTCAGGAGAAAAGCTTCCAAAGGGAACGGATCATGCATTGTCTCGCTCTGTTACACAGGCAAGCGCTGTTAAGATTTTCACCTGCACCGATTCAGCACCAGAACTCTAACAAACTCACTGCCTACTCAATAATAATAATAATAATAATAATAATAATAATAATAATAATAATAATAATAATAATTTACTTTGAATAATTGCGCATTTGTAACGTTGTCCCAACGCAGCCAAAGGGACTGTGCAGTCCTCTTGCAATAATGCTTCCCTCCAGTAGGTGGCGTGGTGTATCCGCCTCTCACAGCCCCTCCATGCATGACGACAAAGGGAGGATGAAGCAACAATGAAGCTACTCATATGGAATGTTGGGACCCGTTTGGCGAGTGACGATTATTTTGACTTCTGAGGTCTCATTGAAATAAATGGGAGGTGATGTTTTCCTACGAGGTATTGTGATTTTTTGCAATGCATAAAACATAAACAACAATACTGGGAACAATACTTGTTTTCAGCACCAGTTCTGACGTGTACCGAACGGTTTGCAGGACTACCGCGTCAGGGCAGTCTAGTTATACTCTCATTCCATGAATTACGCCCGGATTCACTGAAGCAATGCTTTTGTTTATTAATATGTGAAGCGGGTATAGAATGAATAAAATGTGCTCACTTCGTAGCCGACAGATGGCGCTCCGCTTAAAGTTACATGGTCATACAGATAATACTTAATTGCTTTTATTTTTAAAAATGTTTTTCTTATATATCTGAGTATAACTCGTGTTCGTTGGCTTCCAATAGAAAATCGAAATTGGTCAAATTTGTTATTAACTAAGTCTTAAAAATAAGTTATGCATGTATTCCTCTGAAAAATGGTGCACAATTAAATGCCTGGCTTCAGACCTCTATTACTTTACAAATTCATCCTCTCTTTGCTACAAAATCAAGACGTCATACTGGCAGTCTAAGGAAACAGGTAAAGTAGTGAGGTTTGGGTTGAAGTTCTTTGGGGACTTCTGAAAGGCAGAACAGCTTGAGCCTTGGAGAGAGTATCTCAATTCTTTCTTCCTAATTAAGTGACCCTGGAGTGTGTCAGAACAGAACAAAACATTAGACAGAGGTCAGGCCTCCCTCATCACTTGCTGGGCAGTGCCCCCTGATGGCTGCTGAGGTCAACCAAAATAACTGCCACTGACATGATACTGATTCTGTACGCCACACAGAATAGACAGTACCATCGCAGAACGGACGGTATGTCATGCAGAACAGAAAGCACACCACGCAGGACAGACAGTCAGCTACAGGGGACAGACAGTAAACCACAAGGTAAACAGACATTGTGTCACAAAGGATACACAGAATGCTATGCAGAACAAACATTTCATCACACAGAAAAGACAATATGTTGTGTAGAACAGGCATTAAATCAGGCAGAACAGAGAACACACCACGCAGGGTAAACAATACGTCACGCAAAGCAGATATTCACACTCCAGATGCATGGGCAGAACTCAACTGTTCCACTTGATGCTGAAATGGAATGACTCAGTAAATAAATGGGGGTGTTTTTTTTATTGAGGACTGAGTACAAAGGCACTTTTTCAAGAGGCACTACACTGTCCAGGTGAAGAGAGGCACCCGGATCTGACTTGGTGGCGTTTGAACTTGACAGGAAACAGCAAATCCAGCATGAGGCTTATAGAACGAAAGGGCTGCATTGTATAATCCAGCTTCATGGATCGTTTGAGCAATTCAGTGACTGAAGATCAGGCCGTATGATTTCGACTCAGAGTTGCCAGACGTTCCCACATAAACTGAGAAATGATAACTTGAGGATTTAAATGAATAAAACAGTACAATTTAGCCACAGTGAAACTTTATGCATCTTACTGTTATGTAACAAAAACTAAGATTCTTTTCTGGGTTTCTGTTGAAGGGACGTGAATTAAATGGCCGACACAGTGGATCGTGGCTATTTTGTAGAGGACTTGCGTTTCCTCCCGCGGTTGAATTGGGATCCCTGGTTGAACGTGCTATGTTCGCCTTTCCAGGGTGTTCACCAAGCACTGTTACCAGGGATAAGTTCCTATGCCCCCCAGGGCCACTACCTGTTATCTTCAAGGTCATATATTCATCCTTTTAGTAAAAATTAACCAAATGTGATATTTCCAAATTTCCCATAACTATATTTTTAATGGGAACAAAATGGGTTTTTACTTTACTTTACGAGTGTAATAATAATAGTCATCCCCTGCGACACTGTGGAAGTGGTTAGAATCGCTTAGATGAATGGATGGATGCACGGAAAAAAATGAGATGCAAGAGAAAACTGCTGGCACACTCTCGACTCCCTCTCTGCGTTACTCCGGGCTAACTGTATAGGGCGGCTACGCCACACGATCATTACGATCGACAGCCAATAGGGATGCGGTCTGGAACGCCAACCACGCAGCATCAACCAATGGCGACAGCAAAGGGGAGGGACTTTCGCCTTGGCCGCTGATTGAATCGGTCCAGTCTCAATGAGCTAGTTTACAGTGATTTGAGGTATTTTATCAGAACTCTCTGGTATTTGCTTATGAACGCTCCGGCGGCCGTTTAAACGACGCGGATCTATTCAAGACATTGCTGTAAGTCGGCGCACGCAATGACAGGGTCCTATTCACTTTTTCTGGTGATTCGTTGATGTCACACTGATTTGCTGCGGAGCTGCACGCGATCTGAAGTGTTCCGAAATGTGTGCACAGAATGTGCATGAAGAGGGCGTCCATGCGCTTCACTGATGCATTTCTGTCACAGTCAATCTCCGTCTGCGCAGCAGGGATGCAGCCACCTCCGGTTCCTTTATCATCCTAAATCCACGTATATTCCTTAGGAGCAACTTTGTACAGCAGCGGCGCCAGTCGCCGTTTAAATCCGTCACACCCTCACGCGGAGGTGGCACCACCGGTTACGCCGCTCTTTTAGAAGAGGAGCAAACCGTATGTACAACTTGCCTTAAGTGCATCCTGGGAGAAGGATGGTAGCCCCGCAGGAAAGTTCACAGCCTACGGAAAGCAGCCGAAAGTGATCGACCCGCCCGGCGTCGTGATGAAGGTGCTGCGCAGGAAGAGAACCATCCTCTTCCTGGCGTATGTGCTGCTGCTCTTTCTGGCCATGCTCAACCTGGCCAGCTACAAGTGGACCAAGGAGCCGCAGCAGTGCGGCGCCGCCGCCGCCGCGAATACGAGTGTGCCCCGGCAAGGCGCACCCCAGCCCCGGTTCCTTTCTGGAAAGGAGGTGGACAGGCGAAGGCAGCTCATCTACGTGTTCACCACCTGGCGCTCGGGATCCTCGTTCTTCGGGGAGCTCTTTAACCAAAACCCGGAGGTGTTTTTCTTATACGAGCCCATGTGGCACATCTGGCAGAAGCTCTACCCGGGAGACGCGGTTTCACTTCAGGGGGCGGCTAGGGACATGCTTAACTCACTGTACCGCTGCGACTTCTCCGTTTTCCAGCTCTATAACATGCCGGGGGCCAAAAACCTTACCTCTCTGGGGCTTTTTGGGGCCACCCTGAATAAAGTCACCTGCTCATACCCATTTTGCTCCGCTTACAGGAAAGACAGAGTGGGCATGGTGGACGAGAAGGTGTGTCGGAAGTGTCCGTCCCAAAGCCTGCGAATGCTGGAAGCCGAGTGCCTCAAGTACCGCACGGTGGTCATTAAGGGAGTGCGCATTTTGGACATCGGCATCTTAGCGCCACTGATGAAGGATCCTTCGTTGGACCTCAAGGTGATACACCTCGTGAGGGACCCAAGGGCTGTGGCCAATTCCAGGATCAAATCAAGGCACGGCTTGATACGCGAGAACCTGCAGGTGGTGCGAAGTAGAGACTCTAAGCTGCACCGGATACCCCTCGTGGACCCCATGCACAGGGCGTCCAAAAAAGACGGCCCCGACTTTCACTCCATCGGGGCGATGGAAGTGATCTGCGACAGGACTTTCCAGACTTTGCGGACCGCTCTGAAACCTCCCAGCTGGCTTAAAGGGAAGTACATGGTGGTGCGTTACGAGGATCTGGTGGAGAATCCCATTAAAATTCTGCGCAGCGTCTACGGGTTCATGAACCTGACCGCGAACCGCGACATCGAGGCCTTCGCCATGAACATGACCGGCGGCACGGGATCCTCGTCCTTGCCCTTCATCGTGTCGTCCAGAAACGCCACGCAGGCAGCCAGCGCCTGGAGGACCGTGCTGAGCCTGCAGCAGATCCGGCAGGTGGAGGAGTACTGCAAACATTCCATGGAGGTGCTGGGCTACGAGCTGGTCAGAGCGGTGGGGGACGCCCGGGACCTCAGCAAGTCCCTGCTCACGGCTCCCAGGCTCTGACAGCATGCCCCGATGGGCTTTTTATTTTTTTTAATTTTTTTTGGGGGGGGGGGGGGGGGGGGGGGGGAGGCGACATTTAAGCTGCTCTTTCTTTCATCGAATGTAGGCTATATTTTCAGGTTTTAAACACGTGACTGTTAATACACGTTACGGGGGGGTCCTAAGTTTGAGACTAATTTTAGTTTTGGTTATATCGCCTATAAAGCGGGCATTTGAACTTACGGGATCTCTCTGTTCGTCTCCGTTTTTATTCAGTTATTGGGTTTCAGAACCGTCCCTGTGGGTGGAAAATTACTTTGTTTGATAAGCTAGTGTCACTTTGTTCCTGAGAGACAATCGCGAATTAAAAAAATGTTCATTAACTATCTGTTTCAGTGTGCTTGCTGTTTATTGCCGAACCGCAGTTTATCATTTAGATTTGGCTCCTGTCACCGACGCTCTTATGTTTTCGCTCATAAACAAGGTGTATGAAATGGCATGTTCAGGAGCAACTAAAAGAATTATCGACGTGTTTTAAAACGCAGGCAATTTGCATTTCTTTGATGCTAAGTCGCAATTTAAATAGGAATGTCCGCGTCATCTTACATAGGTTAAATATGTAGGCCTATTCATGTATATACCGGTGCAACCTGCAGTATAGGTCATGGGGAATTTAGAGAGAAATAACAGGAAAAATTTACCAGATTTTTCTTTTGATACTCAAATATTTGTGCATGGCATGCAATTTGCGATGTCATTATATGAGTAACACTTTACTTATGGGGTCAAAAGTAACTCATTAACTCAGTTTCTACTCAAGTACAAATCATGAACAAATTTAGTAAGTACATGAACCGTCATGATTGATGTGACGATTGAATATGGGATCAGTAGGCCTACATTACTAACACTTAGCTTCTGGTTAATACATTATGTAGCCTAATACATTAATTAATACATTATTTGTGCCCCCTTGAGTAAAGTGTTACCCATCAGATGTGATGTTATTGCAGCATAAATGTGAAGGAGTAGTGATGGTTTAGTATTAATGTGTAAAACAGCCTGACCTCTGTGACTGACCGCCTGCTGTAAGTGCAGGTGACCATGCCCTTGTTGACAAGAACTCACGGCTGAGGCAACCAAGCATTTGTTCACCATTGTTCATTGCATAAGAAAACATGTTTAGCTGTCATAGTTTAAGTATGTTGATATGGTACAATCTTGACATTTCATGTGCTACTTTAAACTGGTAGATAAGAATCGCTACAAAATCCGCAGATGTGAGACCTTTCGCATGTTTTTAAATGTAAGACACGTGGGAACGTATGGACGACACAAAGTGTGTCCCTCGTAGGATGTGTACGACACAACCCCATGCTAAAGGCACTATGAAAGTGAACTCTCCCCCACATATTTCTGTCTCCCCCCGACGTAAAAAGGAGCAGCTTCTTCCAAAGGAAGCTGTATCACATGTTGATTCAATTCTGTTGCCATTTAAAGGGACAGTGGCACAAATGCATGAAACGGATGGTGGGGCACTTTTAAATAAGAAAACTATGCTTAATGGAGGGGTGATGTAGCTGTTGGTATGGGGAGGCCTTTACAGACCACTGTGGGTGGGTTTGCGGTCTGATATCAGTCATCAGCTTCGCAGTGGGTTAGATGTGATAAATGACACACTGGGGAGTCCAAAGCATCGTTCATTGCACTCCCCAGGGAGTGCGCGCTCAGATGTGCGCCTCAGTCTGTCCAGACGGGAGTGGCGTGTGTCCCGAGGCCCAGGTCCCCTTCCAGAAGGTCGTCCTGCTGCGTGGTGGAAGCTTCCGCCTCTCCGGGAGACTCCTGTCCTCCTCCTGCTCTGTCCATCTTCCCCGAGCTGCTGTCATCCGCATTCCCCAGTTGTTCCTGGTTCTGTCAAGGTTGCAGGTATGAATATCGGTGAGTGTGTGTAAAATAGGATTCCTTCTCCACTCCCCGGCAGGGCTGCATACACCCTGTGCATGGGATGAGCACCGGGGTAAGTAAATACCTCGTATGCGTGCGGGCTGGTCAGCAGCCTGGCCAGGGGTCCACACCACAGGGGCAGCGTTGTGGTCAGAGGCGGCCCCTCGTGCGTTAGCGCCGGCCGCAGGTATCTGTGCTGCAGTTAAGGTGTGTCACTCAGGAGGCGGGGGGGGGGCGATGATGCCACAGGTCAGTCACCAGGTAGTGCATAGGGGCATCATCAAAGAGCAGAGATCATAACCTCAATGCTAACCCTAAACAGGCCACTATGATGCTAATGCTAACCCTAAACAGGCCACTATGATGCTAATGCTAACCCTAAACCAGGGGCAGTGTGTGGCTCAGCATACTGCGCCTGTGCCTGTTTTGAAAGTCGCCGGTTCGAGCCTGGCCTCGACAGAATAGTCACATCTGTGGGCCCGTGAGCGAGGTCCTTAACCCCCAGGCTCCATGGGTGCTGCTGCAGGTGGCTGCCTTTCACTGCCAAGCTTGCTCTCACCTATGCATGCCTGTATGTCATGGAGAGCTAGATGGGGCAGGCAAAACGAGAATTTCCTCCCGGGGACCAATGAAGTATCCTTATTATTATAAAACAGGGTATTACAGCCCTAATGCTGCCCCAAATGGAGCAACAGCAGGAACTGAGCAAAAATTCCACTGTCACCAGCTGTTTCCTCTCAACACTGCCATATTACCCTGACTGTTTTTGTCGTGTTTATGGGCTAAATCTACAGATCTGCTCTTTTTAAAATGTCCTTCACCATTTTCCTCCGAGTTGAGGGCCTTAAGGGTTAAAACAGCGAACACGCATATAATTAGAATTTTATCTGGGACTTGCCTGGTGTAAGGACGGTCTGACTTGCCTGTTTACTGGCTAGCGGAGGCTGCAAGGTCCAAGAACAGCAGCTGTGTGAATCATGTACAGTTCAGGTTCTGCTGAAGAAGGGATCATGTGACCTGAGATTATGTTATAATCGGTCATGGAAATAATGTTCCCTGTGATTTCCTTGGCTGCCTTCATCAAAAATTTCAACGAGGGATGTGAATGTGAATCAGCCCAGAAAGGCACAGAAAGCAACACTTATTGTCCTGGGAAAGAATCCCAGAGGCGACTGTAAGGAAACTGACTCACTCATCACATCAAGGGTCAAGCTATCTAAGGTAATATGTAACAACACAATGGGAACACTGTGTAAAAACAAGGAATTCTAATTGGAAAATGGCAGCTAGCGTGCTTAAATGCTACAAGAAATGATGTCTGCTTTAAGTACGGTTTTAAATGCAGCTCTTGAATTTTACTGAAAATACACTAGCGTTTCTGCCTTGGCGAAGGACACAGCAGAAGTATTGCATAGGAGAGCAGTTCTTTGCTGCCTGGGTATTTAATAGCTAAGTGCTGCTAACATTTGATCTACTGCTGACCTGCAGAAAGACTGTTCTGCTCAAAGCGCCGTTAACCCGTCTGTTAGAAAATAATTTATCCATTTTTACTGACCTTCATTTTCCTGCCATTCTACGCTCCTGAATCAATGCTCGCAGCGTAGCAGTCATCGTGACAGGTCAAGACCGTCCCTTGGGTCTCACGTGCGTCGGTCGTGCTCTCAGCTCAAACGCTTTGTATGTGTCAAATTAAGAAGTTACTGATTATGTCAGAGGCATTAAAATATACTACAAAAGGAACAAGTACTTATAGATTTAATAAAAGATTGTTTATGGACAGAGGAGAAATGTGGGTGACGGGGACTGAACTGAACCCTACGAGGGACAGAGTGTGTCTTTGTGCTGTAGACCGGCAGGAGGTTCCACTTGGGATGCTGCTGTGACTCAGTGCTCTCCACACCATCCCAAACAACAAGACTCTTATGTAACAGAATGGATTTTTCTCCATGTCATATGACTATGTCATTCAGAAGCTCACAGATTTATATAGCTAGTCTCTTTTTGTCCTGCCATTGCTTCCAATAAGGATCTCAATGAAAAGGCTTCAAAGCATAAAGACTGAGAGTGACGTGTTTCTCTTTAGTAATATGTGGTTTTTCCCGTTATTCTGGGGTATGTTGGGCAATAATGCTTGCAAAGTGCTATAGACTCTGTGCCCTTTGCCGTAATTTACCAGATAAAGCTGGGACTCCTTAGGCCAATGTAAGAAATATCTAGGTAAAAATTAGAAAAACACGCACTCAGATGGCACAAAATCACCAATAGTAACAAAAAGACCCCTGACGGGTACAAAACTAACAGTAAGCCTGTGCCACCTGTACTGTGTGCAATTACTCATAAAACTCAGGCCTTCCTATTGCAACATTTCTCTGCTTGCCACAACAGGATTGGGTGGGTAAACAAAACGGTGCCCTTCCCATCATGCTGTGCAGGTGATCCCCTATGTGAAAAGTGCCCCACCATGGGAGGAATGAGCGAGTGGCTGAAAGGTGTAAAAGGCCCAGCCTGTGACTAAACTACGTCAGCAGGGGAGAGTGGAGGGAAGGAATGCAGATTTTCAGGGAGCATGTAAGGACACAAAGGTCTTAACGAGTTCCAGACGCTAAAGAAGGAATGCCTTTGATGGCTTTATCGGGATGAAAGATCGACCCTCAATGCTGGACCCTTTGCCTGATTGGCTAATGGCTGGTGCTGCTTTTCATATTATTTTAACCCTCCATCGCATGTTGATTCCCAGCCTAAGCTCTGTATTTTCCATTGTACATGGGAAATTTCTTCCAGTGTCTAGAAAGCCACGACTAAATGTCAGACATGATGAACCCAACACCGAAGCTATGAAGAAGTGCTGCTCTTGGACAGAGCCGTCCTGCCCTACAGGCAGCCTGGGTGGTCGCCTGGGGCGCCATTTGATTAGGGGCGCAAAAGAGCGAGTGAAAAAAATAAGAAGAAATACCTTTGGTTGTGTTCTGAGACGTTACAGCTATTTACAATACTTTTAATATTTCACATTTTTTGTGAAATAGCTGTTTAGATAGTCGCCAGATACATGTTGCTGCTGAAATATTTTTAATAGCTGAGAGATAAACTGCTGCTTTTTTTTGGGGGGGGGGGGGGCTGCTCTTGGAGCTCTGCCTCGATGGTGATGAAGTATTCATTCGAGGTGACCTGTGGCCCAGTTTAAGGTCACTGCCACATGAGGACAAGGGGGCATTTCTCTGGTTATTACGAAATTCCCCCCAGCTCTGTATGCGCAGCATGAAGGTCCGATCACAGTGCCAGCTCATTTAATTAATTAACTTAAATATTTAAAGAACTCAATGAGGTATTGATCAGGCAAACAAGGTGGGGTAGCGATTGAGTAAAAAAATACAGTGGTGTATTGGCCAGTTGCTGCAAATACTGGGGTGGTTTTTGAAGAGGTTTTGAGAGCGTGAGCTAACACACTTTGGCAGGTCTAATATATTTTTACACCAATATTTAGGTAATGTAAACACCATTTTCTTTGACTGCCTGAGACTTTTGCACAGTATAATATGTACAGTAATTATATGTACCATACAGCCCCACGGGAAATCACTATGCTGGGAGTGAGTATCTTTTATGGCTCCTGAAACTTTACATTAAGAAATGCAAACAATGACCAGGGTTTTGACAGTAAGGTAAACTGGAGTAGTATTTCTCAGAAAAGCAAACAGAATGGTTTCGAGAAACACAAAATGAAGAGTTTCATTTAAATTATACCTGGCTTATGTTACTGAGGAAAGTACAGTGATCGGTCTCTCTGAGGGTAAGAGGATGGCCTGTGATCCCCGCCTGACAGGCGTGAGCTGTCACTTTACCTGGGACACGTCACCTTAGCCGCCGCTGTCCGCGGGCAGGGCCCCTGTTTTTTGGGGAATGTCTGTAGGATACCTGTAGTCCAGGGCTTTCCATAGCTGCCACGTCAAGGGCCCCTGGGGCCGCGGGGCCGCGAGGGAGTCCTCCACGGCTGCCTAAGAAGCATGGGAGAGCCGGAGTCAGCGACAGCGGCACAAAGAGTGGCGTGCGGTGTCTCTGGGGGCCGGGGCCAGCTGTGAGCCGCAATCCGGGTGAGTGCAGGATATCCGGTGACCCCCGTGTGGAGATACCAGGGGTTCTCAATGGGAAGGAGGCTACAGTTACGGGCAGGTCAGGAGCCAAACAGGATGGCGACTGTGAAAATAGCCCCAGCAAAGCCCAGCGGAGGCGCTGATTACACGCTCCATTTCCATGTGAATAGCCCAGCGCTGGCCCTTTGAAGGATTAGGTCCCGATCCGAGGAGGCGCAAAGCAGCCGAACACGTCCCCGGAATCAGAAACGGGCATCGGCACTCATATCTACTCGAATAACTGAGAGGAAATTATTTTACGGATGCTTCCGGAAGGTTCCTTCATTCAAAGACAGCGGAGATGAGTTGATGGTTCACACCGGCATCACAACTAATATTACATTGACCGTAAAATGCTTGTAGTGTCACCCCAACCCTGGAGCCGGAAGCGGGTTGTAACCAGAGCCCGGATAAAAGCGAGGGGCTGCGTGGGGGCCCAGGCTGGGACGGACATGTCGCGGGAAACACGCCTCGCGTCACGTTACCTGGCTGCACGGTGCCTCCCCGGGGCTCTCGTCAGGGTCCACTCCCACCCTGCAGAGAAAAGGGAGGGGAGGGGGGGGCGTGAGCGGCTCTGAAGCAAAGCATTTACACTCAGTGGTCCCACATCATCTGAGAGGCAGCAGCTGTGGGCCCTTCATAATAATAAAAGTAATATAATTCTGCCATCATCATGTTGACCCACGGGTAGGAGACACCCCCTCTCCCTGTGACACGCGAAATTCACTGTTCCCTGCCACACTTCAGTGAAATCTGATTATTCCCCACAGTGCCTCAGTGAAATGCATGGTTACCTGCGACGCACCAGTGAAATGCATGGTTCCCTGCGACGCACCAGTGAAATGTCACCATTCTCCATGATACCTCTGTGAAACCATTGTTCCGAGTGACGCTTCAATGAAATGCGGTTTCCCTGTGATGTCTCACGATGACCAACACGGTAAACAACCTGCAGGCTAAGCTGTACGACAGTTCAGTTCCATCTCATGCACTGTGAAGTGCGGGTGAGTCAAAGAAAATAAATGACAATCATTCAAGAAGTCAGTAGTGATGCAGTAATGATGGCACACAGCTTTCTGAGCGAAAACCGTTTCAACCCTAATACCGTCAAGCTAGTGCCACGCGCAGAGCTCAGTCCATCTTCCTGAGCCTTGATGCCATCTGAGACCACCACCCTCAAAATGCACCTTCCCATCACAAGCCAGCTGCTTGTTGTTTCTCTCATACTGTACATTATCCTTCTCGTCGTTCTGCTCCATAACAAATTATCGCTAGTAAAAGTGCTCATGTGCACACATGACAGTCCCCGAAGAGCCATTTTTAAAGTAATACATAGCATGTATTAATGTCAATGTCAGAGTGGACTCAATGTAATTTTTCCTCATTACATATAAGCTGTTTCATCAGGTCGGACCACGTGAGAGGTTAAATTCCATACGCCTGAGAATTGATGCTGGCAACAACCATAAACGCTTCAATCCATGTCAAAGAAAACCCTGTAACAATTGGAGTCCCCAGATATATGATATACCCCCGTATATATCACACAGGTAGGTCATATTTTTGGAAAATCTGTGTAAATGCGGACACCTGATAACTCCCTTAGGTCCGTGGGTGTGACTGTCATTACACGGTGGCCTTAAAGGGATCGCCGATATCCACTGTCTGCCTGGGAAGTGTCCCAAATATCTCACAACACGTACAGCTCAGGAAAGGCACTAAGGATGCAGTCCGGACCCAGGAAATGTTCCCTCAAGTAGGAGAAGTGGCTCTTCATTAAGGGAGTGAGCTTCCATTGACTTTATAAGCTGGGTCAGAGGAAGGCACCTTTAATCAAGGCCCCTGGGCCAATTGGGTGCGGTGATGTGGGGTTTTAAACATGTCAGCTCTTTATCGCTGGCAAGCAGATCCCCTGAATACCTTAAGCCAGGAGACCTCAAGTGCACGGTGTCCTGTCAGGCACACGGCTCCATGCCAAGGCTCTGGGGAGTACCACTCACCATCAAGGGTAGGTGTTCCCCCCAGTGACTCAGCAGAAAGGGAGTTTGGGGGGGGACCTGCGGTGATCCTCAGAGATAGAGGATAGGGCCTGACCCGACAGAACGCTTCGGAATCTGGGATGTTCAGCTGCTGACAGGCGCTGTTGACTCAGGAAAGCGTGAGAAATATCAGGAAGACGACCTTGGGGAGCTGAGATCCGGTCGATTAGCGGTGTTTGTTTTCTCTAACTTTTGAGAGTGGCCGTACTGTGAGGAAGAGTCTCTCCATGGGGAGATGCTTAAAAACAACCAGATGGACGGCAGCAGGGGGGCCGTGAGGAAGGGGCCATGAGTACGGGCTGACGATCCACCGGGTTCATAACTTTTGCACAGGAAATCTTTGTAAGGAAATTGCAGTAACAAAGGCACTTCCTGAGTGAAATCCCACATCTGAAGCCCTCGATTAAAATTAATGCCGCGACGGAGTGGGGTTTGGGTTAGGGGGCAGGAGGGCATACGGGAGTCAGCATGAAGCCCCGCCCCTCAGAGGCACAGCGCGACCCGGAGACAGGGGAGCGGGATCTCCGTTTCCAAGGAAGACTGTCAGATTCCCGGGAATGCCTCTGACGGATGAGGCGACGTTATCATGCTCGTGACAAAGCACTGGTTTCCAGGGGATTCCAGTTATACATTTTATTCTGTCAACAAACGGTTTATAAACGGGTCACCCTGATTAATGACACGTATCACAAAGTTATAGCGATGATTTAACAGCCTGGGGGAGCAATTTTCAAACGTCACTCTTTTTCGGTCACGCTTGAGAGGCCATGCTGCTTTTGGCCAGGGCCGAGACAGAATCCTCTAGAAGGTGGCATTCCTCTGTCGATAACATCACCGTGGGCCTTTTTAGAATCAGAAGAATAAAAATTACACTCCCAGGCTCTGCCAGTTCAGCACACACTCAACTCACTCCTCTAATTTCACCTCCAACGCCTTTTCACAGCAATACTGGGTCAGGCGATTCTTCTTCGTGTTGGGATCCAGTTTACCGGGCGTGAATGGGAGAGTGGGGTGTCGTCAGGAGAGCCCAAAGCATGCTGGGAGCCCGGCAGAGGGTGGCGTGTTTAAAGCCGTAACCAGTTAAAACAGGACCCCTCCCTCTGGTAAGTGTTTACTGTAGGATCATTACTGTCAGATCCTGGACTCACAGAAACCAGCATCCTTACACAAACTCTGCAAACTTAGCTGGAAACTGCCTCCTTTCAGACTTTATATTTGTGGATCATTAATAAGACAAAGGTCCTCCGAGCTGAGATGAATCCCACAGTGAAACCGGATCTGTGGGGAATGATTCTACATTTGACGTCACCGTCAGCAGAAATGCTGTTGTCCCTGAGGTACGTATTTCATATCAGGCTTTTTAAGATGAGATTCCTCTGCTTCAGGTCAGATGCTGGCAGGTGAACCGCACCCTCCCTCTGTCACGTCTCAGGCATTGCACACCATACTGTACCCTCCCATTACACTCCCATTACACTCCCATAACACCCCCATTACGCTCCCTTTACACTCCCATAACACCCCCGTTATGCTCCCTTTACACTCCCATAACACCCCATTATGCTCCCGTTACACTCCCAAAACACCCCCATTACACTCCCTTTACACTCCCATAACACCCCCATTACGCTCCCTTTACACTCCCATAACACCCCCATTATGCTCCCTTTACACTCCCATAACACCCCATTATGCTCCCGTTACACTCCCGTAACACCCCAATTACGCTCCCATTACACTCTCATAACACCCCCATTACGATCCAATTACACTCCCATAACACCCCCATTACACTCCCTTTACACTCCCATAACACCCCATTATGCTCCAGTTACACTCCCGTAACACCCCAATTACGCTCCCATTACACTCTCATAACACCCCCATTACGATCCAGTTACACTCCCATAACACCCCATTATGCTCCCGTTACACTCCCGTAACACCCCAATTACGCTCCCATTACACTCTCATAACACCCCCATTACGATCCAGTTACACTCCCATAACACCCCATTATGCTCCCGTTACACTCCCGTAACACCCCAATTACGCTCCCATTACACTCTCATAACACCCCCATTACGATCCAGTTACACTCCCATAACACCCCCATCACACTCCCGTTATGCCCTTGTTACATTGATGTTACACTTCCATTATGCTCCCGTTACGCTCCTGTAATACTCACATTATGCTCTTATTAAGCTCCTTTCACACCTCCCTCGCAGAGTGCCTCCATAAATATCCTCCAAAATCCCAGCATACAGGCCATAACGAGGCAACGGCCACTGCAGCACAGAATGCATTGAATTCACCAAATGGCCCAACATTCGGGGTCATGGTCACGCGTCATTGTCCCCAGCGGCCTCACAGGCCTCCCAGCTTGGTGAAACCAAGTGTCACCAAGGTGTCATACGATGTCACCTGCGAGCCAGCAGTGACAGAAGCACCATGCTGACTCATCCTCCTGACACAGTGACCTTTAGCCTAAGGGGGTGTCTGAAGTTCCCCGCCTGTGGTCATTTGTAATGGCAGAGACCCAAACACGGCTTCAGGGAAAAGTAGGACCTTACAGGGGGGCAGCAAATGCACAGGAGGCTCAAAGAGTGAATATAAACATGTTTACTTCTGCTCCAGCGGAAAAGTTTCAAGAATCTTTAACTAACGCCACCTGTCACTGAAAAAGAAAAAGAAAACGTTACAGCTGAATGTTTCTGAAGGAGTATGGCAGAGTTCAGGAAGGCCATGGAAACCCTACAGACACAGACGTGTGCTCTATTAGGCCCCCTGTGGCGTGTCATGGTGCAAGTGAGCGCCCCCTGCAGGTGCCTCTTTCTGAAGCCAGACCCTCCCCTCCCTCCTGCCAACAGGCTGCTGGCTGCGATGCCGTGAGCAGGGACTGGGTCAGAACCCACCTGAGAGACATGTGCTCATGTGCACAGATGACGGAGGGACACAGCCAGCGTGGGGCAGGGTTATTAGCATTAACGAAAAGGAAAACTATAAAAATACATTATTGTGAACTGAAATTAAATAAGACACGAAAATACAATTAAAAAATGATGAAAACATTGAATAACGCTTCCAAAAATAACTGAAATAAAAACAAACATCAAATACTTTCCATTGCTTTGTATATCGTTAAAGTAATGATTTGCTTATATTTAACTACCATTAATAATACCTGGAACATGTTCTGCCCATTTTGAGGACATCAGTACATTATGTGCACTGTGTATTCATGCAGGAGTCTCTGAAGATCAGGCATAAAAATTTCAGTCTATCCCTAGAAATAAAATTACTAAACCTAAACTTAAACTGAAACTAAACTAAACTAAAATACAGAACTAAATAGAAACATATCTTTTAAAAAACAAAATCACACTGAAAATGAACTAAAACTAACCTGGATTACAAATGAATATTGAAAATAAAATAAAAATAATGTCCCAGCACAAAGGACTTGGGGTAGGTGTTGCGGCAAAACAAAGGTTGCGGGGGATCAAAACAGGAGGAGTGGGAGCGGAAAGGGCACCGGCAACATGATGGAATGACCTCAGTGACAGGACTGGGGGACACAGGAGTGGCAAGTGCGTATTTACAGAGCAAACAAGGGAGGTAACAAGAGGAGTGAAGAGTGTGAGAGGTAAGAGACAGGAGTAAAGGACATGGCTTGTTAGGGTCATGCCAGGGAGGAGACAGGAGGGTCACATGGATTTGATGGGCAGGACGTGACAAATAAAAGCTAAATTAAAAAACTCAAACTATAATCACACTTGTGGGGGGGGGGGGGGGGATTCTTCAGGAAAAAAAAGACAAATCCCAGCTAGCATGCCAGGATCATAAATGTGCAGCTGCCGGAATCAGTATTTCCAGAAAACGTGATTTTAATGACAAAAATTCTAGCTGAGACTTGTGCAGTATCGCTGTCCTGTAACCCAGTCGGCAGGACTGACGGCATCCGGAATGCACCTAAATCAAGGTATAAACAGCAGCCCTCAGAGAAGCCCATAGGGGGCGCCAGCACTACCTGCTCCATGCTGGGGGCAGGGTTACAATCCTATCAACAGCTGGGAGCTCACTGCGAATCGCTGGTTGGCCAGCACCCCTCCAACAGATGGCAGCTTCCCTTGTGTCCTGGTGTCACGCTGCTCATAAAACCATCAACAGAGCAGCAACTTTTTAACTCTCAGAGCAAACAGCAGAGATGTCATGCCGCGTGGCAGCCTGGGTTCAAACCCTTCCCCCAGGAACGAGTGTGGACCTCTTACTGGGGGTAGGGTGTTAGGAAAGCTCCGCAGAGCTGCGAATCCTGCCTACAGGGGCTCATGTGGACTCTGGCTCCGCCTCTGCAATCCATCACTTGATGTTGCCCTGGCTGAGCTGGCAAATCTCCGTAGCTGTGGATTTGCTGTCCCGGGAGACGCCTAATAAACGGATCTGTTTGCGTAAACGTTGCCAAGTTGCCCGTGCCTCGTGAATCACAGTGATGTGGGGGCGTTTTCCTGGTGGCTTGCAGTGGCTGCATATAGTTAATTTCTGGGGGGAAACTATCTGCCCCGGTCAGGAGCGGCATTTCAACGTGAATCTTGGCATTCCTGGACTCTACAGGGCCGATACAGTACTTTGGAACAACAGGCTGCTTAGATGAGCTTGGCAATCAGGCCACCATTCCCGTTACACTCCCATAACACCCCATAATCTCCTGTAGACCCCAGTGGAAGTCAGAGCTTTGAAGCCAGATGCAAGCCAGCAACTGGAGCAGAAACTTATGGCCCCAAGGCTGGATTTATTTCTACTGCAACTTGACCTTTAAAAAAGCTCCATGGCCATTCAGACTAAGCTCCTCCTAGAGGTTTAATAGAATCGGATCACAGAGCAGTAAGGACCTTCACCAACAGGGGGCACACATGGGGCAAACCAGAGCTCGGCCGCAAGACCTACCGAATGTCTAGCCAGCCCAGCATAGGCACGGTGGCGCTGCCCATCACCCACACGGTGACCAGAACCACCAGTAGTGTGGTGCTGAGTATGGCCCGCTGGGCCTCTGTGGACGTGTCCTGAGCTGCCAAGGCAAACGCCACAGCTCCACGCAGACCTGCAAGACAGGGGCATGTCATGTCAGTGGCTAGCCACTAGGGCGGTGATGTGGAGCATAGGACTATGGGCAACTCAGCCAGAAGCTAATAAACAGCTAAAATGCTAAAAATGCTAATGAGCAGAGGGGCCCTTAAGTGGCCCCCTGCCACCATCCCTCAGTCAGCTCTCCTGCTGATTTCCATCCCTCCCCCTCATCCCTAAGTGGTGAACAGTCCAGATCTGAACCCGAGCTCCTCCCCTAACTGCCCCACATTTCCACAATTTGTCATGAAGCCCCGGTCTGCTCAAGGCCTGAGACATACAATGTTATCACTTCTGCATTCTCGCCCCCATTCGCTCCCCGGAGTGTAATCATTTCGAGAGCAGCTCTGGCTCCCCTCAGCATACTATTTTTTTATTTATTAACAAGTCAGATAATCAACAAACCGCATTTTAATTAAACTTCATCATGGCGGATTTGCATGTTTGTCATCAGGGAGTCGTTCAGGATGTGGGTGCATGTCAGTGCGGAGGCCCTGCAGGTGTCGTACCTGAGAACATCATCATGTGCTGGATGTTTCTGGGAATCCGCCGGTGCCGGCCCAGGTTGAGCAGGAAGGACAGGGGGTAGATGTTACAGGCCCTCGCCAGCATAATGGACAGCTGTGTGGATGCGACTCAAGGCCACATAAGTGATCGTCTGTTCAGGGTCAGAGCTGTCAACCTCAGCAACACACGGAGGCATGTGTGATGTAATGGAAATCTATGTGAGATCCTCTTAAGAGATCTACCAGTTTGCTATACTGTAGGGTTCTGGTGTAATGCCACTCCCTGGGCTTGCCCTAGAAACAGCGATTGCATGTTCTCCCTCTGTCATGTGGGTTTCTTATGGATTCTCCAATTTCCTCCCCCAGTCCAAAGACAAGCAGTCAGGCTGACTGGTGTCCCTAAACTGCCCCTGGTGTGTGGTTATGTGTGTGCCCTGCAATGGACTGGCATGCCGCCCAGGGTGTCCCACTGCCTCAGGGACAAGCTCCAGGCCCCCCGGTAACCCAGCTCAGGGTAAGTGGCTGGAAGATGGGTAACTGCTTTAAAATTAAAATGTTAAAATAGTAAGAATAACTGCTCTGCAGGCCACTCTAACAGATAGAATGAGACTGGAAAAAAACAGCAAAACAAGGCCGCATCTTTCCGGAAGGTACCGCAGGGAAGGATACGAAGGCCCCGAAGATGAAAAACACCTGGAAGACGTGCGTGTGGAAGGTGAACATGGCGAGGCCGATGTAGCAGAAGGTGAAGTTCTCGCCCAGGAAGTTCAGGAACTCAAACAGCTAGGGGGAGGGCGGGGCGGTGAGATAACAGACAGGTTCAACCAGGAATTGAAGATTACTTGGATACACATTTGTGATGCTACACATTTAACGAGATCAGCACTGGAGGTTTCCAAGACCCTGACCAGGACAGCTGCATAAATGGGAAGTTCACCCCAGGTCAGGTCAGCTTGGGGAGCCTGCACTGGTGCAGCGCGTTGCTGCACCCACCACTCGACAGAACACCTCAGGATCCCGGTTAACAACCCCCCAGGTCAACACGTGGTCTATGCCCAGCCTCTGGAAATGGTCGTCTATCTGCCGCAGCCAGGGGTTGCGTGGGCGTCCACATGGTCTGGTCCAGCCACTGCAATGAGGATCCTGCGAGCCGGACCACCCTTACGGAATCGCGCCACATGGCTCCCTCACAATGCAGGTCATGTGCTTCATTCGGGACTCCCTGAGCAGCTGTTCATTCGACACAAAGTCAAACCAGCGGTACCCAAGGATTCTCTGAAGAGACACAGTATCAAAGGTGTCCGGTCTTCATCTCAAGTAACTGGATATGGTCAATGTCTCACAGCCATGCAGCAAAACAGGGAGCACCAGGACTCTAAGGACTTGGACCTTCGTCCTCTTGCAATGATATCGGGAGCCACACACCCCTATCCAATGACCTCGTGACCCCCATGCTCTCCCAATCCATCTACTGATTTCATAGGAAGAGTCACTGGAGACATGAATGTTGCCTCTGGTCAGTGAAACTCTGGACACAGTTGAAATTCTCTCTGCAGACAGACACACTGCTGATGGCTGTGCCCAACAGGTCATTAAAGGCCTGGATCTTGGTTCTTATCCAGGACACTCTCCAGCTTAGACACTCAGACTCCTCACTCAGTCTCTCGAGAGCCCCGATCAGGGCTTCCATTGACGAAGATCACAGCATCATTGGCAAAGTCAAGATCAGTGAATGTTTCTTCACCAACAGATACCCTACAGCTGCAGGACCTCAGGACCCTGCACGACACCCAGTCCATGCAAGCACTGAACAGAGCAGGAGCAAGAACACCAGAATCAACTGGGAAGAACGCGGAGGTTCTGTCTCCACTTCGCACGGCACTCATAGTACAAGTGTTCAGGCCGGTCATGATGTCCAGCAACTTTGGGGGAATCTCACAAAGTCTCAGGATATCCTACAGAGCAGCTAAATGCTTTACGGAGCTTGACAAAGGCTGTAAAGAAATCCTGCCGATATTCGTGTTTGAGCTCAAACCCTCAGTGCCAGGATGCGGTCGATGGACTTCTTAGGCATAAAACCAGGCTACTCCAGTCGCTGGTAGGTAAGCAAGTGATCAAAGATCCTCTTGAGGATGACCCTAGCAAGGACCTTACCCGGCACTGAATGCAGTGCCATCCCTCTGTATTTGCCATAATCCAAACAATCACCCTTCCCTTTCCAGATAGGGAGAACAAGTCCCATTTGCAGTCAGTTGGGATGATGTCCGTCTCCAAAATGGAAGCAAAGATTGCTTGCAATGTCTTACAATCAGCCTGGTCAAATTCACCCTGGAAGTTCACAGCTAATCAGAGGATCAGCCTCAAGAGCTAAGGACCCAGAGATGTCCAACATCCTGGCCGGAGGATCAGTTTTAAACATCATCCACCCTGTCTGCAGCTCTCCGAGCCCCAAGCCTCCTGGTGCTATCTTCTGCGCAGTATTACAACTGGATTGTGGAATTTGGCAGAAGAAAATAGTTCCTACATTAAACTGCGCACTATAAAGTCTGTGCTTTACCTTGAGTAACTGGGTCATGATTTCTAGTAAGAGACATTGCTGTTGAATTTTTCAAATGTATTTTTTGGTGCTTTAATCACCATAGAAAGAATGCCATCCAGTCCTGTTATATTTTAGAGAATGCCAACATTACCATGGCCGATATCTCCAAGACTAGGCAACTCCCAACAGAACAACCTAGATGGACAGCACTAAAGCAGTGCTGGGGTGAACCGCCCATTAAAAAAATGGACAGATGGTTGGTTACAAGACTCCTTTACGAACCAGTCAATCAGGCAGACAAACTGAGACCAATTGCACTGTATCTGTCTTCCAATGAAATGACTTCCAGTCTTCAAGGGCCTTTTTGTTAGATTTTTCTGTCCCTTAGGCCTGTCACATCACTCTGAGTCACGAGTGTTTTCCTGGAGCCAGATAGTGGATCTCTTATCTTAGAGCTGCTAATCTCTCCATCACTGAAAAGTCATAACTGGTTCAGACCCTACCTTTCAGGAACATCATTCAATATTAACATGCTCATGTACAACAAATATGTCAATATTTGTCCATGAACTGTATCGCCTATGGTTCAAATGGTGCTCCAATGCGTCTGTTGGCATTTTTCTGAGCCTCCGATTCTCCAAAGTCATTTCATCAGTTTGATGCTTCTAAGAATTAGAGGACAATTAATTAAGAGCAAACAGAATATTCATGTCAAGAAAATAATCATGAACTGTATGATCAGTACTGAGAAAGAATAATGATTAGGGTTCCTGAATGCCTAAGAGCCTGGCATCGCAGGACGAGCAGGCAAAGGCGCTGAGCACCGTGCAGGGAGTCACTGAACACTCGGCTCCAAATCAGCTGGTGCCTGACAGCTAATTTACCCCGGCGGCTGGGGGGCCCCTGAGCAGCAGCGGCTCCCAGCTATTTGGCATCTTAATTGTGGTGTTATTGTTCAGCCTATTTCCCATACAGAGGAACATAGCAAGCACACACCTGCATTGCATTACCACAGTCACACGCTGCGATGGGCATAGCCTGGTAAGAGGGTACAGGGACACACTGGTGAACAATGTATGTGTAGCTTGCACCGTGTGTGTGTGACATGTGTGTGACCTGCAGTGCGTGTGCGTGGCCTGCAGTGCATGTGTGTGGCCTACAGTGTGTGGCATGTATGTAGTGTTTGTGTGTGGCCTGTAGTGTGTATGTGTGGCCTGTTTTGTGTGTGGCATGTTGGACATGTGTGGTGTGTGTGTGTGTGTGGTGTGTTGGGTGTGTGTGTGTGGCGTGTTGGATGTGTGTGGTGTGTGTGGCATGTTGGACGTGTGTGGTGTGTGTGTGACGTGTTGGACATGCGTGGTGTGTGTGTGTGTGATGTGTTGGGTGTGTGTGTGTGGCGTGTTGGATGTGTGTGGTGTGTGTGTGCTTGTTGGATGTGTGTGTGTGTGTGGCATGTTGGATGTGTGTGGTGTGTGTGTGACGTGTTGGACGTGTGTGGTGTGTGTGTGGCGTGTTGGACTTGTGCGGTGTGTGTGTGGCATGTTGGACGTGTATGATGTGTGTGTGTGTGTCTGTGTGGCATGTTGGACGTATGGTGTCTGTGTGTGGCGTGTTGGATGTGTGTGTGTGGCGTGTTGGATGTGTGTGGTGTGTGTGTGGCATGTTGGACGTGTATGGCGTGTGTGTGGCGTGTTGGACTTGTGCGGTGTGTGTGTGGCATGTTGGACGTGTATGATGTGTGTGTGTGTGTCTGTGTGGCATGTTGGACGTATGGTGTGTGTGTGTGGCGTGTTGGATGTGTGTGTGTGGCTTGTTGGATGTGTGTGGTGTGTGTGTGGCATGTTGGACGTGTATGGCGTGTGTGGTGGGCGCATGGCGTGTTGGACGTGTGTTTGTGTGCATTTGTGTGCGTGTGCCAGCTCTCACCTGCGTGGTCCGGACTTTGGCCTCGGAGGACAGGTTGTGGATGGTGTAGCGCGCCTGTGTGATGCCACAGAACAGCACCGCCACAATGCCTGCAAAAGCAGGAGAGTGGCATTTAATGTTATGCAAGGAGGGGAGGGCTGCACTGGGGCTGCACTGGGGCTGCATTGAGGCTGCACTGGGGCCCCATCAGGGCCACATCAGGGTGGGAGCCAGGGACCACAGCTCTGACTGCTGTATTAATGGGGTGCAGACTGTACAATGCTGGGGGTGCAGTCTGCACGCCGGCCGCATGGAGACAGCATAGAGGCTTAGAGAGTGTCAGCACCACCTGCTGCTCTGCCGGTCACACAGGATGGCATGGTGCTGGGATATATCAAGGTCCAATTCAAGGAAACAGAAGTTTTGAGAAGTAAAGCGAGGTTCCACCTTTGCACTTATTAAACCATGACCCTGCATAGATCACACCCTCACTGCACTTTTTTTTATATTAAATATGGATATTAAAATTCCATGAAAATGCAAATAACATGGATTGGGGGGGCATCTATTATGGGAGGGGTCTGCAGAGAAACTCATTAAACAGGCAGCCCAGCTGACCCATGCAGAGGGGCTCTAATTAAAGCGAGAGGTCTGATTAGCTAGAGCCCTGTGCTGGATATTAAACAGCACCGAGCTGCACACACGGCATGCAGTGCCACTGCAATGCACCACTGCAATGCACCACTGCTACTACTGGACATTAGAGGTTTGTCTGGCTTTATCTGCCCCCAATTTTGTGTTCCATTTCAGTTTTAATTTGGACCCCATTCCATACCTGTCTGTGGGCCTCTTAAATCAGTCTGTAATATTTACAGCTGAATGATCATTAGGTCTCTGGGGGGTGCCATGTTGGAGGGAGGGGTCACTCACCACTGAGACCACAGGCCTCTGCTGACAGGAAGGAGCTCCAGGAGAACAGGAAGAAGAGCCCAGTTTCCAGTAGGGGGAGCTCTCTCAGCTGAGTGAACTTGGTCACGTACTGCCCACGGCTGGGTCAAGGAAAACCAGTCAGTGCGAGTAAACCAGATATATAATGTGCCTGTGACAGAATGCATTCTGGGTAATTGCACACAATGTTCACTATATTGCCAAATGTATTAGGACACCTGCCTTTACACACACATGAACTTTAATAACATCCCAGTCTTAATACGTAGGCTTTAATGTGGAGTTGGCCCAGCCTTTGCAGCTATAACAGCTTCAGCTCTTCTGGGAAGGCTGTCCACAAGGGTTAGGAGTGTGTTTATGGGATTTTTTGACCATTATTCCAGGAGAGCATTTCTGCGGTCAGTCTCTTCTCTAAATCATCCCAAAGGTGTTCTATCGGGTTGAAGTCAGGGGTCTCTGCAGGCCAGTAAAGTTCCTCCACACCAGACTCGCTCATCCATGTCCTTATGGACCTTGCTTTGTGCACTGGTGCCCAGTCATGTTGGAAGAGGAAGGGGGCATCCCCGAACTGTTCCCACAAAGCTGGGAGCATGAAGTTGTCCAAAATGGCTTTGAATGCTTCAGCATTAATAGTTCCTTTCACTGGAACTAAGGGGCCAAGCCCAACCCCTGAAAAACAACCCCATACCATAATCCCCCCTCCGCCAAACTTTACACTTGTCTGTGCCTCAGAATCATGACACGCATGACGCGGAAAGGATATCAGGGCCGTGATGACGGTGTACGCCAGACCCATGGTGAAGGAGCCAGCGAAGACCCCCAAGAAGCGCGCGGCGGAGAGGAAGAAGGAGCCGACATGGAAGGCGGACCCTCCCGTGGCTGCGTCGTAGCTTGATATGGTGCTGAAAGGGAGAAGGGACATTGGGTCTAAACCGGGCTGCCAACATGGTGATATTTAGGGTCACATTACGGGTGAGATAAATGGCTATTGCTGTGGCCGCGTCTCTCAGGGGGGGGCGAATGAAAAAATGGAAAAGGAAGGAAAACAGGAAGATCACACATGCTGTTTAGTTCGAGTGGGCACAGGTGACAAGAAGTGAGTGACGCACCGTACTCACTATGTCAGCACGATGGCCACGGCGTCGTTAAGCACGCTCTCGCCGAACAACAGTATGTAGAGATCGGAGTCCACACGCAGCTCCGTGAAGATGGCCAGCACCGTCACTTTAAGAGGCACAGAGAGACATGGAGGTGCGTGGGGGGGGATGTGCTACCCCACGATATACAGTCCCTCCCACCTGGGCCCCCTCCTGGCCCTGACTCCCCCACCCCAGGCCTGAGACCACATCAGGATGTCGGGCTTAATAATGGGGTATCTATGCAGCTGGGGTGATGGTCTTAAAGGGCCGGCATGACAGTCTTAAACAGCTGGGGTGATGGTCTTAAAGGGCCGGTCTGACTGTCTTAAACAGCTGGGGTGATGGTCTTAAAGGGCTGGTCTGACTGTCTTAAACAGCTGGGGTGATGGTCTTAAAGGGCTGGTCTGACTGTCTTAAACAGCTGGGGTGATGGTCTTAAAGGGCTGGTCTGACTGTCTTAAACAGCTGGGGTGATGGTCTTAAAGGGCCGGCATGACTGTCTTAAACAGCTGGGGTGATGGTCTTAAAGGGCTGGTCTGACTGTCTTAAACAGCTGGGGTGATGGTCTTAAAGGGCCGGCATGACAGTCTTAAAGCTCGTGGGAGTTTTACTTACATAAAAATGTTCTGGGGGCAGAAGGAGAAATGATTGGTTCAGAGAGATAACCAATCAGATTGTAGTGGTGGGTCCAAGCAACTAGAGGAGGTGGGATCAAAATATCTGATTGGTTGGTCCCATCTCCTCTCGTTGCTTGGACCCACCTCCTCTACAATCTGATTGATTATCGCTCTGAACCAATCATTTCTCCTTCTGCCCTCAAGATATTTTTGTTAAGTAAAATTCCCAGCGGTGTTAAACGGCTGGTGTAACATGTGTCTGTAGGTTTGAGCCCCTTCATCATCTGTCTCCATCACGTACAGGTTCACTTCCCCCAAGCGAGAGCCATAGAAGGCTTGGTGAGGGCGGCCCACCAGCCCTGTGCTGAGGGTGTTCCAGGGTATCTGGTGTCCCCTGTGTGATCATGGTCACCAGTGGGTGTGGCTAATATGCTTGATCTACTGGGTTTACGTGGTAATAAGAGCAGGGAGCCTCCGGGTGGGCTGCTTGCTGAAAGTGCGGCAGGGTGTTGATTCACACCCCCACAGTGCGCAGACGGCCGTTACACCTGACCTGGGGGTGCCCCCTCCCTTGTGTTCACACACTGATTAGGATTCTGTTTAGATCCCCCCAGTCACGCCGATTCTCAGCCACCTCCTCACCGTGTGGCCCTGTGGGGGAAGCCCAAGGCAGCCCCCCCCCCCCCCCCATACACACACATACACACCACCAGGGAAGCACTACACCTGGACCCCCTCTGGCCCCCTGCCTCACTATCAGCCCTCTCTGTCTTCCCAAAGCAGCATGGTTACTGTAGCAGAATAAGCAGTGACTCCGCCCCTGACTCCTCCTCCCCTGACTCCTCCTCCCCTGACTCCTCCTCCACCCCCAAAGTAGAAGACTGGACCCTGACCTTCCGGAAATCACACATGGGACGCATCCCCGGTCAGCTGAGGCCGTAATGCCTCTGTCCGCATTCCCGCACGGAAATTCTCGGTCTGATCTTCCAGTGGGACCAGGGACCAGGTCATTGCTCGTAGTGTTGCTAACGCTAGCCCAGACTGACTAATCCCTCCCGATATCTGAACACGGCTTTCAGCCTTGGGAATGGATTCCGGGGAGTGCCCCCTGCCCCCTTCTGGATTTCATGGCCATGTTTCCCACACGTGGGGAACTCATGAAAGTCAACAGGGAAACTCTGAGAAAACCTGATCTGGACTTAGAACAGAGCCATGGGAACTGTGTGACCGCCCCTCACCCCCGACCAGGGGCGACCAGCACATCACCCATATCCGCACAGCTCACCTGTTCCCCCCAGACTGGTTCAGAGGAGGCCTCTGATTTTGCTGGAAAGTCTGACAATCGTTGCTTTGATTCATGTCTCATGAGTGTTTACTAAGTGCCACTTGAAATCACTGGGCTGCAATCGCATTATAACAAGAGGCTGCATGTCTACGGTTTGGATAATTTAAATGCCATGTGCAGAGAGCCATGCCAAGCAGAGGGGCACCACCAACACGCGGTTCCTGGTCTCCATCCTCAGGGTGACCTTGCCCCTCGCACACCTCTGTTAGGGAGAGAGCTGACACACCACGGCAGAGAGGACCAGAGTGAGATCAATCACAGAAATGACACCTCAACACTCACCAGTGAAGTATTTAACACTAACAAAACAACAGCATGTTGGGAAAGACAGAGCATCTGCATGAGCTTTCATCAAATTCCAATTAAGCTGTTTAAGCAAATTCAATTTTTCGAGAAATGACATTGGCAATACTTTCGTAGAAACATCGCTACAGGAACGGCGCGTAATCACGTCACAAGGCTATGTGGGCGTTGGGGCAGGGGGGTCACCTGGGACACTTTGTGAGCTCACCTGCAGATTACCTGTGAAATTACCCCCCCAAGTCGGGTTACATAATGCAGTGCAGGGCGAAATAAGCAGCGAGTCTGAGCGTATGCCAGTGCGGTAGGTCAGGGTGCGATTGAATTGGGGGCTGCAGTGGAAATGGGCAGAATGTTCCGCACGTACCTGGGTCAGTGGCTGACATCAGAGAGCCGAACAACAGGCAGTCCTTGAGGCTGAAATCACCATCCACGACGTGGCCCAGACGTACCATCAGCTGCACGAAGCCGAACATGCAAAACCTGGGAAGGGGTACAGTGTCAGCGCCAGGGTGATGCGGGTGCCACGGCAACGAGGGCGCTATGGAGATGGGGGCGGGGCTTAGTGGTCCAGATGACTGTAGCAGGGAGAACTTGCACATGCTCTGGTGGTTCGTGCCACATCAGGTGAACTCATTTCCTATTACGCTCTTGGGCTGTTAATTAGTACAAAAGACCAATTATTAACTTGTTAATTTGACCACAAAAGCAGTCTAATGAAATATTGCCCCAGAAAGTCACTTGCAGGGGGACATGTCAAACAAGTCCCGCAAGTGTGACAATCAGGTCCAAACAGCCTCCAAAAGAGTGCAGGGAATTGAAGGCTGTGGTGATTTTTACCGCGGTGCCAAACATCAGGCAGGCTGTCTCTTCACAGAGAGGAGAAACAGTAAGTCGGTCAGGCCAGAGTGAGCCAGTGGGCTTTTAACACCAGGGAGTCTTACTGCTCCTCCAGCCCTTTCCATAACGACAGGCCGTGCTGCACCATGCTGCAGGACCAGGAAGGTGCCACATCATCACACTTTGCAAAATTGTTTCCGTTTTAGGTGTGACTGCATTTTTTCTGCGGCAGATGTTCTGGCTGACGCTCCTGCTGTACTGTGCTCTGGGGGATTGGAGAAATGCTGTTTCTGATTTGCAGAATGAGGTGGGGCTCCCTGTTTTTCACAAAGAAGGGGGGGGGTGGCAATAGCTCTAAAAAAAAAAGTGAAGTCTTTTTATTTAATCCTGAACAGGACTAAAAAAACAGGGAGGTCTGACGGTGGACAGTAAAGTACACAGGCGCTGTGTGCTAAAGACGTGCGAGGATCGGACAGGGTTCACATAAGACTTGGGCAAACACACACACGATAATTGGGAAATACAACAAATATTAACATTATCGAACAAAGGGCTATATACAATGTCCCAGCATGCTCAGCGCATCTCGCCGGGGCTACAATATCGGGCTGGACGATGTGTGACACAAAAACTTTTCTTACTTCACTAGTCTGTTAGATTAAGATCAGACTTTTTCTTACTTTAAAGTCTGTAAAATTAGTGAAATTATAAGTCAGTGGAAAAGGGAAAATACCGAAAGTACTATATAAAGTACAGTACCTGGTGTGGTGGAAAAGCACCCAAAGCTTCTGTGCAGATGGAAACTCACTTCCAGAAGTTGCAATAACTTAGCATTTTTCAGATGTTAAGGGAGGGGAAAAATATATTTAAAAATACTGAGAAAAAATGTAATAAAAAAATACTGAGTAATATATATATATGTATACATATACATAAACACATACACATATATACGCATATATACACAATGGTACCTCAGCTCTCAAACTCATTAGAACTCGAATTTCTTAAAAGTCGAACCAACCAGTTCGAAAAAAAAATTGCCTAGAGCTCGATCTGAATCTCAGAAGTCAAACCGTGAACACCGACCTAAGATAATTTGTACGCGTGGAGAAATGAGTCACACAGCATCAGACTCTCTCAGCGGAAACAAATTGTAACGCTTCAGTCTGTCTCGCATTCGCTGTGATAGCATCCTGTACGTTTACATTAGCTGAATACATATATTTAGACAGTAAAAATACATTTAGACAATGATAGACACTAACAGTAATTATTATTATATAATAAAATACATTTAAAAATAAAGATTTCGTATTCATTATTTTAATATTAATAATAAACCATTATTACATTTAATTATAATAATATTGTCGTGCCGAGTGGGGACGGAACGGAGACAAAGGCGTAGTCATCAGGGTATCGGGGAATACGGGGTCTAATTACAGGTAAGGCAGGCAAAACGCAAACGGACAATACAATGACTGGACTGGGGAAACAAACTGAAACGCGGACTAAATACAGAGGACTAATGACAACAACCAGAAAGAGCTGATCACACGGGGATTCCACACGGAATTAATGAGGGGGCGTGGCACACAGAAGGAGCGGACGATCGGGGCAGGACACATTGTTTTTTTTTTTAACTTTACACATTGTTAGGATACATTTATTTTCTTACTTTACAAATTAATATTTTGATAAATGTGCTTAGATGTGTTTAGTACAGTATATGCTCAGTTTAAATGCTAAAAAAAACATATTTAGGTTTATTTATATTTATTTGGGGCCGGGAACCAAATAATTGGTTTTCCATTATTTCTTATGGGGAAAATTCGATCAGAACTCGAACTTTTTAGGATTCGATCTGGAGTTTTGAACGGATTAAATTCGAGTTCTGAGGTACCACTGTATATATATACACACACACACACACACACACACACACACACACACACACACACACACACGCTGCGTGGCGGGAGTAGGAGCCAGAAGGCTTACTAGGTGGAATTGGCACGCAGAAAAGAATTTGATGTTGCGGACAGGAAACGGGATCCCAATTAACATAATTTGGACTCACAGTCTCCTTCGTTCGTTTGTCTGACAGTTCGTAAGTTGAAACTTCGTAAGTAGAGGAGCGTCTGTATAGTTAATGAAACCATCAGCAGCTGGTCTACCAAGGAGACAAGGGGAAGACGCTAAAAGACATATTATGGGATGCACTGCATGAACTCCACCTCAGGCCTGGTGACCTGACACAACACATTTATGGGAGCGTTTGCCCACTGTTACCCTGCCAGTATGCTTCCACTGAATCATCAATTTTACAGAAAATGTAACGGGTCAAAGAAATTACGATAATTTTCCAAAGCAGAACTGCGAAATTCCAGGTCAGGTTCCCTCCGGGATCTGTAGATGTTACACTAACAGCGCCCCAGGCGTCGGGACTGTCTGCTTATCATAGTTCCCCCAGCTGCATTTTTGCTGGTTTGATTAGTACACATACACTCTATTGCCAAAAGTATTGGGACACCCCTCCAAATCATTGAATTCAGGTGTTCCAATCACTTCCATAGCCACAGGTGTATAAAATCAAGCACCTAGACATGCAGACTGCATCTACAAACATTTGGGAAAGATTAGGTTGCTCTCAGGAGCTCAGTGAATTCAAGCGTGTTACCATGATAGGATGCCACCTGTGCAATAAGTCCATTTGTAAAATTTCCTCGCTACTAAATATTCCACGGTCAACTGTTAGTGGTGTTATAACAAGGTGGAAGCAATTGGGAACAACAGCAACTCAGCCGCTCAGTAGCTACAGACCTCCAAACTTCGTGTGGCCTTCAGATTGGAGTGAAAAATCATGCTTCTCTGTCTGGCAATCTGATGGATAAGTCTGAGTTTGGCGGTTGCCAGGAGAACGATACCTGCCTGCCTGCATTGTGCCAAGTGTAAAGTTTGGTGGAGGGGGGATTATGGTGTGAGGTTGTTTTTCAGGGGTTGGGCTTGGCCCCTTAGTCCCAGTGAAAGGAACTCGTAATGCTGCAGCATTCTAAGCCATTTTGGACAATTTCATGCTCTCAACTTTGTGGGAACAGTTTGGGGATGGCCCCTTCCTGTTCCAACATGACTGTGCACCAGTGCACAAAGCAAGGTTCATAGGGGCATTAATGGGCTAGTCTGGTGTGGAGGAACTTGACTGACCTGCATAGAACCTTGACCTCAACCCAATAGAACACCTTTGGGATGAATTAGAGCAGAGACTGCGAGCCAGGCCTTCTCGTCCAACATCAGTGCCTGACCTCACAAATGCTCTCCTGGAAGAATGGTCAGAAATTCCCATAAACACACCCCTAACCCTTGTAGACAGCCTTCCCAGAAGAGTGGGCCAACTCCATATTAAAGCTTATATATTAAGAATGGGAGGCCATTAAAGTTCATGTGTGTGTAAAGGCAGGTGTCCCAATACTTTTGGCAATATATTGTATATCCCCAGGAAAATGCTAACTAAAAGGTATGTTGAGTTACTTCTGTATGAGGCTGGTGGGTGTTTCCAGTCCAGAGTTTGGCTGGTGTTGCGTACCAGACGGCATGGAGAGTGAGCTGTCACCTTGAGAGAAACCCCAGAGAGAAACACGCTGGTAAAAAGCGATCACTGCCGGGGGAGGGGGTGGGCTTACATGCCTGAACCTCAGGATCAAATAGAGCAGAAACAAGGTAAAGGAGTCTATGATATCCTGATGACACACAGACCTCAGCCTGATGCTGTTCTCTGAGCATCGTCGATCTCCCAGGACTGGACCACAGACTGCACAGTGTGCTTCTGGAAGAAGGAGTTTCAGTGGATAAGGAGATTTTGTACATGTTCCGAAAGCTGCAATGGATGACTGGAGGTGTAGATACTGACATCAAAATTGGTTTATATATCAAGGGGGGCAGTTTGGCCGTGGTTAAAGCCAAGGAGACAGGTGGCTCTGAGGGACAGGTAACATCTGGATTCCTCCACAGAGATGCTGTGCACATCTGTCCTACTGCTTCAAGCCAGAGGGCTGCAGTAAATCCTTGCCAAGCCAAATGCCAAACTCAGACACTGTGGAAGGAGCCCGGTACCGACATCTGCTCCTAATAACCAGCAAAAGACCACAATCCAGAACCACCTCGAAAACTAGGCAGAACCGCAAAGAACAGAAACACAAAACCATAAGCGAAATACGATCCCTAATCAGACAATAACTCCATGTAAGTCGAACGATTTGAAACACAAAAATGCTTTCAATCGCCAAACTGTTGAACGTGTGAAAAGATGCACTTCAGCTGGCAGAGTGGTGTTACTTTGGGCTACTACAAATTTAACAAAGGCGATCAGCGCCCCCTATTGGTGACGAAGCAGATCGCTAATGGCCAAGAATATATACATTCTTAACGCAAAATTTAGATGCTCCAAATACAATTGATGTATTTGAATGAGGCCGCATATATTCAATGTCATTCTACGGCAATTAAAACTGGAGAGAAGTAATAACACAGCGGTGAAATTCTCCAGACCAGTTGGTTTTCAAAATGAAAAGATAAGGAGTAAGCATGCTGTAGTTTGGAAACGAGCGACTGTAAGTGTAAGCTGTTGCTGTCTCCACTGGCTTCCTTTAATGCTCTGCTCATGCTCCGGTTTACACACGTATCTCCCAGATGTCTTTTCGCTCTGATTTCTTTTCTTTTCCCTTTTTATTTCTTATCTTTCATACGGCGTAAAATGAAATGTAATGAAAGCGTGTTGTTGCTGGCAAACGGGTCATAGCCTCTATATCCCGGGGGATCAGCGACATCCGGGACATTGATGTCCCCCAGTATCACCGGATTCCTCCATTCATCAGCAGGACTCACCCTATAATCCCGCAAGTGAGCAGAGTCCCGATGAGGGCGAAGGTCAAAACGGAGCCAATGTTCTTGAAAAACTGCCTCTGCGTCAGAAGAAACGGCAGCGAGTCAGCGCACATGAATGAAAAAAACAGATCGTAGTTTTAAATATGAACAGGACTTGCGCACCTGGTTTAAACTGTACGCTCCGTGAAAAATGATGGGCGGCAGCAGCAGATTGAAGAAGATCTCGGGGTTGAAGGCCATCTGAGGAGATACATGATGACCAAGCTGTGAAGCTCCGAGCTTCGAGAAACATAAAGCCAGCCGCACTTATAGGCACTTAAAAAACAGCGTATATGCAGCACACCGCCCTTCCCGACGTATATGTCCACCTAACCGTGAACTTTATAGCATCAAAATGAGAAATTTATTGAGTGTTTTGCACTACTGTAATCTGCCGTGACAGTAAATGCTGTAAACGGTGTTTTTCTTAAAAGTCTCTGAAATCATAGCAGTTATTTTACTTATAATAGCTGTTCCTCGTGACGGTGAACTCCCTGTGCCTTTATAGCATGGTTATTTGCCTGAACCGCTTGGAGATTGCAGTCCTCAGCTGAATGATACTCGTTTCTGTGATTGACTGGTGATTCTTTGCTGGATGCGTTTCAGGCTGTGCACTGATGTCCCTCCTGGTCTCACTGAATTTCTAATGCATTTTACATAACGTCGTTTCTGGGTCTGTGATGGAGCTCGACACCTTCCTGGGCTTTGCATAGCACACTAATTACTGTCAATCCCACATCAGCATCATTAACCCTCTCCTGGCACTTCAGCTGCTTCCCGGGCCGGTTTCCATGGTAACCCTCCGGTAACAGCCTTTACCTTTGGGCAAAATAATGCTAAAAGTGAAAGGATTCAGACTGCGAATTACATAAACATGCAGATGTCAGAAAAAACATCGCTTCTTCTCATGTACGAGCAATTTCAAGGATTGCAGAAAGGAAAATGGTAATTGACTCATTTAAATGCGTTTTATTTCGTGAATAGAGCACTTGACTTGCTGTGAAAAACAAGCAGTAGAGCACAGATCCTTGCGCGTACTTATTAACACACCTTACTGTCACCTGAGCTGGGGGAACCTAAGCACGTCTGTCATATAACACGATCTCAACACGTTTCTCTCAGTATAAACTTGCTTGAAAAGACACGCAAATCTGGAGGAAAGCCATTGCCTCCAAAACGCAGCACAACGCCACACTCTAGTGGTTTAAAATGACTGTTCAGAGTAAAGTTGGATTGGAGCCCAGAAGTGCGTATAAAACACCGCACGTCTGGAATTTTATCTGAAAACACTGAAGGTTTCTGCTTTCACTCTGAAAAAAACGATTATATTACCATGCCACTGATTTTCAACAGCTCTTTGTGCATCATTTTATATTTCAATGGAGCCAACAAAACAAAAATTTTATCTCAAAAAGAAATATATCAGAGTAGCCTATATCCTGGTAGTTTCGTTCACATAATAGTGCGGCTGTTTTATATTGTCAAACTGCCTTTTCAGTAGATCCGCAGTAGTATAATCAGTCCACAAATTCTACAGCCCTGTCCTTGAATGACGAGCCTTCAAAAGGATACAGTAATTGCAGTGAGATCCTTCTTTCCCTGCTTGGACCCATCTGTGTGAGAACTTAATCACTCAAAGGCCATCTCCAAACTATCCAAGCGAGTCCTCGCTACCTGTGCACTGATTGAGCCTTTTCATGCTATTTATTCTCTCCGTAGGGAGAAAGAGCGTGATTCTCAGAGATCTCGGCTGCTTTTATCGCGGCCCTCCAGGGGCAGCTAATGGACGGCGCTCTCTCATTCACAGAAGAGTCCAGACAAAGCGGCATGCAGGTCAAAGCCTAAGATATACTGAACCTCAGTGCTGGTTCCAGGTGTACCCAACCTCAGCTGGAAATGGACCAGGTTTCAAACTAACAAGCTTGTGACTTTAAAGCAAACGGTGCAGTGTACTTGTACACTCTCAGGCGAAATGCAGCAAAATAAAGAACAAGTTAATAACACAGGCCTATATTAAAAACCAGACAAACAGAATGGTCTGGCATTATTAATATTTTGTCATTTTCCACCAGTTTGCAAGCTCTGTGTTGAAATACATGCAACGTTATTCTGTTCTTGAAATGTAGCATGTTGGGGTCAGTACCACCCGACCCCACCCTCGGTGACCTTTCCCCATTTGGCCAGCAGGCATTGCTGGTCATTCTGCCTTTCCCCTCTATCTTAGTTCCTAGTCTTCCATAGTGTGTCTTCCCTGTTCCCCAGACAGCTGTGTAGCTCTGTGGGTTGAGTGTGTGGTTATAAAGCCTTTGGTAATCTGTTCTAGGTCAGCTTCCTCCATTTATTTGTAATTTTTGGATTTTGTTCCCCAGTGTTTATTTTCTACTTTAGTTTTCCTGTTCCTAGTTTTTGGTTTGTGTTCTGTTTTGGGTTTTGCCAGGTGCCTGTGTTTGTGATCATGTATTACCTGTTTTTGTTATATTCTTAGTATTTGATTCTGTTTCTTAGGTTCCCTGTTGGTCTCTTGTTTCCATGATTAAGTTCATTAGATCCCCGTTTACTGTTTCCCTGTGCCTCACGATTGTTCTACCTGATTGCTCATTGTCCAGTGCCCTCTCTGACTGGTTAATTGTTCCATGCTTTGCTCCTGCTTCTTTGTTACTCAGTTCAGTTTGTGTATTTATGTTGCTGCCTTAGTTCATATCCCTAGTTGGTCATTGTGTTACAATGTCAGTTACTGTGTGTTTGTTTCTCTGTTCCCTTGCCTGCTTCTGGTTCCACTGTTGCTCTCCTTCCCTCTTGTGCTTTCCTATGGATTCTTGTAGTTACTTATGTTTTCCCTGTTTGCTTTTTGACCCCCCCCCCCAGGGTCATTTTGGTTTGTAGTTTACCCCAGTGTGTTCTGTTCCACTAATAACCCCGTTATCTCACGAGCTGCCAGTGGATCATCCCCTTCTCTTCCTGCCTGCACCATGCCACGTGACCGTGAGAGTAGCATTAAATGACTGGTTTCATTCGTTTAGGGGAGAAGCTACCATCTTCACACTGTAGTTTATACCGTGCATTTAGCAGGTTATAATCACATACTTGTGTGCAGGAAAAAGGGCTCACAAAATGAACACAGACGTAACGTTTTAATTTGACTGCCAGTGTGGTTAAATATATTCATATTTGAACTTTATAAACAAAATGCAGTGAACAGAATGCATTTATACACATGCACTGGGTAGAGATGCTGGAAAGCAGCTTGCTCTCCAAGCCGCAGTGCCGAAATTGCTTTGTCTGGGGAATAATAATAACAATTAATAACTTCCTCATTTATGTTTATTGACTGAGGTTATGTTAACTCACGCTGCTTGTAGGTAGGACAGTCGTGGCTTTATTATTGTTGTGGTCACCATATTGTAAATATTTAATCCTGTTTAAGAAAACGTGCGGTAATGAGATTCATTCTGGCTCACCTATAACTAATCCTGGCCAACCCATCGGCCCAGCATCCGAGTATTATTCACCTGAACCACGTGTACCCCGGTCATGGAAAGACAACTGGATACATGTAGGGAAAACCTCCAAATATTACTAGGGAGGTGACAAGTCATATTGGAAGACCACAGCCGCAGGTGAGGAAGAGCCACTTTACCTTATGGAGGATGGAGCCTGCAGGCAGGGCTTGGGGATTTGGAGTGACTTCTCCCACGTGATAATACTCGTGAATGCGCTCGGTGACGTTCACCAAAAGGAATTTTGGGGTTGTGTTCAGATTTACACACTCGTGAATCTCCCCGGTGCCCCTCTTCCACGGGGTGGCTGCCAGCTTCAGAATTAATCCCAGAATAAAACCTACGTGTAAAAATGAAACCTTCAAATGCCTTTCCAGGAGATTAAACCATCTGTCAGCTAGCAGGATGGCATCACACAAAGTGAAGCCATAGCTTCTGCGTTTCACATCAGGGCCGTTTTGCGTTTTCAGGTGCTTTTTCAAAATGCTTATTTGAAACCGATTATCTTAAATGAACGCAAGATCAACGTGGTCAGATAAACCCGAAAAAAAGCACTTAGAAGCACCAGACTTAATACTGAGTTACATGGTAAACACTGCCGCTAGGCAGAGGGACATTTTGAGCAATTCATTATAATAACTATTGTTTAGATTACGGAAAAGCCGTGCTCAGTGGTGCAGCCTTTTGGTCACAATCCACTACGTAGCGTGGTGATCATCTCATCTGCAACCAGCAAAAAATGCCATTTACATCTGCCGGGCAGCGGCCAGTGTGCTGACTTTCTGGCACCACCGAGACACGACGTTACCGCATCCTTCCCATTTCTGATACTACAGGGGAACTGTGTGCAAGGTGGTGTAGAGGCAGACAGCGAAGCAGGAAGCGGGGTTAGAGGAGGAAGTGTAGCCTTCAGGCTAAAAGTTTATATGAAAGCTGTTTAATGAGGCGGAGAAACTATTACTGAGTCATTGAGTTATACTGACCAGCCTAGCTTACAGAAAATAATACGACCTAACAGTGTAAAAAGCTGCGCTTTATTTCATACACCCTGTACTTAAACGTCCACCAGGAGAATACCAGACTGATTACTTTGTCAATGTTTATGACTTTTTTTAAAGCTCTCAATTTTTTCTTCACACCATCCGCAATTTTTTAAACTTTAAAACGCTGAAAAAGGACGCGGTGAAAACGAGCCTGAGTGACTGCAGCATATGCAAAGCCGCCTTACCATAGAGCATAGCCCCTCCAGTTTCGTGTAGAAATCTCACTTGGCGTTTTTTAAGCACCCACATGGTTAAAATGGTGAGAATCAGTATGGCAACGAGCAGGAGGAGCTCCGTGCTTTCCCTGCGGTGCCTCTCCAGACCCGTAGGCATCTTCTGTCCAGCTAAACCCTACAGACAGCAGGACAGGTGCATTCGGTGACAGCTCTTCTGTGTGCTGCATGCATTCACTTGAATGCTGCAGGAGCTGCATCTGAGCGAAAAGCTGCAAAGACTTTCGGGAGATCAGTGCATCACAAGAGTGTGCCACTTCCTCAAAGCGCTTGTTTTCCGTTCACGGGCTGCTGCTGTTCAACAATGCAACGGGAGTCCCCACAAGAAATGGAAATAGAAACTAACGAATGCAAATATGCATTTTAAATAAATTTGACTTTGACCGATCAATGAGCACGATTAATATTGCAAATTGTTTAAACAATAAACAATCTCTGGATGCAATGTAACAAGGCACTCATAAACCTTATCATCCTTAATTAAAAAAAACATCCCGACCAAATCTTTACCAGGTTTATAATATATCAGCATTACCTGGGAACAACTAGCATTTTGTACACTCTGTACACATTTAACATTGCAGATAAAGGTTTGCGACCTGCTGCTTACCAGTAGGATTCTTTTCGCGCGTTTAAAGCCGAAATGAGCCATTTCAAACTATGTGACAGTTCACCAAACCTACCGCTAGATGTAAGCATAGGAACACAGTTTATATATACAAACGCCTTGCACCCCCGTGGGAGTAAGATGCAACGTGGTCTATGAAGAGAATACTGACACATAAATAATATTTTATAATAATTTTAGACTCTCTAATCGGCCCATGAAAGCCAGAAGTTTTACAATTATTATTATTCTCATTATTTACAATTTACGCGCACTGCTCGCTAAATCACAAACCATGTTTTGTCCAATCTAAATTGTCGCTAAATTATTGCATATAAATAACTTGTATATTTGTTTTAAACACAAATTCTTACAGTGAAAACATTTTTTTATTTCGATTGTAACACCAGTCAGGAAAGTAATTGCGCTATAGGCCTATCAGATACAGGAAACGATAAACTTCACAACGATTTCCTCCAAGATTGTACCAGATAAGCTATATAATTATACCTATGTTTTTGTCATTCGGCCTACTTGTAATCATCATACTCGGTTCGCAAATGTAAGAGTATGATCCGAGCAGGCGATCAGACATGATAAACCGTCACGATTAAACGAGAATCACTATTCTCAAAAAAAAAAAAATCACAATGGCTTACTTTTACATTGTTTAGACAAGATATTTTGTGGGGACAGTGACTACATCGTGTGAAATTACGCACTTTTAAACATAGTTAGGCCAAAATCTTGTAAGGTTTTAATGACATTGTGCTTACATGGGACTGTAAAAATGAACATTTCAGGTGCTCTCATCGTCTTTCATAAACTATTTTCAATCCATGAAATTAGGGTGTAATTTTATCCAGTCGTTCAGAATGTATATTTTTACCTAGGCATATGTTTAAAGTGGGTGGAAGTTAAATGAGTCTGTGGACCTGAGGATTTGTCCCATACGGGGACCGACGCTTATTTCACACTATCTGAATACTTAACACTTTATTTCAACTGGTTTGTCTGTGCCATTAACGCGTCGACGTGTAAACCCAAGCGCAAATTTTAAAATAAGGATGGCGAGAAAAAACGAGTTTCAAAGAGCGCACTCCGAGGTCTTGGGGGGTTGATTCAATGCCTTGACGACTGCCTAGAAACCGCTAACGTAAAGAGACCACGGGAGTCGCAAACATGAGTGTGGCGGCACAGGATTCTCGCTGGGAGGCTTTGTGTGTGGAGGAGACCTGGAATTCGGAGAGGGAGGTGTAGGTCCGTTGGAGAAGAGGAAATACGCAAACGGAGAGATACAAACACGGGGATTTTTTAATGAACGCGTCGGAAAGGATCTGCATGTGAATATGACTGTAAGAACCGGAATCCTACTCTCCTCCGAGGACTGAGCGTCCATGTGCGTGTTTCACTGCTTCTGCCACAAAGTAATCAGATCCAGGGTGTTTGAGAGAAGATCGGGCAAAGCACAGCGCGAAACACACGCCGGCCGAGAGGGACACACTGCCCGGTGGATCTCATACTGCTTCTGATTACAGCGCCTGTAAGTAAAGGAGGGCGTTTAGGGTCCTTATATAGCCTCCAGTGTTTCTGCCGTCTATCTGTTTATTTACACGATCGGTGCTTGATTTCACTGCACATTCAATTGCGCTTGAAACTATACATCCGATGAAAGATCAGATCGCTGTGCGATGTTTTGTTAGTTCAGTGTATATATGACATTAATATAAATCTAACAGCCGAAAGTCCTGCTGTGTTCGGCTTGATAATAATCCCTTATATACGCCATTTGATCGACGCGTTACTTGTCTCCCCAGTTGTTAAAACGCTGCGCGATTCTTCAGAAAAATATCTAATGCATTTCATTACTTTCCAGCGAGGCTGTTCGGCAGCAAACATGGTTGGACTTTATTTAGTCCTGTTTCAGCTGCAGCCGATGAGTCCGTGCCATTCCGGTCCTAACAGTTAAAAAGAGGTATTAAAGAGATGAATAAGAGGCGAAAGTAGTGAACAAAAAGTCTGCTGTGTCCCGGCTCTTTAGCCGGAGGGGGGACGGCTCAGGGTGCCCGGGCATGGGGGAGTATCATGGGCAGAAACGGCCGTGTCAAAGAAGTATTTAATCGCAGGGTAGTTGCGGTCTGGTAAAATATAGAGTATGACTTTACGGAGAAGGCAGTTTAATTGCATTTATTTAATCTCCAAACACAATTTGCTATAACATTTGGGCAGCGTGAAAGTGATCTGAAAGCTGACCTTTCCGGGCTTTGAAAAGGCACCGTCTGCTCGCAGTGCGCTTCTGCTTTGGGGTTTGCTCTCGAGCGTCAGAGAGCTTTAATCTTAGCGCTCTAACCCCAGCATCGCAGCTATGACACCCTGTCCGTCACATCCAAAGACTCTGTCATCCCTCATTTGAACCCTGTGTTTTAGGATTTTCTCACTGTTTCGATTTTGCATACATGCAAAAACCCCGAGTTGCACTCTTACGTGAAAGCAAACGTGGTTTGATGGACAGGACACTCAATATCCCCGTATTTCTGAGCTATGAGTTTGTATATTCAGCACTCTTTGAGATGTAGAAATGAAGTAATCTGTTGGATGGCCACTTCATTATAGCGGAATATATGTGTCGTTCTTTGCTGACACGCTTTCTTTGGAAGCGTTTCAGTGTGTGGGTTAGACGAATATGAATTAAAAAAAGACATTGAATTTTATAGCCGGCAAAGTAGGTAATCAGTATGACATTTTAACTGGAAATGGTGTGTGGGACGGTGAGTCTATCTGTGGCAGACATACGCGTTTATGGGCAAACAAACACGCCGCCGGATCCAAGAATAACTGTAACCAGACGGTGAGTGTAACCGCGCTCATGTGTCGGTCTGCTGTTTGTAATGTCGCTGTTTTCAGCTCTTTCGTTAATTCGACTCGGATGTATAATTGCTCTGGCTGAATGTTCTCTGATTAGACTTTAATTACTCCACTAAATGATAACCTTGGCGAGTCTGAAGCGAAAAGAGCGTTTTGCACATTTTGCCGTGTTTGAAAAGCGGCATCGGCAAGCGAGTACCCCCGTGTGGGAACTTGTCATGTCTCTGGTTCCGGCTCAGTTCTGATGCTCCTAAACCCGAACCCGGTCGGTCTGATGATCGTTCAGATGAGAAGTGTGAGGAGCGTGGGTTCAGTGGGCTGAGATTAATCCTCCTCACATTAAGTTTTTACGCCTTAAGTAGACTAGTAATTAAATCTTCCCTCGATTTGAGCAAAGCTTAAGGGGACAGACCTGTCTGCTGTCTATAATAGCCATCACGTCAAGGTGTTATGTGATTTCTGTCACATCCCGAGCAACTCGTCGTCGAGCCCGTGACCGTTTCCTCCTCTGGGGCCCGTTTTGCTGGCTTCTGTCTGACGCTGGAGCACCTTCAGAGATGGAGCGCTTGCCAGCCGTTCCTATCTCTGCTTCGCCAGCTGTTCCTTGATGATGGACATTAATTAGACGATTTCTTTGACAGTCAGCGTCACCTGTCCGGTTGGGCTTATCGGCTCCTCTGACGCCATGCCTTTGGGGTCTGGCCTCCAGATGCGGAGCTGCCGAGTTGAGTATGACTGCTGTATTCCCGTGTCCGTCCCGCCGTGTACTTCAGTGATGCCAACAACGATTCGGCAGAGCTGAAGGTCCTTCATCCCCACAAAAGACAGATACCAGGGCGATTCCGTCCGATGTTTTTTTTACACTTAAGAAAATTTGACCAGAAATAGGACAAGAAGGTACTGGAAATCAAATCCAGTAACTTTCCCTTATCAGTGACACTCTCCCATTTCGTCTGCATTGCTGGTTTTGGCTCATGTCTGTGTGTGCCTGTCCGTGTACGAGACGGAGCGGTCTTAATAAAAATGGCAGCCACGAACCAGAGATTGAAAATTGAAACTGTGCACTTCATTTCGAATGATTTTATGTACAAAAAACGTTCTCTCAATCAAAGGGGGGAATAATACGTAGGCCTACACTATTTTTCCAAACTCGGTAATAGTTTGCTTTTTAATACACTTAGCAGAGCCAGACAGCTCATATATAGGCTGAAACATGAAATGAGGTAAGAGCGCCTGTGAGTAGCTGCGCCATAACCTGCGCTTACTGCCGCAGAAACGCTGACTGTCCCTGGGCCTCCATTAGGTAATTAATAACTTGAAGCACCATAAAACTACCCGTGAACAGACGCAAATAAAGAAAAAATAATAAATGTTATTTGATTATAGTATTTAAGAAAATAAACGCTTTCGCTAGCCTATGTACAGATACGACTACCATAAAAATACAACATTGCAAATGAATAAAAAAAATAAAAACATAAATAAAATACATCAATCATTTTAAACAAACATCAACCAGAACGTATTAATTCTCTTATTATTTCGCGTGCGGTCTATCGGCGTGTGTATTATAACGTGAGGCGGACCGAGGCATCACAGGAGCAGAAACACAGCCACTTACTTGCGAGAAAAACACGCTCTTTATTACATCAGGTACCCAACCAGAACCTAAACTATTACTCGTAAGAAACACAAGGTTGTCAGATGCTGAACTGTAAGATACACACACGGTGGGAGATTTACGGAAGCTAATTACACACGAGGATCGGACAGGGTACACACAAGACACGGGCAAAGACACGCGCGACAATAAGGAAATATAACCATTAACAATAACAGCAACAATAAAAGGGCTATTTACAACTACACGCGGGGCATGCTGGGACATGCGCCCCGCCGGTCCTACAGTACGCGGGGTTGCAAGCTCACGCAGGAAATCTTACGGCAAGTCTATATTATTCCATTATAAACCTAACATTAGCTACAAAACCATTGCGGGTAGCCTGCAAACCATATAGACTATTTACAAGGTAATGAAACTGTTACATACATGTAAATGCGTGTGCAGACTTGTTTCAGATTGAAAATCTCGCGCCAGCCAGCTGACCGAAGCTGGCAACCCTGGCAGTTGATATGTGCAGTTATTCCGTTTGTATGTATGTGCCTATGTATGAATGTAAGAGAGACCTGCTGTCTGTCCTCGACCCCCCCGATGCCCCAGCAGACGCGGCCGTCCGGACCCTTAGCGCTTTACTCCGTGCGGAGATCTCTTGGTCTGTGTAACGAGCTCGTCGTGTTCTGGGGCTTTTTTAACCGACACGCAGAGCCGTTGAAATACCAGCTCGCCAACAAGTGTCCAATTAGGAGGGGAATCGCATTAACGCGAAAATCCGATGAAATTACACCAGCACGATTAGGAAAATGGGCCATTTTATTTCCCCGCTGTAATTGTCTCATGTAACGGCTCTGTTTTGCTTGTCTGTTGGAAAACGCAGCATTTTGGAAGATGAAGCATCCTCCTCGTAAAGTGTCTGTAAAATCGTTGGGGTTTTATAATTCTAAACGTTTAAGTAGCCGGAAATCCCGTCTTTATGCACGACGTGAGCCTGGCTGGTTCAGCTTCAATACGTCCTGTTTCCAAACTGGTTCCGCTTTGTTTAAAGGGCTTTGAGAGCACAGACACGCCAATCTTGTTAAGGGCGTAAATGTATCAACATTTAGGGACCAAATCGACCTCGAACCCCCTGCTTCTCCTAAATAGACACAATACTGCCTCAATATTGGTAGGAACACGTCCCTACCGTTAGTACCAAATTTATGCTCTTGCATGCCCTGTATTTAGGTGAAGGATCACCAGAAAATCCTGTCAGTCACTGCCGATCAGTCTGTGCAGCGACATCCAACAGTGCTGCGGTCTTGTCCTTCACTTGTGTCGACGCTGACACCTGGAAGATTCTGTGGTGCCAAGGTTGGTCTGGTTCAGTGTGTACGTCCATCCATCCATTTTCTGTACCCGTTTGTTCTATTCAGGGTCGTGCCACAGGTTCAGTCCAGTATACCCATTATCCGTTTTAATGAGGGGGTAAATCCCTCCCCCAAAACCCTTTCTGTGACAGACCCCCCCCCCCCCCCCCCACCGCAAAAGGCTGCTTCAAAGCATTTTAAAATGGACCCAGGGAACCTTTTGATCAAAGGTCAAAAGGATTTTTTTTCCTCTCATGTTTGTGCTGAAGCACTAACGAATTCCCCCCTTTCAGGGACGCAGATGGGGTCCTGGTTCGGCTCTGGGTGGGTTTGCTTAACTCTTGGCTCACTGGGCTTTATTTCCTACCCCTTCACCCCCCCCCCCCCCCCCCCCCCAATCTGCAGGCTCGCTCTCTGACCAGGCGGGGTGAAGCGATGGACCTCGAGGTTCCTCATGGGCGAGGCACCACTGTGACTTTCGTTCTGTGACCTGGTAACATGCTGCACGTGTTCTCCGAGCCCGTGACCATGGTGCCGCTGTGAGGCTCAGCCAAACGTTGCTGTTGCCCCCCTTGCCCTCCCCCTCCTCCCCCCAGTGTTATGTGAGACCATGCTTCGCTTCGTGCCCCTGAAGCTGGGCCGTCTCTACCGCTGCCTGAAGCTGCTGCTGCTGCTGGGACTGTCCGTGGTGCTCCTCATGAACACTCACAGCCTGCTGGCCTCCTTCCAGAAGAACGAGCTGGCCGACCGCCGGTTCCTCGGCCTCAACAAGTGTCCCGGCTGCTTCGGCACCAGCTGGTGTCGCAAGTTTATGAACGGGCAGCTGTCCTTCGAGACGTGGGGCCGCCTCCGCTTCCTGGACATCTTCAACGTCAAGAACGTTTACTTTGCGCAGTATGGCGAGCCAAGGGAAGGCACCAGGCGCGTGGTCCTCAAACGCCTGGGCTCCAACCAAGAGCTGGCTGACATTGACCAAAAGATCTGCAAGCGAGCCACAGGCCGGCCGCGCTGCGACCTCGTCCAGGCCATGTACAAGACAGAGTTTGCACGGCTTAATGGCGACGTGCGGCTGCTCACGCCTGATGTGGTGGAGGGCTGGTCGGATCTGGTGCACTGTCCCTCCCAGAGGCTACTGGACCGGCTGGTCAGGAGGTACGCCGAGACCAAAGACTCGGGCAGCTTCCTGCTGAAGAACCTGAAGGACACGGAGAGGATGCAGCTGCTGATGACCTTGGCGTTTAATCCGGAGCCGCTGGTGTTCCAGGTATGTCCGGTCCGGTTTCCATCCTGCCATCAGCCAGCTCCACGTGAACTGGGGCCAGGCTTTTATATGCCATCGTAAGTCCTGTCCTTGATCAGAGGCGAAACTTCACAGGAGAACCTGCCTACCTGGTGCTGTCAGTCTGTCTAAATTACAGGGTTGCTGCCCTTCACCTCCCTTGCCAGACTTGGTTTGAACGAGTGGTTTCCCAGGCAACCTTCTCGGTGTTCCTGGTTTATTTTTGGGCTGTGTTGGTTTCACACATGCTTCGTGTGTGCTTCTCTGTGGTGGGATCTGGGGAGGGCGTCACACTGAGGAAGCCGGTCAGTCTGCCACATTTCTTCCCTGTGACATGGATTTTCGGGTCAGTTCTTCTTGGTGGGGCTGGACCCCCTCGATGGTTTAACTTAACTTAACACTGACCAGTGAAGTTCCACATGGGGATCTGGCTCTCCAATGCTGTGAGGGAGAGGACGTCTGCATCCTTTGGATGTGCAGCCTGTGAAGTTTTAATTCTTTGATCCCTGGCAGTCCTTCCGGAGATTTCCGTGGGCTTTTAGGCCTCGTGGTGTCTCGGAGGATTACGCCACAGCGCCTCTTCACTGTCCTGCTAAGTGCACGAGACTCATGAATTGTTTATTCGGCTGTGAACTTGTGAACTGTGTGGAACCCTAGGTTTGGGTCAGAATGCTCTCTCGGATGAGACTACCGGCAGAGATACTCCACACTTCCCCCTGCTTGTTGAGGTAAACAGAATATTCCCTTTGACTGGAAGCAAACGGTGACCCAGATCTGGCTGTTGGAGATCGAGCACATTTGTGGAAATGCAATGCTCTCTGTGGCCCTGCAGGGGGAGCTGCTCCAAGCATTGTCTCTAATGTTAAGTTCTCCCTCCTCTACCCCAAGGCAGTGTTTGCCGAGTGCCCTCATTTACATCTGAGTAACACCCCTGGATTGTTTGCTGAGCAAATGTGGGACCCCAATCAGCCGCTTCTCCAGCCTTTGCAGTCGGCTTAGTGGCGCTATTCCCCGCCTTTTCTGTGTGGGAAACGGGACCCCTTTTGTCCACGAAGAACAATCCTTCAAGTTGTTGTATGGCTGGTTGACAACGGCGCAACTGTACGTTCTCAGGAGCTGGATTTGCTCGGCTATGAGCCAGGAATCTCTCAGAATGCTCTTGAAGACAGTTTAGCTTTGGGGGTTGAGTATTCTTGGAAGGACCCAGAGCAGTAGGACAGGCGATAATGTCTCAGGCTCTACGTTTTAAGTTTCTTTGTGGTGTATGTGTTCAAGTATGGCTTACTAGCTGCGTGATAAAGGTATATTTTGCCGTTGTATTAATAATGAATTATTTCTTCTGGTCTTCTGCCAGCTAGTAGGAAATGATTCCTGCCTGGAGAGGCATGAGTTCAGGTCCTGTAATCCTATAGACTCTTTCAAACTGGGACCAGTACATGATGTGTGACTCCATTTGGGAATGGTCCCGCTTGATGAAAGCCTGTATGTTCCTCTAAAACACTCTCCATCATGAACATGGAAGTAAATCCATATTTACTCTTAGCGGTTCTTGCAAGAGACTTTTTTCTTCTGTCCTTGCCAACCTTCGATTGAGCCGTAAATGTTCACTCTGCAGGTTAAACAGGTAGAGCTGAGTTTCTTTAATAATTGTCACGCTGTCATACATCTGTGTGTTAAGGCTGAGCCCTCTAAGAAAGGCACGTGATTGCGGTCTTTTATAAAAATATTCTTCATGGGTCGGATACCCCCCCAAGTCTGGACCCAGATGGGCTCCGTTTACACGAACGATGGCTGTCATGCCCACAGCTGCTTCGCAGGGGGGGGTTGGGGGTGACAGATTATTAGAATGTCCCCCCTGAGCGGTGGCAGCTTGTGTTTACCCAGGCCTGCAGGCCACCCGGCACCAGCTGCTCCGTGTAAACGGACCAGGTCCAGGGGACCCTTCAGCGGGTCCGACGCCGTGCGGGGTCACCAGGGTCTCCGACTCATGCGGTCACATTTCCATGGCAACCCTCGCCTGTTGCTGGGAGCATGGAGGGCTTCCCCATGGGGGGGAGTCATCAAACTGGCTACTGGTTGAACATTTTTGCAGAAGCCTCACATGGTTAGTGGTGGGGGCGGGGAATACGGAACCTTCCAGTAGCCCTATTTTATTCCTGGTCCTGCAGGGCCATGTATGGTTCTCCTGGCTGTGTGTACGGGCCACGCCCCCTAACCTGCCCCGATCCTCCCTACCCCGCCCCCTCCGATTTCATCCATGACATCGACTCGTACCTCATGCCCTGAGCTGTCTATTGTTAAATGGCCCCTGGGTCGATTCCTCGCCTTTCAGCGTCCCAATTGACTTTGGGGGGGGGGGCGTGGCCTGCGGCACCCATCAGCGGCATGCGTGAATGCAGTCAGTAGCTCATTTACGGTTTGATTAGCCCAAAGCCACTTTTTACATTTGATTTGGTTCATGGGGATGATAGCAACGTGCAGTAATGAGCATCAGGGACAACCTGGATATACAGATTAAAGGTCTAATTAGAAAGATCATTGCATACGCCTTCAAATGGCCAATAATTAATTAAAAAAATATCTAAATATATATCAAAAGGGTGAAGAATGACGGTGCTCGCATGGCACACATGTGGGAACGTGTCTCTTATACGTGACTGATCCTGCTTCCTCTTTTTCTTGGAAATCTGGGATACCCTCCCTCGTTCCCTCTGATGTTCCCTCTGCATACGTGCAGCTTTTAAATTTCATTCTGCCAGGGAGCATGAGTGCTCAATTCAACCAATTATTTCTTTGATTGGCCTAATTTAAGTGCCTGTCGCTCAGAGCTGAGGCTGCTGGCCAGAGTAGGACGGGGCTCCTGCTGCTGTTCCCCCCCGTCTCCGGAGTATAAAAACATCGTGCATGCAAACCCACACGGCCTGACTTTCGTTCCCTTTCCCTTTTCATATTGGATTCCTAATTAAAGGAACTGGGAAAGGTCCCAGCAGCCTAAACGGGCGATTCCCGCTCTGTGCCGTTTGTATGCTTGTGTGGCTTTTATCCCCTGGCCACTCGGGGATTCCTGCCAGTTCAGGGTCCGCGTTTCTCCAGATGAAGACGCAGGGGAGCGTAGGGGAACGTGAAAATTAATCAGAAACCGGGAACAAGCCTCATCTGTCAGCCTATGAACTGTGGAAACTGGAGGAGGGGAAAAAAGAGAGACTTTGAAACCCAAACAGACAAAACTGGAGCTGTTTTCATCTCACTATTTGAGGTGTCCGTCCCAGTACAGCTCTAATGCGGCTAAATTTTAGGAGGACGCCTCACACAGACTTCCTAACGAGCAGATCTCCGTCGCGGGATATGAAAGGAAACTCCAAACGTCTGGTTTACATGATGGGGAGCCGATTTGGGAATATGTGTTTGAATTATTTTTTCCTATTTTCATCTGACGCAAGCATGGTGCAATGGTCCGGAAGAGTGAAGCTGGGCGCGTGCCGGGATGCCGGCGAATCCCAGTGACGTCTGTCGGAAACGGCCGCTTATCCGGAAAGTGGCTTTTGCCGATTACGGGGCATGTCCCACCCCCAAGTGTTGCAGTTCACCTGAGTGGCCTGTCTTTGCGGGCTTCCCGTGGGTTTCCCATAGGTTTTCTTTGGCTTTGCACGGGTTTTCCTTTAGCTTCCCGTGGGTTTCCCATAGGAATCTTTTGGCTTTGCAGAGGTTTTCCTCTGGCTTCCCGTGGGTTTCCCATAGGTTTCCTTTGGCTTTGCACGGGTTTTCCTCTGGCTTCCCGTGGGTTTCCCATAGGTTTCTTTTGGCTTTGCAGAGGTTTTCCTCTGGCTTCCCGTGGCTTTCCCATAGGTTTCCTTTGGCTTTGCACGGGTTTTCCTTTAGCTTCCCGTGGGTTTCCCATAGGTTTCCTTTGGCTTCGCACGGGTTTTCCTTTAACTTCCCGTGGGTTTCCTCTGGGTTTCCCATAGCTTCCCGTGGGCTTCCTTCAGCTTCCTCTGGGTTTTCCTGTGGCTCCCTGCAGGTTTCCTGACATCTTGATTAAACACAAACCCGTTTGGCTGCCGGTTTCCCCAGTAACACTGAGGGTGCGTCAGGTGGCCGTTTTCTGCCTTATTTACTGCTTTAAACCCACAATCCAGCCCACAGACACTGAGCTGCTGTCTGTCGGCTTCACTGTAGCCACGCTTTTGCAGATTGCGCTCTATTATCTTCTCATGACTTTGACAGTTTTGCTCGCTTGTTCTTTGAAGCTCGTAAATTCTTTTAGTCTACAGAATATATTCTGGCAGTATTTTCTGCTTCATTGCTGTGCCTGCTTAGCAGTTATGTATCTATTTGCATCGTTTGTGGCCTTTAAATCCTCTTTTGTAAACTTTGCCATTTTTGTGAGTAGCTGTTAGGGTCCTCGGTTAAGCCATGAGCCGACCGCCTCATTTTCCGGTTGCTTCAGCAGGAAGCAGAAAGCGCCCAGCCTGTATCGAGCTGCTATTATCATGCGGGCAGCTGCCCTATTGATTAAGTGCCATAGGAGTTAATTTTCTCACTAATTGGGTGGGACCCCCCGGGACCCGCCCTCTGTATAATCAGCTCACTGTCCTGACACTATGCTTTATATCAACCCCCGCTGCCACAGCTCCTCCTGTGTTAGGGTTAGGGAGCGTCATCATTGTGTTTCTTCTCTGTGTTTCTATCACACTCCTCTGTGAGGCTTTACGCTTTCCCAGAGCCTGTGTGCCACCCCAGCTGGCCTGCTTCTGCCTGGGGGGGGGGGGGGGTAACATGCTCAGCTGACCCCCCCACATCCTCTTCAAGGTTTATCCTCCCTCTGTCCCACATCTTTGAATTACAGCGCAGTGCATATTTGGCAAAGGAGCACATGAAGAATGTCTTAGTTTTTTTCCTTCTTTTTCCTTTGTTCTTTTGTTCTGTCATTGTTGTATTCCTCCTTTTGTTCTTTCTCATTCCTTCTTTCCTTATTTGCTTATTTCCTTTTCATCACGTTTTGTCCTTCTTCATTCTGCCTTTCATCTTTTTTCTTTCCCTCCTTCTTTCTTCCCTTCCTTCCTTCCTTCAGGCGTTCATCCTTTTGTTCTTTTGTCTTTTCACTCCTATCTCCCTCTCTCTCTCTGACAGAGTTTCCCGTCCGACGAGGGCTGGCCTTTCGCGAAGTACCTGGGCGCGTGTGGGCGAATGGTGGCGGTGAATTACGTGGGCGAGGAGCTGTGGAGCTTCTACAACGCCCCCTGGAGGAAGCGCGTGGACCTGGCCAAGCAGCTGATGGACATTGCCGAGCAGCTCACCAACAACGACTTTGACTTCGCTCTCTACTTGCTCGACGTCAGCTTCGACAACTTCGCCGTGGGGCCCCGCGATGGCAAAGTCATCGTGGTGGATGCGGAGAACGTGGTGGTGGTGGACAAGCGGCTGATACGGCAGAGTGAGTGTGCCGTGCCGCCCGGCCTCCAGCCGGGGGCGCCATCCGATGCCCAAGCTCGGCAACATTTACAGGGAGGGGTGGAAGTGGGTCTGTTTCCGGAGAATGAAGGACTTGTCTATGTACAGTTCATTTTAGTGGTATGAGTATTCCATGGACATGAATTAGTGACTAAGCAGAAACAGCTTAATTGTCCCAGTTGTGAAGATCCCATGAGAGCTGCTTCCTGTGAGTCGTGCTCCCCGGACAGACTGGTGCACACTGTCTGCACTCCTGAAGGGTGTCTGCTAACGCTAGAGATACTGTGACACCCTCACATACTCCTGGGGGCTGTGTCACTGGCCTGGGGAGGGGGGGTGTATTTTTGTACATGTCTGAGTGTCCAAGAGAGCCACCAGATGTGTGTGGTGAGTATTTATCACGCCCCCTCGCTGTCACTAGATTCCCCCCCCCCCCCCCCACTTGGGCAGTGCGTCATAGAGTCATGTTGGGAAGCTCCAGTGCCCCTCAGCAGAACCCCCACAGGACTCCAAACTGACGACCTTGCGGTGACAGACCAGCATCTGTGTGGGACCTGCGTGGGGGGGCGCAGCACCGAGGACGGGTTTGGTTCAGGATGAGGAGGGGGGTGCTTTTCAGAAGCAAATAATTCACTTATTCTGTGCAAAGTGCTGAATCATGCCATTTAATCACTGACCTTGAGTGGAATGAATAAAAGCCCCCACCCCTATTTGCTGGCATGTCCCAAAAAATGTTCCTGTGAAGGTTAAGGACTCTGGTGGTTAGTGGATACCCCCATTTGAAATAGAAAGCCCGCGTGACTCTGCCTGAGCCCAGAAAGATCAGTCCCCATCACAGCTGTCCATCAGATTCAGTCGGGCCTGAGCACCATTGCAGGAGCTGTCATGTTTCGATAGAATCGTCCAGATTTGAGGGGGGGGGGGTGTGATAATATATTTGTGCAAGACTGCACTCTGGCCACGTGCCCGGAGTCCGGGGGATACACCACGTACGGGCATCCTGGCCGATGGAGGTCTCCACGGTGCTGATGTGCTGCTCTCGCTGGATTTCCGCGTGTTCCTCCATGAGCTGTTCGCTTCTCATTATGACCCTGGCGCTCTGCGGCGGCTGCTCGCAGGGTCAGCCTGTCCCACATTTAATAGCCCTGCGTGTGTTTTTAAAAACTCAGACTTCTCAGAAACTGACAGCGTACACAGTACTCAGGGACGGCATCAGAGTGAATTATGGCGTGGCGAAAACACTGGGCGTGCCGAATTCACAGCCACGGGCGTATTATCTGCGGTACGATATTCCTAGGGCTGCAGCTTTTAAGGACGAGCGCGTGCGGTTTCAGGTAATGAGATCACGGCCAGCGAGGCCCTCAGCGGCGGTCTGTCAGGATCCTTCTGAAACACCGGGATGGGGCGGCTGGGAAACGGCTACAATGAAAACTCCGTTATTAATGGTGTAAACAGATCTTCCTAATTTGGTCATATGATCAAAATGGAGCTCTAATCCAAAATGAGGCGTGTGCGTGCGCCCCTGGGCGTCACCTGCTGCAGTGTGCATTTTAGTAAACTGCGCAGGTCTCGAACCTCCAGCTGCTCTTCCTCCACTCATCCTCGACCGGCTTGGCTAAGCTCAGGTCAGCGTGCGTCAGAGATGTATATAACTCACACAAATTATTCCCAAATGTCTCCCGCTGAGAGGGATTTGCTCCAATTCCCTATCGGAAAGCCAGCGGACAGCAGTGTCAGCTACCCTGCCTCTGTTTGCCTGTCACTCACCACGGTCAGGTTTAAAACCACACTCCTGTAATGTGGAATTCCTGTGGATAATGAGGTGTCTGCTTTCTGTCACTGTTCTCTGTGCTACATTCACATAATTATCTGGTACGTGGCAAAAAGATCAGTGAAGGTGAATGTAGGCCAAGCTTCACAGGAAGTGGCAGCAGGATGCTTGTTTCCGCACCGTCGGCAGTATGTTAGAAGTAAACATTAAAGAATAAACAATAAAGGGCTTTACAGGGAAAATGTTTTCTCCCAGTCTGTTCGGTGTTAATTTTGGGTCTGAGATGTTGCCTGTAAGTTTTACAAATTTTTTCTTAGGGCAGAGTGAAGAACGATTGATTCAGAGAGATACCCAATCAGAGTGTAGAGGAGGTGGGTCCAAGCAACTAGAGCACAAGGGACTAAGGCATCCGATTGCTTGGTCCCACCTCCTCTACAATTTGATTGGTTATGCCTCTGACCCAATAATTTTTTTCGTTCTGCCCTCAGAACATGTTCCCATGATCTGAGATGTTCCCCATGTTCTTCCCACAGACAAGCCGGAGAATTTCGACGTGTGGTACGAGAGCCGTTTCGAGGAGTGTGATCGCGAGGCTTGCCTCTCCTTCTCCAAAGATGCCCTCTGCTCGCGCGTCACCGTCGACCACAACTACTATGCCATCTGCCAGAACCTGCTGTCTCGCTACGCCACGTGGCGCGGCACCCGGGGGGGGCTCCTGCACGACCCCCCTGCTGACGTGGCCCGGGACGGACAGCTGGAGGCCTTGCTGGACGAGTGCGCCAACCCCAAGAGACGCTATGGCCGCTTCAGGGCCGCCAGGGACCTGCGTGTTTACCTCGAGCAGCTGCTCAGCGCTGCTAGGTAATGAACGGAGTGGCCACTCCCCCGCCCCCGCCCCAGCCAGTATCCCCTCCACCGGACTGAAGGTGGCTCTGTTCCTCGTCCTGCCTCACATCAGACCTCGAACTGTTGGGTGATACAGGATGTCCACTTTCTGGGACACTTCAGTTCCCAGAATTCCACTGCTGGCACTAACCCTAAGCTGTACTAGCATATCCATGCCTAACCAGCCACTCGTACCCAGGTCATGTGTTTATACCCCCCCCCCCCACCCCCATGTGTCCAATAGGCAGGACCCTCCTGACTCTAATCAGATGATACAATGATACAATCTGTTCCAGAAATCCAGCTGGATCTCGAGCTTGTCCTCAGTGGCTCGCTTTAAATCAGCAAATCCATTCTCAAACCAGGCAATCATTTTAAAGGAAAGCGGTGAGGATCAAGAAGTGCATTTATAGTAATAGAAAGAACATTCTGGAATTGTGAAGCCCCGTTAATTTCAGACGTTAGACGCGTACACCAAAGAATCAGGAATTAAGGAAGGAGCTGCGTGTTGTATGAGAACTCCCCTGGGCATTTACCCGGCCTGTGGAGGAGCCCTGTGCCAGCGCATCATGAGGTCTGCACCCCTCTGGGTGTGTGTGAGGTCCTTCTCCTTTTCCACTGCAGTCTCACCTTGACGGCTTTGGCTGTCTCCCCCAACTGATAGCCGGGTCCTTTTGATTAATTAAAATGGCTGATCTCTGTCTCTTCCCTCCTCCCTCCCCCAGGCATGTTCAGGCCCTCACACCTTTGATAAATCACCTGCATTACTCTGCTCTCCTGCCGGAACCGTGGGGGGGCTTTGGTCGGATGCTCCGAGAGCCCGGCGTTCCCACTCTCGGTTAAGTGGGCCGTCCTGGATGATGCCTTACTTATGCGTGACAGGAGTGTGGGTCATGGGGTGGGGGCTGGGGGGTGGGGGCTTGGGGCTGGGGGGCTGACCAACTTCAAATAAAGTGCTGCGGTAAATCGGCCTGTTTGCAGCCCAGCAAGATCTGCTGCATCATCCAAAACCACCGAGAGACCCCCCCCCCCCCCCCCACACCACTACCACAGACACTCTGAAAGAACGGCGGAAGTATCGGATGTCACGCTCAGCCGTCTGTGAGCTCAGGGGAGTCCCGTCTTGCTCACTCTGAAAAAGCAATAAACTTTATTTTGGAAACGTGATGCTAGAATAGATTATATATCTCCCCGGCCCCCCTCCCACCCCTGGTGTGCCTGGTTCGCATTAATGACCGTCTGCTTTTGTACTGTAATCTCGTTCGATTACAATCAGCGCAGTCTGATTTTCCTGTGCCTTTCATTCAAAGTTGTACAAACACAACTTTTAGTGGGTTTAATTATTAAAGTACATGAATATGCATACTGACCTGGTGTGGGTGCCGTTTGTTCTGGGCTGGGGTGGGGTGGAATGACCCAGCATGGACTGCTTGTTTCCCCAACACTGCTGTACCTTCATGTCTGCAGCCCATCTGTACTGACCAGACACTCTGATCCCCAAACTCGTGAATTGTGGGTAATGGACTGAGTCCTGGCTGAGCCTTGGGGGCCACCAGACAGGCCCTCCCAGCGGTGTCCTTGATTGGGAGGCAGCAAAAATGTAACTTGACCAAGGGTCCCCTAGGACCGGGTTGAGAAACGCTGGTTTAAGCAAATGGGAAGCACTCCTGTTTGTCGGATGGGGGGGGGGGGGGGTCATCTCAATGAGACACTGCAAAATGGAAGTGTCCCCAACGGGAGTGACTCTGATACACGCGTGCTGACCGCCACACCCCTGAGCGCTGAGTCAACTCAGCCGGCCCGCCCCCTATGTCTCAATCAGACCGCGAAGCCGCCCCCCCATACACCGCTGGCGAAGCCGCATCAGTGGAAGTGCGCCATCCAAGCGCCACACCATAACTCGATGTAAAGTCTATTACACGGTCTTTTAAGACAGAAAACAAGCCACATTTTCTGGCAGGAAATAAATGTATTTACTGTCGTTTGGTTTCTAAATGTGGCTGCTAAGGCACAGCCTGCTGTATGGTGTGTGTATCCTCTGCCTGGTGCGTCAGCCCGTGGCGAACAGAACCGGGGCGGCTCCCCATGTTCAGGTGGTGATTAAGTCACGGCTGAAGAATGAAGGCAGCGTGGCCCCGGCCCCTGGCTCTGCTCTACTGAGCACAGCTTGCACCTGTACCTTTGTGCTGTGTAAAGGTGCTTTAGGCTGCCCCGTGGCACAGTAAGATGGCAGGTCACGCGCTCAACCTGCATTTGATCATGTGATGCTTGCAGGGCATTATGGGAATTAAAAGGCCACATGCACCGTGACACTTGGTGCCTGGGCAGGACACAGTCTACCCTAAGCTCAGCATGTGCAGCATTAGGTTTCCCTGGTGTCACTGTGCCAGGGTGCTGCTGAAATGTTCTGTGAGCCATTCAGGAAAACATCCCCTACATGTTTCACACTTCTGGGTCATTTTCATTCAAAATCAGTGATAATTTTAGCAGAATATCTTATATTCCATTGTTATATAACCGGAGCAGCCTCTGGATGTGGGGATTTGTGTTTTCTTTTCCTTCCTTTATTTCAAATGATCTTATTTTCATCTCCAAGGTATTTCCCAGCAGGTGGTCTCAGCTTTCAGGGAGAATCTCATCACACGTCTGGCTGCAGTCTATCTATGTGGCACTGACTGACAGGCCTGATTTGGGGGGGGGAAGGGCGGTGTACCGTACAGGGATTATCTTATCAGGAAGAGGAATGTGGATCACGTTTGACAGAAGGAACTAACCGGGAAGGGGGTGTGCACCTGCTGTATGCTGGACAGACCCCTAGGGGGCGCATGCTGTATGGCAGAAGAACGATTTGACTGAAGCGGGAGACCCGGCCTGTCATGTCACCTGGAGATGAGCGCCCCCTGCAGTAAGGCAACTGGCACTGATTTACTGACTCCTGCTTGTGTGACCTGCCGTTGGTCCCTCAGGTGACACAGGCCAGGTGCTCTGACCCCTCAGTGATGCTGCACGTGGATGATGGACTTCATTAAACCAGGGCTGTGGAGTCGGTAGATAAATGCTCCGACTCCGACTCCTCAGTTTCTAAATCTTCCGACTCCGACTCCGACTCCCCGACTCCGACTCCTCTGTATGTATATACTATGCTAATGTATTTTCTACATCCATTGAAGGAAAGGAAGGCAACACACATGTCATTTCACCACAGAACTACTGGCTAGGAAGCCAACACTCTACTATAATGCCAGATTAAAGACAAACACAATGAAAACAAGGTTTCAAGGGTAGCGCATAGCGAAGGGGAGCCGACGGAGCTGAGAACACACCAGATGATTTTTCAGGCGTTTGACGCGTGATGACTCGTTGAACGGCCGAAAAATCGGCAGTGCATCTGTAAATGTATGGGGGGCTTTAGGCTAGGTTCACAGTTCCCTGTAACAGTGGAACACGACACAATGGAAAGCGGTGCCGCGCCTTACCTGTGCATTACATCCCATATAGTGACGCATACAGTCAATGAAAAGCATGCTTCATGGTTACTTGACATGTTCGTTTTGTGGTAACATTATGCACTGCATGCATTGGGCTTTATTCTTACAGCAGAGAAGTAGTTCATTATGACTGTTTGTGAATTGGGACATTTCAACTTACTTTTTTAATTCCCATTTAAATTTAGTAGGAGTCGGAGTCGGAGTCGGTTAACTTTTTGCCGACTCCGACTCCGACTCCGACTCCAGGTACCCAAAATTGTCTCCGACTCCGACTCTGACTCCACAGCCCTGCATTAAACAAAACTTCATTTATTAAAAAAAGACTTTTATAAATGAGCCCACAAAAGGAGGCAGCGTCCGAGTTGTTAGCTTATCTGAAGAAACTTACCATTTTAACATTTATACATCTCAATGGAACAAGCAGGTTTTGCTCAAGAGTACAACTGCAGGAACCATCCTGGGACCCCATCAGGTTAGAAATTCATGTCCCTACTCAGTACGTCCCCTGCTGCCTCTTGTGCAACGTGATGGTGAAATCTAATGGCACAATGATGATTTATTGAACAGCGTATGTGTTTAATGTTTAAATGCAACTGCCTGCTGGCGCCATGGTAACGGCAGCAGTGCAGCTTCTCCTGCGGGTGACACTAGAATTTATGCAGAGTTGTACAGGTACAAATTACATCATTGTAAATTTATGGGTGAGGACTTGCCCCCCATACCTGTCTTACTGTCCCAGAGAGGGGGTTTGGGGTCTTTCTGACCAATCACAGCTTGCTGAGAGGTTCGTCCAGCACGTTCTGGGGATTTTACAGAGTGTTTCAGTCCTATGATTCACAGGCCTGATTCCTCTGGGGCATGAGAGTGCGGTGGCTGTGGGTGGAATGCCGGCACGCCTTTAATTTAACCAGCGGGGGGGTGGGAATCAGAGCAAGGTAGCACTGGTTCTGTACGGATGCATATAGCAATAATGAGGCAGGAGATGGGGGCTTGTGTGGGCACAAATTCACATTCAGCAATGGCCACCCTATCTCCACACGGAAAGAACTGGAAGATTGACCGTGTCACTGGAGTTTGGAGTCTCTGTGCACACATACATTATGGATATGGGCACAATTATGGGCCAATCATACATTTATACTTAAAAAGAAACAGGATGAATATTTAAGGAGAATATTTTTGTAAATGAGGAAATGCTGGCAGGCAGATGGCAACGGCTTTTATAGACGCAGTCTTGCCTGCCGACGGTGTATAATTGATTTCCTGAACATTTTTAGAAGCCAGTTCAATTTAGGGACAAAAAATGGCAACAGAAGAGAGTCTTTCAGAGCGGACTGCAGGGGGCAGCGCTGTTTCCGTCTGTCCGGGGCCGTTTGAGTCGTGCAGCAGAGAGTTCTCTGCAGGTTGGGAGTGCCCTCCTGTGAGGGTCCTCCGCAGGCTTGACTTGCTCTTTACTCTCACCTAGCCTTTCATTTATAGGAGAGAGGCACATTTATGCAGTGAATCGACTAAAGACCCCCCCCCCCAGGTCAGGCTGCGGTGAGCGCCTGCATAAGATTGGGATTATTGTGTTTTTTTTCTGTCTGAGTACCAGCTGGTGAATGAATGCCTGTTTAATTGGCGACTTTAAAGAAACGCTCCGTAATTCTGGATGGCACGCCATAATCGCCTCCCTGCTCATGAAGAGCCGTCTGATTGCCACGATTGAGCACCGGCAGAACGAGATGGCAGCGGATTCTGCAAACCCACGGCCCAGTGATGCCCGGCCCAGCCGGTGAGTCAGGGGCACGCTGAAGTGTTTGCTTCGCCAGTCTGTGATGCTGCGGGATTAGGCGAACGCTGAGGCTTTCTCCTGAGTCTCACAGATGTCAGGAGATTTACACAATATGCTCTGGGGCATGGGGAGGAGAGTAAGTCGGGGGCGTGGGATCGGAGCCCAACGTGCTCACAATCAGCCGTGATGACGGCTTCATATAGCTAAAGGGTAAGTCCGTCACATACATGCACGGTTAGGTGTCTCAATGGATGGCTTCAAAAATGACTGTTCATTACTTTCTGGAAGATTCTTTATTGGAAAAAAGTAGAAAATTTTTTGGCCTGGTTTTAAGTCTGTGGTGTGAAATGGAGGTTATCAATTGTCCTGGGAGGCCAGTATCACATGGGCGTCATTCTGGGAGGCCTGCCTCATGTAGGTGCCGGCCTGAGAGACCTACTTCATGTAGGTGCTGGTCTGGGAGGCCTACTTCATGTAGGTGTTAGCCTGAGAGGCCCACTTCATATAGGTACCAGTCTGGGAGGCCTGCTTTGTGTCATCTCCGGGCTGAGAGACGCAATTCAAGTAGGCGCTGGTCTGGGAGGCCTGCGTGTTGTTCACGCCGGACTGGGAGCCCTGTTTTGTGTCAGCTCTGGTCTGGGTGGCCCACTTCATGTAGGTGCCCTTCTGGGAGGCCTGCTTCATGTCAGTTCTGGTCTGGGGGGCCCACTTCATGTAGGTGCCCTTCTGGGATTCCTGTTTCATGTCAGCTCTGGTCTGGGGGGCCCACTTCATGTAGGTGCCCTTCTGGGAGGCCTGCTTCATGTCAGTTCTGGTCTGGGGGGCCCACTTCATGTAGGTGCCCTTCTGGGAGGCCTGCTTCATGTCAGTTCTGGTCTGGGGGGCCCACTTCATGTAGGTGCCCTTCTGGGATTCCTGTTTCATGTCAACTCTGGTCTGAGAGGCCCACTTCATGTAGGTGCCCTTCTGGGAGGCCTGCTTCATGTCAGCTCCGGTCTGGGGGGCCCACTTCATGTAGGTGCCCTTCTGGGAGGCCTGCTTCATGTCAGCTCTGGTCTGGGGGGCCCACTTCATGTAGGTGCCGGTCTGGGAGGCCTGCTTCATATCAGCTCTGATCTGGGGGGCCCACTTCATGTAGGTGCCCTTCTGGGAGGCCTGCTTCATGTCAGTTCTGGTCTGGGGGGCCCACTTCATGTAGGTGCCCTTCTGGGAGGCCTGCTTCATGTCAGTTCTGGTCTGAGAGGCCCACTTCATGTAGGTGCCCTTCTGGGAGGCCTGCTTCATGTCAGCTCCGGTCTGGGGGGCCCACTTCATGTAGGTGCCCTTCTGGGAGACCTGCTTCATGTCAGCTCTGGTCTGGGGGGCCCACTTCATGTAGGTGCCGGTCTGGGAGGCCTGCTTCATATCAGCTCTGATCTGGGGGGCCCACTTCATGTAGGTGCCCTTCTGGGAGGCCTGCTTCATGTCAGCTCTGGTCTGGGGGGCCCACTTCATGTAGGTGCCCTTCTGGGAGGCCTGCTTCATGTCAGCTCTGATCTGGGGGGCCCACTCCATGTAGGTACCCTTCTGGGAGGCCTGCTTCGTGTCGCCTCCGGTCTGGGGGGCCCACTTCATGTAGGTACCCTTCTGGGAGGCCTGCTTCGTGTCGCCTCCGGTCTGGGTGGCCCACTTCATGTAGGTGCCAGTCTGGGAGGCCCACTTCATGTAGGTACCCTTCTGGGAGGCCTGCTTCGTGTCGGCTCCGGTCTGGGGGGCCCACTTCATGTAGGTGCCAGTCTGGGAGGCCCATCTGCTGTCCTGTAAATTTGGAGGCTGACCTGTAGCCATGTTCGAGTGCATCATACCTTAGCCGTCTGTGGGTGTTCCCTGCCATGCCGCCTGCAATTTCTCCATTACTTATTTTTACAACATGGAGGGTATTTCTCAGGAAAACAAAGTGTCTCGAAGGATTTATAAATAATCCCAGCGATCGATACGTACATCTCACCGTTTGCAGAATGGTAAACCTCTTTAATATCAATCCATCACCCTGGTGATTCCCACAGGTTATTAAGCATTGTCAGAACTCAGCTGAAATTGCATTTATTAATACTAATCCATATTGTACACATATATGAAAGAATATTATATGAGATGGATGTGCAACACTGTTCTTTCAGTTTAAATGGTGCATAGCTGTAAAGAAACAAATAAGGTAAAAAGAGATTTATGTGCAAAATCAGCCCAAAGTCCCCAGTGCTGACTGTTTACCTGTGGTAATGCACACACCAATCTCCAGCAGTATGCGCGCATGGCTGTTGGATCTGTGCAGTTACGAAAAGACCGTAATGTAGATCACATTACAGAGCAAACATGCAAAGTGGCCCTTTGTTTGTAGGCCTTACAGTGACAGTGACGTTTGTGTGTCTTCAGTGGCAGCTGGTAACAAGCCTCACTCTGGCTTAAGTGGGTCATCCTCCTTCATCCATTACTCATCCTCTAGCCATATTCCTGAGCAGCTTAACAGCACAAAATTAACAAATTAAACCTCATAGCTGTTTTTGTGTTGCAAAGGTCGCCTCCGAATCTGCCGCAATCACCAGCACTCAGGTGTGAGGGTCCAGCCAATCACAGCCAGGCAAAGCGACCCCACACTGGGTGTGCAGCAGATAGTGGACAGACAGGCTGTGAGACATGATGCGTCCTGCTGGCTAGTCAGGGGAGCGGCTGGGAAGTTCAGGGTGGGGCAAACGGGGTAGGAAACATTCCAGGAGGAGGGAACAGGGATGCAGGAGGATGATTCCATAATCCATCAGCCGGGAACGGTTATCAGACACAGTGTTTGGCAGACGACTTAATGAAGGATATTTAGGGTGATAAAGATGGAAAACAAGTGGAAGTTGTGACAGTATCTGGTTTCTGTGGAAACGGGTGTCAGCACGGCAGTCAGCTGACACCGCGAGACGCTGCTAAGCCTGACAGGGCCCCACGTAAGTCATCTCCGCTGGGTCTTTGTGCTGAAGCTCTCTACTTTAGTAATTACTCACCTGTTCTCACTAATTACGTCCTGTCCTTCAGCAGAGATATTAGGTGCCCTGACATGCCCCCCTTCCCCGTTTCAGTTTGTTTGATGTCCTTTCCAGGGGATTTTCTGAAAGGCACAGTGCCTCCATGTGGAGGGTGATGTCACAGGTTATGTCACTGGAAGGTAATGACACACCTTTGCAGTGGCGAGATGAAGTCCCAGTGGCGTGGTGACTTCAACATGCACAAGCTACTCTGTCAACCCCCAAGTCACCATCCTGAGCTAGGAGCCTAGGAGCCCTTCCTAATTCACTCCCTCTGCCCACCCCCTCCCCCATGTCTCTTCAGTTGTGTCCCATCACTATAAGGGTGGCTTTGAGTGAATGTAACAGCTCTTGTGCAGTTCTCAGAAATATCTCTCCTTCCCCTTTTTTTGGAACATAACGTGGCAGTTTCACAACCTCGCGGGGGTGGCACAGAGGCCGCCGGTCAGCCTGCTCTGGAGGGCCATTTTCCAGGCGTCCAAATGGGAAGCGATTGGGCAGATGTTAGCGGGTTGTTAACGCAGGTCCATTGGGAGGGAGGAGCCTGCACTTGGCTGGGTGTTATGGGCCGTAATCGTATGAGAGGTCAGGGGGAGGGTATGCTGGCGGCTAAGAGATGGGAGGGGGGCCAAGTCCGGCCCTAACGATCAGGGCAGAATGACGATCCGGGGAATGACTGCTGTTTACCCCTGATAAATCCGGTCTGTGCTCGTTGCCATGCTTCTAGATTTTTGGAATGTCTGTTATCTTCCGTGAGGGTTACATCACCTCGATGGGAGGGTTACAACACCTCCCTCTTTCGTCAAGCCCAGCAAACATGAAAGAAGAGCCGTATCAATGTTACACAGAAGCATGTCCTGAAAAATCCTGCCCTCTGGCACTGGCCCACTGAACAACAGCAATGAAGATGCACTGGAAACTGAGAGGGGGAGGGAGAGAGGGAGAGAGCAGAAGATGGACAGATCATTAGTCATTAGCGTGGGTCTTCCTCCGTGGCGTTGTTATTGATCGTGAACAGGGCCACTCTCTTTTTACACACATCACGCAGACAGTGTACAGTGTACAGTGTCCTGCCTGGACGTCAGGCTGCACTGCGCTCTCACTGACATTAGGGCAATGTCATGGTTAAATAATGGGGTTTTCCTTTGGGATTTTACAAATGTGTTGGAGAGTATTGGTTTGATAAAACATGCACACAGCTGTATAATTCAAAATTTTTAACTCTGGCAAAATGCACTCTGTCATTTGTAACTCTGGGTCCTATTGGTCTGTCTGTGTATGACAATGTAAAGAAGCACAGTGAAGAGGTGAGCATCAGGGTATTAAAAGCCACCAAAGTCCTTTTGGCTTTCGGGTGGAATTGCACACATGCTCTGCTCACAATTGATTCTCAAAGTGTCGCTCCTTTGAGTGTTTATTGGTGATTAATTCTCCCATCTGTGAATCCAGAAAACAAACAGTGAACCTAAATGACGTTGGGTTTTCCTGACAATCGTTAATCACTCGTTCAGTCTTTCCCCCTGGGACTCCGGGGTGGCCTGCTGGAGTAGTTTCAGCTTGTTTGAATTGCTCATTATAGCATCGTGATGAATTCAGTGTTAAGGTAGCGGGCTGGGGGGAGATGTGGGGTATTGTCCCACAAGGTGTAACACCAAGTCTCGTGGAAGCTTGTGTGTATGGATCAAGACAATGGGATAGTAACAGTGTGGTATTGTTTGGCCAGGCTCTGCGTTCCAGCACCATATGTAGGAATCAGCTTTCCATTATTACCCCTAGCTCCAGGGTAATAAGGCGACACATTTCTGTGACATTTCCCGCCTTGAAGGGACACCCCACCATGACGGAATCGGCGATTCACCCGGCATGCTTCCAGCACCTTCCGTCCCCTTATCGCACCTCCAAAGCCCCTCTCAAGATCTCTGTGCCGAAACCAAGCAGCCGCTTGTCTCAGGCGACCCTAAGAAAGTGGAGCTTAATCATCGTAAATGTCATGATTAAGTGCATTCAGAGAAGGAGTGAGAAAACAACACTGAGAAAAGCAGCTTTTCACGTCCTCTGATTACTAATTATGCATAGAAACGCGACGACTCGGCCTGTTTATCTTCGCTTCTTGCTCCAGTGGAAGCTTTATTAGAGCAAAAAAGTGAAAAACAGAAAACAATCTTCTGAAAGACTCCAGCTGCTGGAAAACTTAATTGCAGAAGTTGTGAAGGAGACAGCTGGGTTGTGCAGAGGAATGTGTTGGGTGTGCACTGGTTTGGGCAAGAATGGAGGAATCTTTCAGTCGACGCAATCGCACCTGACGGGATTCACACGTTACTGGGAACCAGGGCTTGTTTGTTTAGTTCATTTCTGATCAACGGGCTACTTTACTGGTGCATTCTGGGTGGAGAGTGCTCATGTGACCCCCAACCCCTTTGGCACAGAAGTGTGCGACTTCATGCTAAAGCAACACCTGTTTGAATAAGAGGTAATCTCATAATCAGCGCCAACCCCATAATCATGTTCAAGTCAAGAATGCTGTCAAAGCCATGGTTTCTATAGCAACCATACCCCAAATAAACAGGAAAAAATAACATACAAATCTTTATTCTGGCTGCCTGTTCAGTACTGCACTGCGGAGAATGTAAGAGTGATGTTCAAAATGGCACCTTATTATTTGAGACGTCTTCCAGTGAGAAGTCATGTGCTCCATCCTCCTTATCCATCAGCCTTTTCCCAGCAGACTGTATTAAAATGTGTTTTTTCCTTCCTGCTTTGTACCCATTTTCCATTTTTAGTCAAGCAAGTTCTGACTGGTCTGACCTGTGCTGATGATGGCACCCCCTACCTATCGTATGTGGAACTGCAACGCACGGATGTCTCTCCCTTCTCTCTTTGCTGAGCTTTGGATGGCCGCCTTATCAAGCCGTCCTGACTATTTTAAACACACCACATCTCATAATGTCACTGTTGCATTAAAATTTTTCTCCCTTTTTTGCCTGTTGTCATTTCTTGCTCCCGTGATTGATGACTAAGGAATAAAAACCTTTAAGAAAGTGCTGCAAATTTCACAGTATCCGTGCAGCCCAGACTGCCTGGCCAGAATCTTAATACACAACTGCTAATTGTGAGAATCCTCTCCAGCACAATTGGAATCCTTGTGAATCCTGTCTCCTATCAGAAAAACGGGATCATCCCTTCTAAACGCCTGCTCCGTACACTGCAGGCAGAAAATGTTAGGCTAAATGCCTTTTTTACGGCGCGTCCCAAGGGATGGGAAGATGAATCTGTTGTCTTTGGTGCTCCTTTGCAAACGAAACCTTGAAGGTACCAAGTGCATATATAAATCACCAGGTCCACAGCTTTGCCACCTGCTGTAAAACAGTGGCATTATTAACAATTACAATAATTAATTCGTCACTGTGGGACAAAATGTAAAGGCTTGTTCATTTTTTAGACGATCGATGTATTATTCAGCTCAGCATCGAGAAGTTTATGAATAACGATATTAGACTAAAAACTCTATATCTGCAGCATATTAAATGTTCTGTATAGTAATTAATTACCTTTGTGTTTTTTCTGTGTGAGTTATTGATCGACAGAGTGACTCGGTCAATGAGGCAGTACTGGTGCAATGATCAGCAAAACCAGCCCCTGTGGGCCTCTCTTTCCGTCATTTGTCTTGTCATCCTGGCTGATACACTTTGAACTCTCTCTCCTGCCCAGTGCACGCGGGCCGGGACTCCACAGAGCTGTATGATAATCACAAGGGGTGTTTCGTGGTGGCAGGTGACCCTGCATGTTGTGCTGTAATTCCCCTGGCCTCTGGGCAGGATTCGGACCCTTCAGAGTGACTCTCGCTCACTTCCTAGGTCTGGGAGCCCCCGGTATTCAGGGTGAGCCAGCGGAACGTAGCAGCTCCAGAAACGGCCCGGCATGCTGTGATCCACGGTGCTGGCAGCAGATAAGGTCCATCTGTACAGAGGAGACAGCTACAGCGGCGGCAGCGAGCCGGCACACCTGCGGTGGAGGGGGGTTGACTTCATCTCTCTGGGAGGTCCTGTCAAAGGTGAATGCACGAGGATCTAGGTAACAAAGTGGAGCTTAGGGGGGCGGGGGCTCAGATGGGAGGAGGGGGGACACAGTGACTGGGTAGAGGCGGAGTAGAAACCAAAGTCAGCCATTACTCAACCTGACAGGACAGAGACAGAGGGCAGGGCTCAGTCTCACGTAGCTACATCAGGCGTACTGCAGACCTTCATTCAGATCTCAGGGTGGAGATGATTAAATCTCACAAGGATGGTTCAGCATTCAGGTACGCTGCTCTGATTCTCCTCAGGCTCCGCTGTGTCGCTGTTAATCCTAAAATTCTGCTCCCTAACAGTCTGAGAGTCTCAGAAGGTCCACGTCGCTTCTGGATCCATCAATCGACCCCCCCCCCCCCCCGAGTTCGTATCCTGAGCTGACTCTTGGGTGGATACATTAATAACGTTGTAGAAATTCCGTATGAACTACTGAGCAGAGCGTGTATGGTGGATGTTCCTGAATGAGGAGCGATGCCAGCGGAACGCAGCCGTAATGAGACTGACGCGGGGAGCCCAGGGTCTGCATTAGTGCATCCGTGCCATACGGAGCCTTTAATAGCTGCATGTCGGAGCATGAAGGCAGCATGTTTCACACAGACCTCCGGTGGCCCCCCGACGGCTCGGAGCAGCCAATTATTCTGGATTTCATCCAGGCACGACAACGGCTGGCACGGCTGCTAATTAACAGGCGGCTAAGCCGCCACCTCTCGTCGCTGGTACACAAGCACTGAGTAATCCATGTTAAAGGCGGGAGCGAGCGGACCTGGGGAATGGTGCGAGAGTAAGGGGAGCATCATGGGTAACAAGAGTGACATTCACACACACGAAGCTTCCAAAAAAGATCCATAAAAAACCTATGCTCGTTATAAAATTATAAATGAGTATAGGCCTACTTTAAAAAAAAAATTAAGTTTTACTATAAAATATAAGAAGAAGAAGAGCTTTTCTGCAGGCATGGGCAGATCTTGCTCCTGGGGCCCCAATCAAAAAGTCACTTCTGGGCCGGACCCTAGTGTAGCGACACTTTGTGGCCAACAGGGGGCTCCACACAAATGCAAGGATTGAGTGGTTAGTGAATGTCACCATGGTCCTGCAGGGGAAAGGTTAACAGTGCAAATTAAGAAAGACTTTAATCCCAAACTCTTGCAGTTGACAGACAGCTGGCTCTTAAAAGTTTTATAATGATTTTCATATGTGATGATAGTTAGTTCCTGCCTGCTAGGGCAGTACAGGGCTGCGTTGTTAATGGTTCTGTCTGGGTGATTTAGCGGGGCTGCCATTTTGCTGGGTCCTCTGTTTACGGCTCTGAACAGTGTAATCGCAGCCAGACGGACGCCATGAAGATTTACGCGTCCGTCTTGGAGCTAATTCTGCATAGTGCTCTCCTGGCCCCTCGGTGCAGTATGCATCATCATCGTGCGACGTGGCTGCGAGCCCTGCCAGATCGGGCAGCCATGTCGGGCCAATCGTCAGTGACCTGAGTGCCCCTCAGGACAGGGAGGGCGGGGCCTAACTGGACAGTGGGCAGGGTTTCTGGACCTGTTATAAAGCTGTCTCCTGTTTTATGTCCAGGACATCATCTCCCGATCCATTACATGAAGATGGTGATTGCCAGGAAGAGCTGTAATTAACCAAATACATTTTGTGTAACATTAAGCCAGAATAGCTGACGGCTTCTGTTGTTTTTCCCTGTTTCCATCTGTTTCCTTTTTTTCCCCCATTACCTTTTCATCAAACCTGCTGCCTTATTGATAAGAGCAAAAAAAGAAATGAGAGGGATGATTACAGTCGAAAGTGCCGGAATACTCCGTACATGCGTGTGCTTTTGTGGGCTTGTGCATGTTTCCCACAATCCTCTTGGCAGAAGTGGAGGTGCAGTGGGCGGCGACCGAGCCCCTGTCAGCCAGCGCTGTCTTCCCCGCTGTCCTATTCAAGGGAGGCCATGTCTGCCGGTTCCTCCATGAGTCTGTGGGACAGGAGTAGCCATTCCTCTCCATCTCCTTCCTGCTGGCTTTATCTGTGCCCGACCCGATGCAACCCAGCCGTTCACGAAAGGTTAGAAAGAAACGCGTAGCGTGAACGGCCTAGAAGTGCAATGCACTCACTAGAGGGTGGCACCTGCAGTGGGGTTCTGCAGGACATCCTTAGATTCCTAATGGCAGGTTTTCTAGGTTCAGCCTTTGGTTCAGGTCCTTCCTTTTTGGGACAAAACACAGGACCTTTGGGTGGTTTAAGAAAACCTACCTGCTGATCCGTGTTTGCGCACCACAGATCAGCTGCAGACAGAGTAAGACTGAAACAGATCTAACATAGAGAACCAGGGGCCCAGTTGTCCATACTTACCTTTGTCACGAAAGTCATCTATTCAGCTGTGGACCCTGTTATCTCACTGCCTCTGTTCTGTGACCTGCTCTGGATGGTTTTTCCTAGTGTGCTCCCTGGCGAGCTGTAAGGATTTCTGCTTAGCTTGCGGCAAACCGCCTGGGTTTTCGGAAATTCTCACTCTCCAGTTCTCACTGCTTGTTGATTTTCCCCCAAAGCCGTCGTCACGTTCTGGCAAAGGTCTGACCGTTTCTGGCCTCATGTGTCAGGGCCACGGCGACATTCGTAATGGCAACTTTCCCAATCTGGAGCCCCTTAAATTAGATCATGAAGATACCTCCACTGGACAAGCGGTCGGCAGTCAGTGGCCAGAGAGCGCTTTGCCCGAGGGTAGCACGTTTCCAGCCAGGCGGCGTCCTAGAGGTGAGTGATCAGTGTCTGTGTACGAAAGCGCTGTCCCCACCATTCCAGCCGTTCCTTGTCCCTGGATACTGGGGTGGCCATAGATGATGCCGAATGCCACCGTGGAAGAGTAAGTCTTTGGAAAAGCTGCCCTTAGCGTGGAGCTGGGGGACCCATTATCTTCTATGACTGACACACCGGCGTCTTAAAGGCATTTGTGACCTTCATAGGCGCCCCTTGTGGCGGTGGCTCTCACACCAGTAATGGGTGGCCTCTCTGCCCCGCTTAACCGCCTGGAGGGTGGGAAGAGAAGGTCGTTCCCTCAAATCTATTCTGAGGTGATTCATCTGTTGAATCACAGGTGGCATGTTTGCTCACGTGCAACATGAGCTGCATGGGTAAGGGTGGAGTAAATCAGCATGATAACCTGTGACTCCTTTGAAGTTGGCCCTACCTTTTTCTGCTGAGGTGCTTCAGCCCTGTTCCCTTCAGTTATGGCCGTGCTCCGCCCTCTTCAGCGATGCTCCATCCTTTCTCCTTCGGTGATGGCCCAGTCCCTTCAGTAATGGCCGTGCTCCAACCCCTTCAGCGATGCACCACCCCTTCTCCTTCTGCGATGGCCCTGTCCCTTTCCTCTTCAGAGATGACCCCTTCTCTGTCAGAGGCGGCTCTGCTGTTTCTCCTTCATGTAAGGTTCTGTCTTTTCAATATGGCCCTGCCCATTCTCTTTCCAAGGTGAGCCTGCTCCCATTGCTTTTGTGCTGGCCCCACCCCATCGACCTCAGATAGCCCAGCCCATCCCCCTCAGATTTCTTCCGGCCCATCACCCTCAGATAGCCCCGCCCCAACACACTCAGATGGCCCCAACTCCAACGTACTCAGATGGCCCCCATCCCCAATGCACTCAGATGGCCCCACCCCATCGCCCTCAGATAGCCCCGCCCCAACACGCTCAGATGGCCCTGCCCCAACGCACTCAGATAGCCCCGCCCGAACGCACTCAGATGGTTCCGCCCCAATGCACTCAGATGGAGCCCTGCTCCGACATACTCAAATAGTCCCACCCCAACGCGCTCAGATGGCCATGCCCCAACGCACTCAGATAGCGCCACTCCAACACACTCAGATAGCCCCGCCCCATTGCCTTCAGACAGCCCAAACGTACTCAGATAGCCCTGCTCCAACATACTCAGATAGCCCCGCCCCATTGCCTTCAGATAGCCCAAACGTACTCAGATAGCCCTGCTCCAACATACTCAGATAGCCCCGCCCCATTGCCTTCAGATAGCCCAAACGTACTCAGATAGCCCTGCTCCAACATACTCAGATAGCCCCGCCCCATTGCCTTCAGATAGCCCAAACGTACTCAGATAGCCCTGCTCCAACATACTCAGATAGCCCCGCCCCAACACACTCAGATACCCCCGCCCCTTCTCCCATATTCCCTTTTCTCACCTACCTTAGCTTCAGCAAAAATACTCTCGCAGGTCATTATTCTGTATGAACAGTGCAGAATAAAAAGGATATTGAGTGTTCTGAGAGCACTGCCGACCATTCATCTTTCCTTTACCTCCACCTAGGGGACACACATCACAGCTGGGATGGCGGCAGTCAATGGAAGTCATGGAAATTGGCAAAGTATCCATGTCCCTGGCACAGAGCGGCAGGCTTCTGGAACAGAGTGTGAGACAATCAATCAGGAACGGCTGGCGTGTGTACGGGCGATAACCTACTTTAAGGAGCAAACAGCACTGGGATTTTAGGAAGCGTGTTATGAATCATGGGGCCCCCCCACATGCATTAATGTCTCCCATTTTTATTGCGGTGCTGGAGTCGCCTCTGTTCACGTTGGAGCATGTCCTCACACTCGAGATCGCACTCGTTTGAGATCTCTGCTCCTCATGCATTTTTAATTACGCTCATTTCACCTGCATGACTGTACGTTACCATCATTCCCAGGATGATACTTGTTTCAGAATTCCTTTTATTTGGCGGCGAATGTGGAGTTTCATCAAAGGTGACTGCCTGACATAGATTTAGTGATGAATTAATCCCTGGATTGTGAATAAAAGGTTTTGCAGGGATAATTTCGCTGTTTACGCCGATCGCCAGCTGCTTTAATGTCGTTCATGTGCCCATTTCCAGAAACTTCCTGGTCGCTTCATATCTGCATTAAGCAGGGAGTCCTTGCCGCAGAAAACATTCTTCATCCACTTATCTTTTCTTTTCCACCTGAGGATGTCAGGTTGTCCTATAACTGCCGCGGAAATCTGGTGACAGCCTGTAAATGCTTGGACCTCGTGTGTCTCTCTGCTGTTTTGACTGTGTAAATTGGTATTGATCTGGGCTGGTATAAAGCATGATTCTCGGCTTGGATGCCTTAAAAAAAACGGCAAGGCTGGGGCCCTGTTTCCCATCTTAAATGCAGTAGGGAATTAGAGAACAGGGCCTTTGCCACATTTTATTAAAAATACACGTCGCTCCTAATCTGCTCCCCAATGACGCGGCTGCTTGCACTGCTTCCTTAACTCCTGAATGACAATTCCCTCTTACATCACGGCACCCCTCCCCTCCCCTCCCCTCCCCCGACCTGAGAGATGCTGCTTTCTGCTCTCCTTAACATTCTGCTGCGTGTGATTAATCACCCTGCAAATGCGTGCTGTCAGGAGAAGCCTTAATTCATCGCAATAATGTCTGAGAGAGAGCAGAGTATTTCCAACTCAGTATACAGGACAGATCTGATTTAATAAAAGTTTATATCACACATTATAACACAAATGTTATTCTGTTCCTGTTATTTTTGGGGTCAGGTTCCATAGGTGGAGAAAATAATCCAGCTAGCTGCTGGTTAAGCTGAGGCTGGCTGCCTTTCATTAACTCGATTACCTAGGGAGACAGGGTTACTGATCAATCTCCATGGTAACACATCCTGCTGGTTTGCCTTATGTAACACCACAGTCCACCCTTTCCCAGAATGCCGCTTCCATCACAGACACACGGAGGCGGCACTCACTGTCGACACCGGACATGTGACCTGCAGAGAAGCGTGACAAGGTGGCTTCATGGCCATCGAGGGGGGGGGGGGGTGACAGGTCCTGGGACACTGAGGTGTGTGCTGTGAGGCTCCTGCTCCTCTAGGTGAGGTGATGCTACACGTGGGTGTGGGTTTAGATGTGGCTATTTGTCTTCTATATCCAATTATTCTTTGCAGGGTGTAAGGAATCCACTTGCAGAGTCTCTGCACTTTTAGCAAAACGGTAAAAATATAATATAATGTGATACAGTGTGGACACACACCGGGTACTGAAAGGCAGCTCAAATACAAATTACGGGCAGTTCTTTATACCCCAAAAGACCCTCCCCAACAAGGTGCTGTGTGTAGGTGTTTGTGAGTGAATTTACATATAAAGAGTGACCCCCTGGAGTGTGAGGATCCTGAGACAGGGACGGGACGGGACAGGACGGGACAGGACGGGACGGGATGGAGACTTTCCTGTGACAGCAAGTGGCAGCTCAGCCACTTCTCTGGCCACTGTCAATTGAATTATCTTCCTTATCACCTTAGTGGTGCCAAACGGAACCCCTATTCTCTCCCTGACTTCCCCCATGATCATAACTTGCTAACACGGCCTATATTCAAATGATCAACCAAGAACACTGCAGCATCTTTACTACTTTTCCTTACACAGGGTTACAGGAGTGTGGAGGCCACAGATGCAAGGCAGGAAATAACCCATCACAGGGCGCCAACCCATCACAGGGCGCATTCGACACACTAACCAGCAACTTAGTAACTCCAATTTACCTTAGTAAGTTTTTGGACTGTGGGGGAACCAGAGAACCTGAAGGAAAGCATGCAATTGTGCTAAGCAACACGGCGCCGTGCCCCCCCATCTGGCACCTTTATGGGTCTGTAAAACCCGATTGTTATACTTACTGTCTTGGTCCCTACATGAGTATTACAGTACGATTTGTTTGGGTCTCTGACAGCCTGTTTTAGCTTATCGTGTCTTTTCCAGGACACCGTGTGTCGTGCTGTCTAATAATCTGCGTGTGCTTTGAAAGTGACCTCAGGTCCAGCTTGAGACCCATAGCATACTGGCATGGACCCCTGTTGGCTCTGGTCCAAACCCTCGCTGCTGTTTTCCTGTCGCCCTTGTGGTAGACGGCCAGAGGAGGGGTGAAGTAAGACGAAAGTGGAGCGGAGATGTTAATTTTCCACTTGATTAACAGCCAAAATGTGAGTGAACGCCATAGATTCTGAGGTGCACTTCAAGCTGCCCCGAACTGACCCCAGATAGCGATACAGGTGCCGGCTTGCATGTGTTAATGGCGTGTCGACCCTCAGGAACTTCCCGGCGTTCCATATTCATCAGAGCATCTCCAGAGAGTTTTAATGGCAGAAAATGAGGTTCAGACCCCAATGCTCACAATCCACTCAGAGTATTAATATTCTGGGGAAAAAAAACCTGCAATGGCAAATGAGAACGTTCTTATTAAATATGACACAGTGCAGTTACTGTTGCTGAGGAGCATGCGATCTGGAATACAAGTATTCTGCACCAGATTCTTTCTAAAAGCACTGTTGTGTTTTTTGTCAGGTTTAAAAGCTCGGTGTTGGAGTAACATGATGCACTTTCCTGGCCTGTGTTCACTGATGTTATGACGGGATCACTCAGAAGCGTGTGGGCAGTGTTCAGGCTGAGAAGGAGGAGGGGGAGCGTGGACGTTAGGCAGGAAATCATCATTCAGGTTACATTTTGTTGTAATATGTGTCCTTATTCAGAAATATATGCACCGAGGCAGCCTTTGATGCGTGACCGTGGCTCAAAACCAGCTTCTCTGATCCGATATGCATGTTTCTGGCTTGAGATTAGGACCGAAGTGACAGTTAGTTCTAACGTTACTGAAATATTTGATGCCCCACCAGGCCTTCCTACGGACCAGCCACAAATCGTCAGGTAGACAGCGTTATGTTTACATTTATTTATATGGCCGAAGAAAAGCAGAGAGAACATCACAAGTATACATCTGTCTGGGTACAAGTGCAGCCAGGCTGAGCTTCCAGTGAGGGACCAGGAACGAGCGCAGGTTAGCATCAGAGCAGGAGCGGCACCAAACGCTGCTGACATCAGAAATGCTTTTTAACAACACAGAGACAATGCAGTATGAACTAAGCCTAAGTGCAAAATACCATAGAGCCCCAGAAGTGCAATTTCATCTATCTATCTATCTATCTATCTATCTATCTATCTATCTATCTATCTATCTATCTATCTATCTATCTGTCTGTCTGTCTGTCTATCTATCTATCTATCTATCTATCTATCTATCTATCTATCTATCTATCTATCTATGTTTGCCTGCCTGCCCACCTGCCTGCCTTTATGTATCTCTGCCAGTCTGTCTGCCTGCCTGTGTGAGTCTCTGCCTGTCTGTTTCTTTGCCTGTGCATGTCTGTGTCTGCCTGTCTGTCTGCCTGTGTGAGTCTCTGCCTGTCTGTTTCTCTGCCTGTGCATGTCTGTGTCTGCCTGTCTGAGTCTCTGCCTGTCTGTTTCTCTGCCTGTGCATGTCTCTGCCTGTCTGTTTGTCTGCCTGTGCATGTCTCTGCCTGTCTGTCTGCCTGCCTGTGTGAGTCTCTGCCTGTCTGTCTGCCTGTGCATGTCTGTGTCTGCCTGTCTGTATGTATCTCTGCCTGTCTGTCTGCCTGCCTGTGTGAGTCTCTGCCTGTCTGTCTGCCTGCCTGTGAATGTCTGTGTCTGCCTTTGTATGTCTGTGTCTGCCTGTCTGCCTGCCT